>NW_028145524.1:132500-197500 GCF_977016875.1 Pavona decussata
ACAGGGGCTCCCGAAAAGCCACAGTCAGCCGAACCGCCTGGCGAGGACAGTATTTGTCACTGATTCATACGTTCGAAAAGCTTCAAGTTTTGAAAACGTTGATCGATTTCGCCTCAATTAGATTCGACAACAAAACATTAACAAGTTGACTTCTTCAAATAGACAAGTTTTGACGTCTTTTCACACCTCTTTTCTTCTTGAGGTTAATAAAATGTAAACGCTTTAGAATGATAAATGCTTCCAGAACTTGATCTTTGTCGATTGAGAGGATATTTTTGGTCTGTAAGTTTCGAAAAGTGCTAGCATGTCAATCAAGGTTGTCATTTTTCAACCAATAACGTTAATGTAGGCGGGACCAGTGAGCCGTGACAAAAAATAAACAAGATAAGAGGAAAACAGAGTCAAATTTTTGCATGTATATTATTAACAAGTAATCACATGATTTGTCTCGTGTAATTTGGGATAAATCAGCACTCGTAAATTTTTCAAAGACTACAAATTGCACTCGCCCTACGGGCTCGTGCAATTTGGTTAGCCTTTGAAAAATTTACTCGTGCTGATTTATCCCAAATTGCACTCGAAATCATGTGATTACCTATACAAATTTGACATTGAAATCTATTACAGTCATACAGTTTTGTTTTGTGAAACAGCAACGTATTTTATGTATAATTATGTGAACTCGTGGTTTGAAAGGCTGCTAAAGATGCAGGAGATGGCGTAACGTGACTTCGTGGTTGCAAGGCCTTGACACTCTGCTAGAAGATGGCAAAATGCGAACTCGTGGTTGAAATGCTGCTAAATGATGGCGAAATGCAAATTCATGGTTGCAAGACCTTGGAACACTGCTAGAAAGAACTCAAAATGATGCTAGAGGGCGACGATACGCAAACTCTTGCTCGCAAGACCGTCTAAAGCTGCTCGAATACCTCGTGGTTGCAGAATGACAGCTACCCGACAGCACCTTGCGCGCTTGCTGGAATATTACCCGAGACCACCGCGCGCGCCTAGTTTGATCAAATCGAGATTTTTTTCGCATACTAACGAATTTACTTACAGTACTTACTTTCTTACATTTTGAAATTCCTTATATGTATACACGCGGGGAATCCTAGGGTGCCTCCTCGGGTTTTGGCCAAAACCCTGCGGGGGCAATAACAGGCGCAACAAACTTAAACTCATCTTCTTGTCGACTACTAGTTGAAAGGGAGGTTCTTTCATCCGGGTAGCTTTCTTAACATTTGCAGAAATACGGTCACTAATCCGTTCAGCAAAGACAGTGTAAGAAGTTTTTGGTTAAAAAAGACTTCATCTCTACAATCGCTCATCGTTGTAACAGTTTCCATAGAACGATAGCCGACTGCTCACTATTTACGCGGGATGCCCTGAAGGGGCATACCGTGTCTAAAAACGGGTCGATTTCTTTTTTTTCTTTTTTTTTTTTTCTTCCTCGTACCTACAAATCGGTACATTAATTTATTCATTAAACTCACCCCTCTCCTACTCGGGATGTATTGTTCTGATTGTCTTTAACAAAGGCAGGCCAATCGAAATCCATTCTTATCGCTAGGGAGGGGACCCACTCACCCTTACCTGTGTGACGTCAACGCATCATTTGATTTCTTCATTAAAACTACATTAAATTGTGGAGCCATATTGTTAACATGTTCTGGACTCAAGTGTGCCGTTTTCAAACGGAAATTTCACCATTTTGAAGCAGTAAATCGAAAGAATAACTTCTAAGAAGCACTCGACATCTAAAACGGTGGAAATTGGAGAGTTCCTGGCGAAGGAATCGTGCTTTCTTTGACAGTCTTAGACCACGATTGCAGACAGAAAAGAGGTCATTGAGAACCTTACGTTATCGCAATGGAATTCCCGCAATTTCCCTTGAAACCCTGAGTAGCGTAACACAAGGGAAACAACGTAACGCGATCTTCGTGACTCAAACTATTCCATTAGCAAAGATTGTTTTATAAATCTGTGAAACATACAGTTGGAATAAATGAATCAGCCCCAGCATCACGCGTAATGCCAGTGTAGCAGGCATCTTGTTCCAAAATTTAACAGCAGCCGCTCAACCAAGTGTTATGCAAAAGTGACAAACATGTTTACCACGCATACCAACACACAAAAACAAAGCAATTGTTTATGCATATTGTTGTGTGAATAATCCAAAACTAAATTAAATCCCACTGTGTACCAGTAAAGAAAAGACAATGCTATGCACTGTTGTCAAAAGTTCAGAAAACAGTTGAGAAAAGCATCTTTACAGCCGAAATCTCACTGCCTACTATCTGATATTAAAAAATGTTGTGTATTCGATATCGACCTGGTATAAAATAAGCATTTAATTATTTAAGGTCTTTGTTTCTATTAGAATTCCTCACCAACCAAAAAAATAAGCATGTTATTGACCTGTCCCTCGGGGATATGTGATATATTCCCCTCGTGGTGTGCCCTCGGGCACGCCACGAGGGGAATATATCACATATCCCCGAGGGACAGGTCAATAACCCTTACCTAAGTGAAATCACATCTCCCAAGGGCTGTAGTGGTGGTCTCCCTCTCTGTCCCATTATTTTCTCTTGCTAATACTTCGTTCCGCTCCTCACTATCCGAACGCCTTCAACAGGCTTGCTCCAGCCTTATGGACCACCAAGCCTCGAACAGCGAATTTCCTTTTTCTTTCTTTTACCATGGCCGTTAAAACAATACCATGACTGTAGCTAAGCAAGCTAGTCTATTTTTAATCCCACCCGTCTATCATTAGTGTAGCTGGTGGAGTAATGGTCAAAGGTTGTCCTAGCCTTGGGTCCAAATAAGGCATTTCAAGGTTTGACTGGCAGATTAGTTCAGAACCAGTTCTCTCCTGTGGCGTTAATGATAAAAGGAAAGTGCTCAAATCTACCATACTCGAACAGGACCCACCAGACCACAAAATTACATGGTGGTCTCTGTCTGCACCCACCTTCCTCAGCCTCAAAAGATGATGTCTTTATTCTTTAGCCACCACTCTTTCTATCGCAGTAATAAAAATGACAATGAGATATAAACCCGTCACTTTTCTTGTTTACTAGTTTTATATTTCTGTGTCAACTCAAATTCTAAAGCTAATAAAATTTTCTCGGTAATTTTCATGAGATAGGTGGTGTCTTTGATAACCCCCCTACCTCAGACAAGGTGGGTCTTCTTCGAACAAAATTGTTACGACCAGTTCCCTAATAGTTGCCTTTTGGGTTGTATATGTATGTGAGTGACCCATTTTTACCTTTTTTGTAACTCTCTGAATTTGTGTGCCATGCAGGCAATAACGATACATTGGATGAAAAACATCACACACACTGCTATAACCGGCGCAATAAGAACTGCAAAACAGACAAACAACAACAACAACAACAACAACAATAACGGACATAAATACCAATAATAATAAAAATAATAATAATAATGATAATAATAATAATAATAATAATAATAATAATAATAATAATTATAATTATAATAATAATGATAATAATAATAATCAGCATCATCATAATAATAATGTGACGTTTGACGTAGAAAGAACGCACTCCTAATATAGATTGGAGTCGAGGTTGTATGGGACAATCAATCGATCAACGAATGAATGAATGGATCTTGGGATGCGTGGCTGGTATCCCCCACAGGTTTTGCAGGGGCGGATGACATCATCACCAACCTATCAAAGGGGAGAGAGCCTGGAATCGAGATCATCGAACGCACTCCCTAATCTTAGATTATTACTAGTAATTATTATTATTGCTGGTCTCAGCGGCATAAGTGGATGCAAGCCGATCTTGCAATCAAGTCCATTCTCAGCTACAGCGACGAAGGCAAATTTTGAAGGAGATAAAATATATGAAGAGTACAATGAACAAGTGCTAAAACTTATATAGGGTCTTGGTATAGATATCAAGAGGACGAAAACGGTAAAAGCACGCTTATAAAAGTTTTTGTTTGTTTCAATGTCTATCTATAAATATTATAAATTGTGTTGTATGCTGGAGAATGAAGGATTTATACTGAAGTTGATTCAATGAAGCGCCGCCATATTATGCAACCATTACGGGGCTTCATTTTTATGGTCGATCATGGGACGGAAGAGCATAGGTGTCCCTCCCACCCCCTCCCCACCTACTTATAAGCTTTTTAGGCATGTTGCGCCTCAGTGGGCGTGGTTTTTGAGCCGGCAGTTTTCTTTTACTGGTCACAGGTTAACACTAAAGGTATCTGCGATAAAAGTATATAAACAAGCTAAACAGGTCCTCCTAACCCAAAATTTCATACTAAAAAGCTATTTCAGGTCTACGACATGCTAACCCTCTTGGTTATATACCAGTACAACAATGATCTGTACTTGTGACCTCTAGAAGAGACCTGTCCTTTTTGAGCCGCTTTGTTTTGGAAATGGGTATAGGTTTTAATTTAATTCTTGATCGGAAAGTCTTGTAACCGCTATAGTTTGGAAAGCTCCGATCTGAAACGGGGAATGGGTTTTTGAGGCCGGGCGTCGTTTCCTACAACGTAATCAGTCGTTTTAAAGAATGAGGCAGTAGCGCATGTTTACTCCCTTATTCCCAAATCTCCATCGCCTCCTCTCGTCTTTTCAAAACGCTCTCTTTTTAATCACTGGTGGCACATATAGTTTTCTGGTTTAATAGCATCCTATCATGGGGTTGGGGGATACTATTACACCAAGCCACTTCATTGTGGGGTATTATTGATTCCAGTAACGTTAACTGATCCAAAATATTTGTTCCTCGTCCTTAGACACTGGCCGAAAACGCATACGATCACAATACAGCTATTTATTACTTACTTGTGGATCGGTTGCGGCAACATAAGGCAAGCTACCCGCTTCAAACACAGCTAGAGACCAGGCTTCACCGGCCAAGCAGGATCGCGGAGGCTGCTGTTGTACGGGGGAGTAGGACTAATGTCGTCATGGTGCCGCATCGCGCCGTTCAAAGCACCGTGCCGGCGCAACCTGCGCGACCATACATCCCCCTTCAGTGTGCCATCAACGAACTGCACGAACGTATTCCCACGCCGCCTGAAATAAGGCGGGAAATTGCAACGGAGTGCGTGAAAGAACTGTCGCCAGTACGGGAGCCGGGACTGAAAACACACTCGATTTCACCGCGACAGATGATCGGACCCGCCCTGTCGCTAGACAATGGCGTTAGTGGAGAAAATGGAGAAAATGGAAAGTGAGGATACTGATGAAGAGAAGCCGAAAGTTAGGCGGCGCACTGTTCATTTATGCCTAAGCAGGGGCTTATTGTCCCGCTGCACCATCCGCTGCGTCTCGCGCAGGGAAGTTTAGAGGAGATTCTTGAAGATCCAAGCGTTCATGTGGTCAAATGAAGCGAGCTATCGTAGTTTCTCATTGCGCGCCAAATGACGGATTGTTTTCATCTACACCACCACAGCTGTCGCAGAGAGGCTCGGGACTGCATCTTTACGATCTAGCCAGGTCAAATTTTCACGTGCCACTCGCGCGGCGTGCTTCCGATGGCAATGCTGTCACCCTCGCGTTTCACCATCATTTACGGATGTCTGCCGGGCACAATAGAATTAAACAGCTGCAGCAGGAACACCAAAAACTGCAAGAACAGTATCAAAACTCGCTGTCCCCTTCTGAGCTTTCCGATCAGCAGGCCGTTCACTCTGAATATAAACTAAAGTACGAGCAAATGCGCGAGGAACTACAAACACAGTACGCAGAGCTTATGGCTGAAAATGAGCTGGAACGAACTGGCGGCAGAGTTCAGCTGACGGAGCCGGTCGTCGAACAAAAAAACAGTTTTCAACCGGACCAACAGACTCTTTATTCAAATTGACGCTCGCCACCTTCGGTGGACGCCGTCATATAAACAGAACCCACACAAACAAGTGTTCCGAACGTCATCTTACAAACGCGGTCAGGTTTGTGGCATGCTTCCTCCTTTAGAAAGTGAATCGCCTACAGACGTTCTCGAAAACAAAGAGCCCCTTGTTCAGAATGACACTACTAATGTTGGAAGATATTCTATAGTTTCTCTTTGAAAAAATGCTGCCTTCTTGTAGAATACAGATTGCAACACAAAGCCCTGTTGTTCGAAGCGGGATAAAGTAATCAGATCAGTGTAATCACTTAGCGATTCGAGTGCCTATAAACTATATATTTCATATCCTTTTAATTGACGACTTTCATAGACTAAAAATAACAGTTTAAGCTCTTTCAAGCAAGAGATAGACTACGTGAAGTCACTTACTTTCCTTAGGGATAGTAAGGCGAGCGAACTTCGCGCGTGCGCGTGAAATTGCCTCTCGCGAGGAGACACGACGCGCGATGGGTTTGCTCGCTTTCCTTTTCCAAAGCAATAATAAGGGAGTACTCGTAGTCTAATCAGGAGACAGAAGAAACATTGGTTCCTTTTATTCTTCCGGATTAACGAAACCTAGGGCCCGGTTGTTCGAAAGCAGATTAACCCTAATCACCGATTAAAAGTTAACCGAGGTTTTCATCTCGCTCTTCAAAAATGTTTTAGGTCGTTGGTTCCCGTTGTTCTAAAGCCGATTAACGCTAATCTACGATTAAAAGTCAATCGAAGTTTTTATCTCGCTCTGAAAAAGTGGTTTTAAACCCTAATTTCAAGCTAAAGGTAAAGAAAAGTCTAAATAAAAACTGAGGATCAAAAATCTTTTGGAAGAATCTTTACCGATTAGTAATTAACTTTGAATCAAAGCTCACGTTAATCCAGGATTACGTTAATCGGATTTCGAACAACCCGGCCTTGAATTTTAACTAATGGTTAACAGAAAAGTTTAAGTCAAAGCTAAGGGCAGAAATCGTTTAGCAGCATCCTTATTGATTAGTAATTAAACTCGAATCAAACTTGACGTTAACCTAGGATTAACTTAGTCGGGCATTGAACAACTGGGCCCTGCAGAAGATCATGGCTTCATTTTCCGGCGTGATTTCTATACAAATCGCAAAAACTTGGTGTCTTAAATAAAGGGAGTCGTTACTTATTACACGAACTTTGCAGTAAATCTTACAAATTATCCGCGAAATTTACGCTACCGATATATCACACTTCGAAAATTAACCTCAAACTACGTTGGCACTTGATGACTAGCCAGGACCTTGAACCCGCTTTGAACAACTGGGCGCTGGTCAGTTTATATATATTGAAGTTAACAATTATATTTCTAAAGAGAGATAGAACCTAGATTTTTATAGTAACACGAAAGATCCTTGTGAATAGCAAGAAAGTGAGAAAAAAATTGTAAATAATTTGTGTGTTTGTCGGGCCTGGTGGCTTTGAGCTCGTTTGACTACCATGATCGAGTACAAGCTGTTGAAATACGGTGCATTTGTATGCAAACACGAGCAAGCAGGTTGTCTTGTTTTTTTCTCACGAACCAACGGCAGTAGCAGTCCCAAACTTCAACGCGCTCAATCGGTGGGCATGCGCAATACCTTCCACCTTCACAGTCGGCACAATTTCCCGTGCAAAATTTCAAAGCTATTGGCTAAAATTCGTGGTTAAAAGTATTTTTCTCAGGTCGAAAGTGAGCCGATGGAGAAACAAGTTTCAGTCATTGATGTTCATGGCTTAAGCTTTAAGAAAAATATATTCAATTTACAGCTTCAGTTTCCCTTTAAGGTTAAATATTGAGCAAGTGGCACCGGCTGACTGTGAGCTACAGAGAGCTGAAATTTTTGACACAACTTACCATTTTGAAATCCCACCGTTTTGGCTACGTCTTTCCACATCTATGCTTTCGTTATCTTGTTTTAAACATTGGGAAACGTTTGTCCTACAGCACCGGAAACTCTTTGGCAGCTTCGGCTGTTTTTTTTTTTTCTTGCCGGATTGATTTCGGGGGCCGCCATTTTGAAAGCCGGGAAGGAGTTGGGCGGGTGTGTTCCCATCGGCTTTTGGTTATTATTCATCACGCTTTAATGACTTGCGCTGACGTTCATGAAAGCCCAAGCCAAGCGCGTTTGCATTTGCGCTTACTTGTTCGCGTGCTCTTGCACTTGCATAGACCCTTTTCCCTCGGCGGCCATGTTGAGACTCGTGGGAAGAAAGCAAGCCTCGGCCAGACGCGAATTCAGGGCGAGGCTTACCGTGCAAAAACAAAGCTGTTTATTCTCCTGAGACTCAAAATGGCCGCCGTGTGATAAAGGTCTATTGAGTTTGAAGTAGGGTCGCACTTGTGAACCAAGCTTATCTGTTTGGAGGGCCTTTATTCTGGGAAATACTAGCTTCCTTAATTTTTTTTAGTAAATAGATTAGATTTGTTGAAAATTATAGTCCTTTGATGCTAGGGTGGATTTACACAATAAATTACTCATTTCGCTATTTACGTCCATTGTGTAATGAGTAATGACTTTGGTTTTTAAGTCACTGGCCTTCAAAAATCACTCCTTCAAAAATTCGCCGTGTTGCGTCGGTGTGTAGTAGCAACGAATGTTTTGCATCTGGTTTTATCGACAAAATTATGGCGTTTCGTTGCGTAAATAATATCCACATCATAAAATATGAAATCGAAAACACAAACATTATTACAAAAGGAGTAAATGAGCCCAATTGTATAAAATGCTAAAGTCTATCAATTTAACAACAATTCGAGGTCGAGATCGTAATCGATCGTAAAGAGGTTCGAGTACCGACGTTTTGGGCGCTAGCCCTTCGCCTGAGAGAGCTGACGCTCAAAACGTCAGCACTGGAATCTCTTAACGGTGGCTAATTTACCTCAAGTTATTAACTTTGTCGATAAAACCAAACATTCGAAAGCTGTAAGTAAGCACACAAAAGAAAAAAAAATGAAAAATAGAAAACAATTATGGAACAATAACAGTTAGGTCCTACCTAATTCATTAATTACTAATTAACGAGAAACCAGGTTTCAGTTTCTTTCCTGATTCAATTTTTTTTTTAATTTCTGGTGTCTACTTATTTTTCTTTGAACGAAACATTCTTGCGATTTCAATTTCCTGCTATTTTTTCGACTTAAAACTGAATTATTTGCCTTTTCGACAATTTTTCATATCGAATGAAAACGTCAGTTGTTTATTAGCGGATTAGCAGGAGTTGATAATGAAGTGGGTTTTGGCGAATTTTAATTTTCATCTCTTACAAAGGTTTCATTTTATGAATTACTCAATTAAGGTTTGCTGTTTTGGGAAATGTGATTGAATAATACGTAGTGTATTGCAAAGTCATGATGATGATTTTAATAAATTTGAAGTCTGTAAAATGGATCGAAAGATTTGTGAATAGACACGATAATTAAGTGCCCTTCACTCCATACCAGCGGTGTAACGTTGATGTTTTCAGATCGAGTTATCGCCGGCCTAATAGCTAACTTAATAGGTGGTTTACATTGCCGCCATGTTGGTGGACAAAACAAAAGAGAATTTGCTCACATAATTTGCATAAAATGGCCGTTAACTCCCAGAGGAGAAAAATCTTATTGTTCCTGTTCACCAACATGGCCGCCATGACGTCACATGCAAAATATCAATAGTGTTTATAGATTGAGTACGAAAGAAAAAAAAATAGATAAATAAGGAAACAAAAGAGCAAAAAACAGAGAGGATATTAACCATTTGCAAATGCTTCTTCCAATCAACTCTTTTTACAGATGTAAAATGAAAATAAGGTAGAATTCTCTTGTGCAAGAAACTTTAATAGTTTCGGATTCTACGTAATTAACGAGAAGATTGTTTTATTCTTTTGAAAGCTGTTTTACTTGGTTAGCGAATATCCATGCTAACAACTATTGCTGGCTGGCTTATCAAAGGTTATTGGTTGCTGGCTGTAAAGATTGTTTTAAGCTGCCGTCAGTTAATTTTATATTGCCTTTTTTATAACACAAGTTTTATTATCAAGGACTCAAATATTACAGAATACGTTTTAGAACATTTTACTTAAATTGAGTAGCCCACGGGGTCAAGTGGTAGATATCCGAGTCTAAAAGTCCTGGTGCTGTCCTGTTGAAGATCTTTTACTGTTTTTTTCTGCCTTAGGTCTGTTAGTAATGTTTGTCTATACTAGTTGGAGATGCCGATGTGATCGATGTGATTGTGTCGAGTTACAATAAAAGAATGCATAGAGAGAAACCGCTCCATTTCACTTGTTTGTTTGACAAAAGAACCACTTGGGGATCGGCTTTTCTTCCACGCAATGCACCGAAGACCTGGTTACACCTACTATATATGTACTGATGACGATGTAGTCCTTAAGTTCAGCGATGCCTCCACACCTGAAATAATGATAATGATAATGATAATGCGTTTATATACCGCATTTTCTATTCATATATATTCAAATGCGGTTCACTCCAATCTATAGTTTCCAAAATTGGCTTCTTGATTTCGAACCAGCAATTGGCGTTGTCGATTAGAGTTGCGAAATGAAAGGCAAAAGATTCGCAATAAAATGCGCACCGTCTGCGGGAACTTTAACAGCACTTCTCTAGCCAATTCACCAATATTCTTTGACCTCTTTTAATGCGTACAAACATTTCCTCTTATATTTCCGCTGGACACGCACCACGAGGGAGCCAACTTGTGGTTGACTGACAAATACGTGGCCTTCGTTGTGGAACTAACATTCCGAGGGCAGGCCCTGCTGTTCTTCCAAGTGGCGGTGAAAAACCCGCTGCATCGTGGCTATCCACGGTAGCGTCGAGGAATTAAAGAAGCTTGGCAAGGTTTTATTGACGACGTTCAAAAGAAGGCACCATTTCAATACGCAAATCATAGTTTATTTGAGTATTTCAAGAAAAGACCGAGTCTATATGTGAGAGCGCCCCGTACTTACTGTATGTAGGTGACTCGCCATCAACCATTATCCCATTTGCACATTTTGCCCGCGAAAAATAACACCGCAAAAAGAAGGAGGTGATGAGGAGGGGGAGGGGGATGGGAAGAGGAGGGGAGGAGGACGGGGAAGGGAGGGGAGGGGGAAGTTTTGATGTGGATATGGAATGGATGTCCGTTTTCGTTAGAGTCATTTAGAGTTACGTTCACGGCAAATACCAGAAATGACTTGTTGAGCTGGCAATTTTGAGAGTCGCCGCTATGTTGACGAAATGTACTTCTTCAAGTGAGAAATGGGTCGTTTCCTCACTCATTACAAACATGCATGCAGTCCTGCAATAACAAGATAAAGACTTTGTTTGATGAAACAACTATGGGAGGGTGCTAGTTATTAAATTTCCTGCGTTCGGATTAGGAAGCACAAAAGAAAAAAAAAACCGAAACAAAAAAAACAGGAGCACGTTTCCGAAGGCTATGGAATTTGAACTACACGTAATGATTTTAATTTCCCCCAAAGAAAACGTCAGCAAAATTAATAATTGAACTATTTGTCGTTATTGTTCCATGTGAGTCAGCGGAATGAGCAGATTTGAAATTAACCAAGACCAATAGAGGTGAAATAAGAAATTTTGAAAGCATTTCAGTTGCCACATGTGAAAGAACTTTTTAGGGAACTAAGGGGTCATAACAAGATTCTTCGAAGTGTACCCACCTTGTCTGGGGTAGGGGTATTATTGAAGACACCACCAATCTTCTGAACATAACCGACAAAATTTGTATGGCTTTTTGAAGGAAATACTCAGCTAACAACAGTCAGCACGGTTAAATAAACGAGGAAAGTGAGGTTTGAATCTCACTGTTGTGATCATCTTTTACTGCTGGAGTAGACGGGTGGCCGTGCAATAAAGAGACCATCTTTTGAGGTTGAAGAAGATGGGTGCAGGCAGAGTCTACCTTCCATTTTTGCACCTTGACTGCTATTTACAAGGACATTATCGCCTTTTTAACTCAGTTCGCGATTCTGTCACATTCTTCATTGGAAATTAAGATTACTGAACCAAATGTTTCGTATCATAAAAAAAAATGATTTTATTTTGTATTATTGACTTTCAAAAAAAAAATGGAAAGGTCAATTTACTTGAATAAGTTGAAAAGGACCGCAAAAGAAGGATCTTTGATAACTCTAATGAGCCAAAAATAAACATACAAGTAAAGTAAGCACGGATGGCGCTGCGTGGAAAAGATAACAGGACACTATTGTTTTGTTTTTGTTTTGTCGTCCTTTCGGTTTTGGTCTCTTTCATGCCGCTGTTGTGTTAAGTTTTCTAAGCAGTTTCAGCCTTGTTTACTTCACTTTGACAGACAGTCGACATCAGGCAAAAGAAAAAGAACTAAAAAGTAAGTTCAAGAGATGCAGCTCTTTATTGGCAATAAATGGCACCGACATGATGTGTTTACATTATTTCGTATATTTTTCACTATCTTACTTTTCGCTCATGGGGATGATGTGGTCTCTCGCCACAAGCATCAGGAAAAACTACAAGTCGCTACAAATCTTAGTTATCGTGTCTCAGTATTGAGCTCAAGCCCGGTGTTACTTTCTCTTCAAATCCTTCTCAGTGATATCCGCCTTCCCTGTGAAAGTGGTCACTCCTTTCCACGTTCCACTCAGGTCGCGTTCACCCAGGAGATTGCCTCTCCCGTCAAAGAGCTTTTCCCGAGCTCTGTAACCGACGGTTATTGTCTGCCTGAAAATCATAATTGTAACTTTATATTCCTTCTTTGCAGGCACCTAAGGAAAAGAAAAGCACGTTGTTATTATTATCACGTTATTATGAAAACTCCGAGAGTAATGAAGCTGTGACAACCCAAAGGCCCCATTTCCCTTAAAGGGAAAAGGACCAAATGATGATGATGACAATGAAACCTAAAGTATGGATAATACGTCCAAAGTCTTGGAACTTGTCGTTTTGTAGAAACTACAAGAGAACACGTTGTCTTAAGCCAGCGACACACCTGGCGATTTAATACGCCGATCGCGGCGAATTTGATCGCCAGCGATTTTCGCTGGCGATTGATGCGGACAGACCTGGCGATTTTTTTCGGCGATCGCGGCGATGTGACAGTTTTGAAAACTCATGTGATGAAATCGCCCAACCTGTTGGGTTGGCTTAACTGGCGATTCGCAGCAATAAACGTAGAAAATCACGGGAACGGACACACTCGGCGAATGCCGGCGAATTTAATCGCCGATATCTGACATGCCAGATATCGGCGATTTTATACGCCGATCGCGGCGATCGGCGTGTAAAATCATCAGGTGTGTCGCCGGCTTTACACGAGGGTCTTAGCCTGTGAGATAAGAGGACCCGTTGGCGGATATATAAAGCAAAAATTACCTCAAAGTTACGTTCATAGGTAAGATCCTTCGTGTTTTCCTCCGACCGTGTGTAAATGTAATTCCCATGAGTTCCCACTTCAATTGATACCTGCCAGTTGTTAACGGCACCTGAAAGTTCTCCAGATTCGACAGTAGTCTTCACATCGAGTCTCCACCCGTGTTCGCTGGAATAGCTGGAGGACGTCTTCTTTGACCATTTCTTGGTGAATTTCCACGTCAATTTTGATGAACCGCCATTGACTGTTGTGTCTGAAAAGAAAGTCTCTTCTTATCAATCAGGCCATTTGACTGCATTTGGATTGGATGTATAGTGTCATAAAGCTCAGCAAACGTTCAAGTATTATTTTCATGTGGCTACTAAGCAGACAACGATCCGCCAATATGAATTTTAGTTTTATGTCAACCCTGAGGAAGACCAGTAAAACTGTTCGAAACGTCGGTTTTAAGAATCATTTTTAACCTCTAGAAATTCCCGAGGAATAGACAACTTTAACAGTATTTGAGAATGAGAGGTGAAAGTTTCAGAGAATCGAATAAAAATTGAAATTAATAATTTCTTTGCCTCCGATCTGTTCTATAAAGGCCTATTCCAACGAAAGCAAGGTTTATTCGCATTTTTGTTCACCGTTTTTTATGTGTCACTGACAACATAATTAAAAGAAAAAAAAATCCCCTGAAATTACTAACAAAGACTGAAACCTCCAAAGCTGCGCTTTTAAAATATAAAGTGAGGTTGAGTAACATCGGATTTACTTGTTCTCTATGTGTACTCAAACCTCCCTCGTCACAAAGCTAGCGACCCTTGTGCCTGTTTCACAGTTTGTTTTCGCTTTGAGCATTAATTTTCCTCCTGCATGTCCAAGTTTGTAACCAGTCGTCTTGCGCCTGCGCCTTGAACCCCAGAAAAAATGAGCCGTATAAAATCTGTTTTTTTTTTTTTTTGGTCTTGTTGTTTTTTGTTTTGTTTTGTTTTTAGCTTTTCTGTTTGCAGCTTCTATACTCACGGTTATTTGCTTTTGCTTCGGTCGACAAATCATCAGAACTCGATAATATCAGTTAAAAATCAGCCTTGTTTTAAGCGTTACGATTAAATACCTTGTAAGATGGACTCTGGTTTCGTCTTGATGTTGTTAGAATTGAGATCATCCACATGGGTGATGGTGAGCACTCTTTTAGCCGTTTTTACCTTGCACAATACTTGAGCATTGGTCAAAGTAAAACTTGGCTTTTGTTCGTAGTCGTCTCCACAGCACGTTACCCATGAGTAGTGGCTGCTTGTTTTACAAAAGCCCAATATGTCACGCTTGAACCAATTTCCATTACAATCCTTCATATCCGCCTGTTTCAAATAGCAAGGTATCCATGGCTTGCTGGTGTCGTACTCCACTACTTCACAAGGCTTGTTCCTGTAGATGTAATCCCTGAATGACATCCACACATACTTATTTCCGGTCTCGGAAAGTCCTTCCTTTCTAATTAGAAGATAGAAAACAAGACAAAAAAGATTCACTTGAACGCAAATGAAACACCATACCGGTCGTGACTGACAAGAGACCATTTGAAGTTTGAAAGAACCTCTGCATGTACTTAATTTTTCGTATAGAATTTACTTTTGTAGGAATTAATAGATGAAACACTTCAACAATTTTTCAAGTAATTTTGTTTTTTCATTTTTTCCCCAATTTAACCATATTTGCACAAAATAGTCTACTTAGAATAGGATAGTTTAATTAGAGGCCTTTTAACAACAAATAAATAAATAAATAAATAAATAAATAAATACAAAATATGTAAATTAAAGGTACATTTACTCTCGTATAGGACTCTCGTGGCCTTGAAATGTCCAACCTGCAATTATAGCAGCTAGCAAAGTAACCTTCTATCCTTTTTATTCCAGCTTGTCGTGGTAAATTTCAAAATATCCGTCCCTTCACGTTTTAATGACAACAGAAATCATCTGAGATGTACATGCTGCTATTCAGAAATCAGTAGAACCACAAGAATTTCGTATAGTTTCGTGTCCCTTACTTTAAATTCTCAATAAAACGATTTGTAATTAAAGTTAAATGATTTTACCAGCGCGAGATTTGTTATTTGTTTGAGTCGACCCTATCAGGTCTAAACTTTTTATTAAGAAAAGAGCCTTCTTTTTTTTCTTGAAACAGCCGTTTTTAAGCTAAATCTGAATCAGATCTATCGATCAAACAATTTTCAGGTTTTTGGTTAAACAGAGCAGATTAGTTTCCGCATAAAACCCCATGCGCAGGATAACACCATATGCTTGCTAAATACAATGGCGAGATTAAAAAAGTTTTGTAGTCACTTATTTAAATCAGATTCCCTGAAAATAAATAACTAATTCTCTTACTTTTACTGAAGCACCGAAATCACCCCAATTTTAACCATGCAATCAATTGAGTCGCAGATATTTAATTTGAAAGGTCCGAATTTCAAAGTAACATACTTGTTGGAAACGAGTAGAAACTGGCCTGGAACTAGTCTAAATCGCACGTGATCGGATTTTTCGCACCTTTATTTGAGCGTGACTCTCGAAGGACAACTAGGAACTTATCTCTCCTGCTCTGGAGCATTGCGTCTAAATGTTGTGGATTTTATCTTGAGTAGCGGAATTCTTTCTTAAGGAATGTTATCGTGTAAATTTCGAATTAATCTGCGTATTAAAGAGTTTGCTCAATACAACAATACCGGAGCACGTAGAATTCGCCGCTAAATTGCTCTCTTTCCCAGCCCCAGGCAAAATAAGCCTTGCATTTCCCCCAACCATTTGCTCGTCCATATCTATTCCAGTAGGGAGACCAGGCCGGTATGTTATAATCTGAATCAATGAATGAATCTGCAGGAGGAGTCCCGTGGCATTTCGACCAGCGGCCCACCTGGCCTGCTTCAGCAAGGTCCAAAATGCTCAGGGCTGCAAGAAGCAGCGCAAGTGACAGTGACTTCATCTGGTGAAACAAAAGTACATGTTTATTTCATTGGATTATTTTGCAACACTAGAAGACAACTAGAAATTAAAGCCGCAAAATTTTGATTGAGATACCCTAACAACAAAATGGATCTGCAAATTTCTTTTGATCAAAGTACTAAGGGGCAAAGTTTGTAACTCATGGTATGAATCGAGACAGCAATGTCAGGTAAGTTTGTAACACATCAGGCATATAATATTCTTTACAGAAATAAAGAAACAAAGTGGTTAATGCAGAGAAGATAGTTTTATAGTTTAAGGTGATATAATTTTCGGCACATGATTAAAGTAGATGTATCAATGTGGCGTGCCATGCTCAAAAGCTGTTAAATTTGGAGGCAAAATGATTATTTTTCTAATTTCTTAGTACCAACCCAAGCACTGGACATCCTTCGGAGAGGAACTTGAAATTTTTCAGAGACCACAGTCATTTCAGAGCACGGACATTTTGCATGGCGCATTTAATTGTCTTAAAATTGGAATGTTGAAGAAACTTTCTTTCTTTCCTTCGCCAGAAAAATAAATAAATAAATTAATTAATTAACGAACAACAGAGTTTAATTTCTCAATAGTTAGCGTTGTCATTTGTGAACGTGTGATTGCGTTTTTGGAATATGAGTGTTAACCTATTGAAATGCCGTTTTAACTCGAAACAACTTTGTTTCCAGCGCCTCAAATAACGCAGACCATTGTTCAAAGAAGTACGTTTGATAGCGCATTTACCTAATACAAGAGCAACCGACTTGTACTGTCCCTTTTAAAATAAATGTAGTAAGCTTGTTAAAGTTAAAAACGTCAGCCCGAATTTTTTAGGTTGATGTCAATTTCCTTCTTGACCATCCACACCCAAAAACGTTTATCTAGTCGAAAAAGAAGCAGCGTTTTAAATAATTTTTGGTCTGGCTTCTCGGCTGCCATTGCTGAAAGAGTGCGGGTTTGTTTTTCACCACCTCTACGACAAGTCACTCTGGATAATCTTCAGGAGATAAACGTTATTTTTTAGACGGATGGAGGAGAGTACAAAAGGTCGAAATTAATCCGCCAGTTAACAGAAAGCGCTTACCTTTCTGGATCAGTGGTGGTTATTTCCCTTTCTGTTTTCCTTGATCAGGCTGCAAAGTGGTGGTTCTTCAACTCCAGCTCGCTTTACAGTTCATCCTCTTTGTTCACGTACCTTGTTTATATATCCTCTTACACTGGTATCGGTGCGTGATTGTAATATCATCTTTCAATCGATCAGATGGAAAAGGTTCATGAAAGGGCGACATATCAGAAAATCTACTGTCACTCACTCTTCACATTATGCGCGTTATCTAAATACGATAATAGGTTTTATTTTTCATTTCATCTATCTAATTAATCAAATGGTGAAAATGAACGCACGTTCAGTGCACGCATGGGAAAGAAAACGATAGGCAGTTTCAAAGCTGTACATTAATTTCCTGTTTACAACCAAGTTTTCTGTCGTCTTTAAAGTTCTCGCAAATCCAACCGTATTGGAGGAATTTTTGCTCACTTTATGAGGGTTAAGGTTTCAGGGCGCAATGCTTATTTGGCAATTAATTTCGGGATAAAACATTGGTGAGGCAAGTACTTCGTCTTGTCGTAACTACGGCCTAGCGAACTCACCATTCGAACTTGTTTAAGTTCCTGCGTTTCAGCCGCTTTTGGAGAATTTTTCTCGACAGACATGTTTAATTTTGAACAAATTTCCCCGGCTCGAATCCTTCGAATCTCCCCTAAATTCGCTCACCTTTAAATATGGGCTAAGCTTTCAGGGCGCAAATGATATATGGCAATTATTTTTCACCTAACAGTATATTTTAACTTCGGGATGAACTTAGAGGCTTAGACTTAAATGGTGGCATACATATCTAAATGAACTTTACCGAAGAAAAGATGAAATAATGAGCGTATCATCAGCCCAGAAAGTCGTAACTACAATCCTGGTCAGCGCCTTTTTTAAAACATTATTTTAAGAAATATCGTGCATTATGAGCCAAACAAACAAAAGCTTAAATTACCTAAGCGGCATTAAAAACCAAACCAGACAGAGCAAGAGGTAAAATTCAAAACAAATTAGAGATATTAGGCAAAACCCACAGAACCCTTAATAAAGAACTGACCTTTCAGGTTATAATTTTAAAAGCTGAAAACAAGAGATGGTTAAAACACAGCATTACATTGTTTGTTTTGCGTGTAAACGAAAAGTTTCTTCTGTCTCCCAGCGTGAATCCTCTACTCCAAAATTTTACAAGCACGAATGTAAACTTATCCGCTTTCTGCCCCTGGTTCACCGAGAAATCCGGCGAGGATGCGTGTTCAATGTGAAATGTAATTGTTTTATTCTGTATATAAAGTCTGTAATATATATCAATTTGAAAATTTTGAAAATTCAAGGACATGTGAAGTAAAAGTTGTTTACCGTCTCTGAATGCACCTCCACATGACGTGGACACGCCTAAGTCATAGCCAAGGCAGGGCGAAGGAATTGTGATCACCGGCTTGGTCCACGTATCACACGACCTAGGAGCGAGTGTACATAATGTTTACTTTTAAACAATAAAAGTTTAATAATTTTACACTTGAGCGAGACCGACTTTCTGAGGAAATGTCCATGAAGAGGTGCTAAAAAAGAGGATTTCCGAATATCTTGATTTTTAAAATTGTCTGGAGGAGCATGCCTGTAGACTTCGCCCCTACAGAAATGCTTCTTGGGTTCTCGCAACACTTGCCTTGGCTCCGGCTGAAAGTCCCCCGCGTGACAAGCCACTTATCTTAGTTTATAGATAAAAGATAAGGAGCATTTAACAGCTAATATGTTTTAATTCCATTCTATCTATGTAATCAATCAAATGAAAAAAATACGCGTGCGAGAAAAACAAGGTTTCAAAGCGGCACTTTTATTTTCTATTTTCAACCATTTTTTTTTTCTGTCAAACCATTTTCTCATACAACAACCACAAAAAAATAACACACGCATGTAGGTTCTGCTTACTAAACATTGAACTGGTTAAGGTGTATACGTTTGCTTCCCAATCCCCACCTAAATGCACCAGCTTTAAGTATATCTGTTGATCTCAATATTCATACAAGTGTAGCGTTTTCTTTGTAACAGCAACGTATAGGTGGGTGGTGTAACAACATCGTCTACAATTCAGCAACTAACGTCTTAACTATTACAATTTTAATTGTGCCGTTCAAATGTCATTTCTTTATTATGAGCTATGAGTTTTCTTCTTTTTGAACCTGTTCTGTTTGTCTTGCGACTGCTAGCAGCTTCTCGTGGAGGCAGCGTGGTCGAGTGGTAAGGGCGCCGGACCTGAAATCCAGAGGTCCCGGGTTCAAATCCCGCCCTAACCGCTAGCTGGAGTTTTTTCTCGGTAGCTGCGCTTGTAAATAGCCAACTGGACTGCCTCCTGCCAGTTGGGATTTTTAACTATGTTATTTTCAATGTAAATTATAACAACAGAGTTGATGTTCGCGGGCGTAAATATGTTTTTGACCCGACTCAGGCTCATTTTAGCCAGAGCCGCAGGCGAGGGCTAAAATGAGTTCTATTACTATTATAATAATTTCAGAGGGCATTAACAAAAGGAATCAAAGGCAGTACAGTAAGCTAAGCGATCGCGATATCTTCTGTGAACGCTGCCGGAATCGCGTCGGCGTTTATTTTATTGTACAAAAGCTTTCGTTGTCACAAAAACTTAAAACTTTGGCCGAACACCGCAAACTTTTTCAAAAGAATCCTTGCTTCAAAGTTTTCAAAAGGAAAATAACAGAATTTTGTAAACAGCGAAGAAATAGTCACTTACGACTGTTAAAATTAATTGTGCAATTGCTTAACTAAGCGGGTTTCGCTCAAAGTAGACAAATTACACTCACTCGCCTCTGGCCGTGGAGCTATTACAGGCATTATTTCCACCATCGCCCACAGTTTCTGTATTAAAGTCCTCTTCATCTAGCTCACGCGACTGAGAAATTGCTTCTTCGTTAGGTTTTCGATCGATTTTGTAGGTCAAGACAATTTCTTTGCAGATGGCACCGCTTCCAGTCAAACAAGCAAGAAAACGGCGCGAACAGTTAATTGGCTTCCAGTTCAGATTGGCTAGCTACATTATTTTCTTCTTTCTTATTGGCTCAGAGCAGCGGGCTAAAATATATCTTAGCCCGCTGAATTCTTCATTTTAGCCCGCAAAATAAACTGCAATGCCCGAAGAAATTATTATAACATTGGTTTGTGAAGTTTAATGATCGGCCCCACTTTCACTTGTGCTGATTGTTAAACAATAAAAACACCAATAATGTAGAAACTCACACTTGCATTAATTTATCATTGGTTTTCTTGGGTTTATTTATTTTTCGGTGTTGGGAAGTTATACAACATATGCTTTATTTACGGGAGTATTCGAATAAAATAGATACGAATATTAAAAAATTTCAATGGTTTATCTTTCTATTTATGTTTTAGTGTAGTGCTGATCTAGCTCTGATCAAATGTTGTTTTCTCCTGGTGTAAATTTGGTTTAAGCAGGTGTTCTGTTTTGGATTGTTTCTCAGGAAATTTATCCTTCCGTCAAGAATGTTTGAAATTGTTTTTTCTTAAGTTAACGTTTCGCTGGCATTTGCCTGGAAATAGCCACCCTTTTTGTTTTTATCGTTTTTAGTGAAGATATTCAATCTGCGTTTCTTACGGAATTTATACCAGCCGATATTTTCTCAGTAAAGTTAGTTTTCACTGCACTTATTTGAATAATAATAATATTAACAATAATCTTTAAATCTTTCCATTGGAAGGTGAAAATCAATGTCAATACATTTTGTTCTGAAACCACGTACTGTATTTTTAATAAGGTAACTAAAAGTTGTAAACATGTGCTCTGTAATTTATGGAAATAGGCGTGGTCTTGTAGTACCGCCTTTCTTTTTGGGAAGTTGTTGTTTTGCAACCATAACGCTGGACACTGCTTGAAAGTTTAACCTAGTATTTTACAAACTTATGATTGTCAATGTGTTATTTTTATCGATACAAATGATCATTGTAATTTTTATATTTCTTCCGTTGCTTTATTTTGGTTGGACGTTTCGAAGAACATAACAAAAACCTTGAAAGAATAGTACATTTTCCTCATCCAATAAAGGGAAGGTACCTATTACAAATTCCGATACCAACCAATCATAGAAAGGCTTACGTTAGCCTACATTAGTAGTTGACGAGTGTTTGACAGTACTCGGTTGTCAATCATACTTCGACCAACATTAAAGCAACGCGAGAAGTTCCGCAGTATTATTATTGTTATTTGAAAAATAATAATAATAATCTTTAAATCTTTCCATTTGAAGGTGACTTTCAATGTCAATACTTTTTGTTCTGTAACCACGTGCTGTATTTTTAATAAGGTAACTGAAAGATGTAAACATGTGCTCTGTAATTTATGGAAATAGGCCTGGTCTTGTAGTACCGCCTTTCGTTTTGGGAAGTTGTTGTTTTGCAACCACAACGTAGGACACTGATTGAAAGTTTAACCTAGTATTTTACAAACTTATGATTGTCAATGTGTAATTTTTATCGATACAAATGATCATTGTAATTTTTATATTGCTCCTGTTGCTATATTTTGGTTGGACGTTTCGAAGAACATAACAAAAACCTTGAAAGAATGGTACATTTTCCTCATCAAATAAAGGGAAGGTACCTATTACAAATTCCGATACCAACCAATCATAGAAAGGCTTACGTTAGCCTACATTAGTAGTTGACGAGTGTTTGACAGTACTCGGTTGTCAATCATACCTCGACCAACATTAAAGCAACGCGAGAAGTTTTTCAGTAATAATAATAATATATAATAATAATAATAATAATCTTTAAATCTTCCCATTTGAAAGTGACTATCAATGTCAATACGTTTTATTCTGTAACCACGTGCTGTACTTTTAATAAGCTACGTAACTGAAAGTTAAACAACGTTGATCTAACACTATTAACACTGCCGATGGTAACTAAAGGTAATTCATTTTTTTGTTGATCTATTTTTTCATGCCGCAAAATTGATATGGCATTCCGTTAAGAGCACTGAACTCACAAAGTCATTCCCGGTAACGGATGAATCTACTCTGGGAGGGAAAAACCGTAGTCTTGCCTGATGATATAATGGCATATTCAAACTGAACACAATTGGTAGACTGGCCGGCATACAGAAAAAAAAGGATGAAACACTGATGAAAACCGTGTTGAACCTCCCACTCGCACAACACAAACAAAGGAAGCTAAAGGAGAGCCAGGTGATGGCAAAACACAGTCGTAACCTAAACAGACTTCAGCCTTCTATTATTTGTTGCATAGCTCTACGAGAGGCAAAAACGTCAAAGAACGGATCAAAGAGATATAAAACCACAGCATCCGGGCACGTCTTTACAAAAATTTGCGAGATTAGAGCTTACTTGTACGCGGCCCATACAATCATTGAGATCGAATAATATCATTAAATAGCTAGATCTCAACAAAACAGGTTGTAAGAAATATCAGGCATTTAAATGAGTCAAATGAATCCTACAATAACTTAAATGGCCCGGCCAACCGTTGTATAAGATCCATGGACACAAAAGAGACAGAACAAGAGGTAAAATTCAAAATAAAGAGATTAGGTGCTCAAATTAAACAACACTGAACTTATAATAAAGAATTCCCTTCGAGCTCATAATTAATTAAGAAAAGAAGCGACGGTTAAATTAAACACATCGCTTACATGTAAATTCACTAATCTTCCAATTCAGGGTAAACCCGGTGTAAATATACACAAGAGACTAAATTGCTCGAAAAACCGCGAGGAAAAGTTGCCACTGCCATGGAAAAGGACTAGTGCAGGCCTCCCGCCTTTTATTTAGTAATATATCAAACACGAGAAGGTGTGTTTCATCAGATATTCAAACACTGAGAAGTAGGTTGCAAAATCGAGGCACAGCCGAGCTTTTTTAAAGAACTTTGAGGTGTTTGGATATCTGATGAAACACACTCTGTTGGCGTGTGTTTGATATGGCTTCTCAAATGATCAATAATTCTTGGAGAAATTCAAGGTAAAGTTGGCAAAATTTTATGGTAATTAGGAACACTTATTATCCAAACCACGGTCACAGTAGTGATTGTTTTCGTTTTCTCTTGATGAATTATAATGAGTTTGAGATACACCCCTGAGTCATAGCAACCAAGCAAGCAGGAAGGAATTGTAGTACTTGGTCAAAGAACCACACGATCGGAACAGACTTGATTACAGAGGGATAAAATCAGATGGACTATCCATGCAAAATGAACATCGTCCAGCTTTCACGTTGCCCTTTTAAGCCCTAACATTGATCAGCATCAAATTTCTCGGCCTTGTAATATCAATGCTTATTATATAAAATTTAGTGGTATACCGAGTGGTAGCAAAAAGATAAAAACGCTATCCCGCCAGTGGCGATATCATTTTTATCCACACACGTGTGATATCGTTTTTGACCAATCAGCTCGCAGTATTTTCGCGCGCTGTCAAGCACTTGTGGTTTTCCGTCGTTTGGCTGTCGTTTGGTCTTTGGGAGTTTTTGAGTTTGTCTTTTAGCGAGTCGAAGTTAAGTTTATTCTAAAATGGAGACAAGCACAAGCAGATTTGTCGAGATCACAGATAAGAAACTGATCGAATTCGAAGAAGAACAAGAAAATCCGAAAACAAAGAGGAAAACTGCGTAAGACGTCGAGTTGTGTGAGTGTAATTGAACAGTATGTTCAGATTTACTTGTTACTGTAAGCCAAATTTCTAACCATATTTAATATGCCATTAGTTTATACCAGGGACCTTCCTGTTTATACGTTTTCTATTTATATAGATTTTATTTGTGGCCTTTTCGCTTAAGTCTTACTTTGTATTGACACAACTCGGCCTGGTTTACGATTGATACAAATAAACAACTGACTGTAAGCTTATGTACTCAATTTCAAACCTTAGTTTTTGAAATAAAGAACAAAGCATATTTTGTTGTTTTGTGAGGATTTTATATAATAAAAAGAAAATTACATGGTCGCTTGGAGATACAAAATTTCTCTTCTCATGGTAAAAAATATTTCTCATGTTAACACTCGTAGAGAGATTTGGGTCGCTTGGAGATACGAAATTTCTGTTCTCATGTTAAAAAATATTTCCCATGTTAAAAAATATATTTTAACACTCGTAGAGAGATTTCGTATCTCCGCGCGGCCATGTAATATCTTCTATTTAGTGGTCCTCAAACTCTTTTGTCGCTTAAACTGCTCTTTTGGCGCCAATGCAAAAATAGGCAACATTGACCGTATTTGTTATTTTTATTATTATTTAATTTATCGCAAGCTTTCTACAGCAGTATGGAAAACAATACCTCATTTTAAAAATCAGGTAATAAACTTTATAGGAAAAATATGTTTCTCGGCAAAGTAAGCTTAAATCATCATATTTCAATGAAAGAAGAAAAGAAGAATAAGTCATTAACTTATTCTAAACATTTCAACAAAAAAGTAAATTCTTTCAAAATGATGTGTAGTTGTAATGAAAATTTAGAGGCAAAACGGTTTCTTGTTGTATGGGTCTTGTATTGGCAACATATCCTGCAAGTCTTATAATGATGGCCATGTATCACATGTAAATCGAATGCAAATCCAAAGCGCCGATCGAAACCCGATTTACATGTCGGTCCCCACGCGGTCATGCTTTAACTAAATTATTTTTACCATGTCGCTCAAAAAAGATGCTTCGAACCGAAAACACTGAGCTCTTCACTCCCGAAAATGAAGATTTATTTCATTCAATAAGCAGGTTTCGAAAGTAGTAAGCCGATCTAAATAGCACTTCATCGCATTTCAAGAGTATTTGCTCGACTGCATGCTAGCTGGCTGTGAAGTGTCATGTGTGAAGGTTTATACTGCTCGCTTACCTATATTCTTGGCTCTCAATTTGGAGCTGATGGTCAAAATAACTCTCGTCCGTTACAAGACATTCCATCGGGATCATTTTCGCCTTCTAAAACCCATGTTTAGAGGCTCCTCTGTTTCGTATTAAAACGCTGATTAAAAACGCGCTCAGTAAAAGCTTAGTCCAAATTATGGTCATGTAAGACACATTGAACCTTCTTGGCTCGTTCTCTCGCAAGAAAATGGCTAGGCCCATTGTTTCCTGTCCTTCAAATATGGGGGAATCGGAAGTAACGCAATCTGTTTAGAATTTTTGCGTTGCAGGAAAAAGTTGATCAATTCAGCAAATTTGTCAGATGTAGTTTAAAATTCACTAAGTGATCTAATGCGAAACGATGGACGATGTCAAAGATTTTCGCTGCACTGTATTCTTAACGTATTCAAGGATGCTACTATATTTTCCCTTTTCCCTCTATTTTAAAAGTAGACTCCAAGTTCTTCTCTCTAAGAAAGTTTTTTTCATTGTTTTCTTTATTTCGACCTTGACTGCATACTGAAGAATTTTCAGTTGCAAATTTTCCAATTAATCAGATCTGTCTTCGAACCTGCTTCGAACATACATTACACAAGGTACTGACAATTATAAGAGTATTTAACGTCTTTGCGACTCTTTACGACAATATTGGCGTGCCTGAAACACCTCTCCGGCTGAATTTAGGGACAACTTGATTCTAAAAGTCCTATTAAATTACACCCTGACTAAAGGATCAATTGGGTGCAACATCGTGTTTGTCACACAAAACGTCCGGTGGCTCAACGGACAAGCTATATGCTCGACCAACAACGGACAAAGTGAGCACAAAAAACGCTGTTTTGCGCATGTGTATTACCACTGAAATTATAACTGCGTTGTTGCGACGTCAGGAATTGTTCTGATTGGTTCTTATTTCTCGCTCGGGCAAACCCGTGTCGTCAATAGGCCAATTTACAGTTGTGTGTTTAGTGACCTGGCCTTGCATTGTAAGCGAGGCTGGGGTGACCTTGTTTTGATACAAACCTCACTGTTTTTCGTACGTAAATGCAAACTAGTTAGCATAAGAACAGCATGATCTACATATGAAAAGCAGTGAGGTTTGTATCAAAACAAGGTCACCCCCAGCCTCGCTTCCAATCCAAGGCCAAGTCATTAAGCACACAATTGTAAAATGGCCTACTGTCGTCAGAGATGAAGAACCCAAAAATATGTTTTCTTTCTGTCCAGTCAAAACAACTCGTTTACAGTGTGAATGCTTGTTCCAGACGATAGGTCAACAACTGGCAATTCGTCTTTTAATACGTCTAATATCTCTTGATACTGTCTCTTTGTGTTCTTGTTTTGATAGTACGCCGCATTTGTTTTCCACAGACTTTCCCCACTTCGCAGACGGATTATCCTAAAACCGACTCTAAAAGTAAAGAAGTGGATAAACTATGCCAAGGAATAATAATAATAATAGTAATAAATATTTGTATGGCGCAAATTAGCATGTGTATATGATCAAATGCGCCTAACAAATTGTATATGTAAAAAATAAAAAATAATTAATTAAAAATAGTTATTTACAATTCTTACAGTCCTTACATCGTATTGTTAGCAACTCTAAATAAAAATGTCTTCAATTTGGACTTAAAACGTGTAAGATTATCCTCGTCCCTTATTGGGCTCGGCAGTTTATTCCACAGTGATGGTGCAGCTGCAGTAAAAGCCCTGTCACCGAGTGTCTTCTTCGTTTTCGTGGATGGTGGTACTAACAAAAGTTCAGAATTTGAGCGAAGACCATACGTGGAAAAATTCCTAACATTAACGAGATTACAAATGTAATCAGGTGCTTGGCCATGTATGGCCTTAAAAGTAATCATTAACATCTTAAAATCAATTCTAAATTTGACTGGTAGCCAATGTAAAGAAAATAACACGGGAGTAACATGGCTAAAGCGCGGAGTTGAACAAATCAGCCTGGCAGCTGCATTTTGCACGCGTTGCAGCTTATTAATATGAGTGGTCGGTAAACCATAGAGGAGAGTATTACAGTAATCAATGCGTCCCATTATGAAGGCATGCACTAGCACCTTGGTAGACTCCATCGTAAGAAACTTCCTGATGCGTCTTATATTATGCAAATGGTAGAAAGCAGCTTTACATGTGTTAGTAATGTGCGTCACTAAACTGAGGTTGGTGTCAAACCAAGTTCCAAGTTCTTGCAGAAATAACAGGAGCCGCGCTGACACCACCGACCGATAATTTCTCGATATGAACTTTGCTAAGCTGTTGTCATGTAGCAATTATTAAGAATTCAGTTTTGTCGTCATTCAACTTTAACTTGTCAGTAGTCATTGCCTTTATGCAAAGTTCCATTGCTTCAATTGCTTCAGATTGGCTTGATGAGGTGTCAGGCTTGAATGACAAGTAGAGTTGTGTGTCATCTGCGTATGCGTGTGCTACAGGGAGATGATCTTTTATCTCCTCAAATAACTTGCTAGAATAGATGGTAAATAGCAGGGGTCCCAAACATGAGCCTTGAGGGACACCATGTGGTAACTTGATACTGTCAGAGAGACAGCCCCCTGAAAACACGCGTTGTGATCGGTTGGAAAGGTACGATTCAAACCACTTCAGAGCCGTTCCTGTGATGCCAAGACTTGAATGTAGGCGATGAAGTAAGATTTTGTGGTCTACCGTGTCAAAAGCCGCACTGAGATCTAGAAGAACTCAAAGTGTCACATGCTGGCGGTTCATATTCATTAGTATGTCATTTTGGACCCTTAGGAGTGCAGTCTCAGTACTGTAGAATTTTCTATATGCAGACTGAAAAAGGGGAAACAGGCCAAAATTCATTATGTGATTACACGTCTGATCAAATACAGCGCGTTCTGTCAGTTTTGATAGAAATTGAAGATTACTAACTGGTCGTAGGTTCTTGAACACCGGATCAAGGCCAGCCTTCTTTAGAAGGGGGTTTACAAGGGCTACCTTCCACTCAGCGGGGAAGTAGCCCGAGGACAGCGATGAATTAACTATGCGTGTGATGACAGAGAGGAGCACGTCGAGACAACCAACAACCAGTGAGGTTGGCATAGGATCCAGGGGGCAAGTCTTCTTCGCTGACTTCTGAATGAGAGCACATACATCACTCTCGGTGAGAGGGTGGAAGGTGCTGAATGTACTACCATCTCCCACTTCAGAGTCAATGGGTACTGCAGCATCCACATCGGTCGCATCGATATCTGCACGAATTCTGGTGATCTTACGTACAAAAAAGACATTGATGTCATTAGGCAGGACCAGTTTATCATGATATTCAGGAAAAGATAATTCATCCTTTCTTGACAGGAGTTTCTTGGTAGCTTGAGATAGCCTTCCTTGATCAGCACTATTCTCATCAATAAAGTTAGTAAAACGCTTGTCTAGCCTGATTCATGAGATGAGTCACGTGGTTTTTCCTAGACTTAAAGATATTAAGATCAGACAGCAATTTAGGTTTTCTCCACCTTCGCTCAGCTTTCCGACGTAGTCGTTTAGCGCTATCTATGTCAGCGTTGTACCAAGGCACTCTCGGCCTAGCCCTCAAAGTCTTTTTCTTTAATGGCGCATAACGATTGATCATTCTGGACAAAATACTGTTATAGTTACGTAAAAGGGCGTCAACTCCCTCCGGGGTGAGATGAGATGATTCTTCAGATTGATCTTGGCATAATCCATAGGCAGCTAAGTCATCTTTTAGTGAATCAAGGTCCACTGATTTGAGCTTCCTGTAAGTGACCACATTAGTAGTCACAGCTGGTTTATCATGAAGTAGCTTGCAGAGGAGCGATGCATGATCCGAAATAATTTGGGGTGGATCCTGGACGATTTGATCGGGGTGTCGTGTGATAATGAGGTCCAGTGTGTGCCCGTGAACATGAGTTGGCTGGGTGACATGCTGCCGAAGACCAACAGACTCCAAGAGATCGAGCAGCTTGAGAGAGTTAGGGTTATCAACAACATCAACGTGGATATTGAATACGCACCGCCATGATGCAGTAGGCCCCAGGGGAGTGGATATTTGATATTTGATGATGCTTCACACAATCTGATGAAAGGTCTGGGAACAAGGTTTTTTTCCGAATTCTTTGACAAATTTTCTTCGCCAACCCACCTTTTTGGAAAAAAATTACTTAGATAGGAAAAAAATGTTTTGACAAACAAAACTAGCACGTCAATTTTTTCAGCAAATTTATTTGCAGTGGGACATTTTGGCAACTTTTCTCGTCTACGCTAGCAAAAAACTGTTTGTCACACTGAGAAATTTTGGCAAAGAAAGTTTACTAGTGTACATGGGGCTTAAAGCGAGTTCTTCCATCCCGATATTTGGACGATAATATTTGATCGTTTAGCCTGGGCTTTATACTTTCACATAATTCCTTTTCTTCACTTGTCTTTTCCTGCATGAAGTACGAAAAAAGGAAACACCTGTAGGCAGGCTATATACATTTACAATGTTCATTCTAATTCTGAATTTTATTGAGTTTAAATAAACTCGAAAACCTTGTAGTTCTTTTAGCTTCTAGGCCCCAATTAACAATTACGCTGTCTTTGCTATTTTTTTCTAATCAACCTGTAATGTATATAAAACTTCCCCTGTAATTAACCATATTGTGAGTCAAAAAAGATTACTGCTACTAATGATCATTGCTGATTGTCCAGAACAAGAGCCTGGGTCTGTAAATCCGGGACATCATCAGTCGAGAAACATTGCTCTTGTAACGTTAATACAAGTTCCTGTACAATGAATAGAAAAGTTAGCCTGGCCTGCCAGTCAGAATTATTAGTATAATATCATGGGTGACAAATTACTTCTTAATTTTGGCGCGAAATTTCAGCGTTAATTTACAATTTCACACGTGAAATTACAAAATTGAAAAACTGAAGTCAAAAACGCATGATTGTGAGCGCAATTTGTCACCAGTAAGGTAATAAAACGGTATATTCGTGAAATTAGGAAATAGTTTCACTGGCATTTTTTGTCAAAAAGTGTCATAATTTTCCTCGCCTCAAAAGGTGCGTGAAATTAGTTCTAATTTTACTCGTCACCATTTGACTAGCCATGCTAATTTTGTAGAAAAACACGGCACTTTTTAATTTTTAAACTGACGTGTTTCGGAAGTTGCAATGTGCAGTCATCGTCAGTGACGAAATAAGTTATAGAATTGTATTTGAAACTTATATCTTATTTAATTTCCTGCTATCAGGACCTTTTGGGCAATTATAAGTATCCGGCCGTAAATATGATTGCCATGTTTGCCCGCCGGCTATACTGTAACCTTGATCTGATTTTAGCATAACTCAGTGGCCACTTATTCGGCAAAATCGCAATATGGTTGGGGTGGAGTAGGTAATCCACATTGTATTAATACATCAGTCAATTCCAACAGTGCCCCCTCCCCCCCCCCCCCCCAATAAAAAAATGTTGTTCAAATGAATCGGGGTAGTAGCTCACAAACTTTTTATTTTCTTCGTTTCTCGTCTTATTTTCAATAAAATCTAAGCTAGTCCAGGTCAAATTTAGTCCTAGCTAGGTCTTGTTTCCCGTAATGATGTAAAAATAGGTCATTCTGCACTAGCGTCCCATTTATGTTTTATCTAGACGTATTCAAAAAGAAACAAACTGAATTGGCCGACGAATTAGTCATTTAAAGAAGCGACAATTCTGTGAGGTGAAAACAATGCGGTGATCAAATGCCTCAGGGTAATTGGGCGTACGGCTAATGCCCGACTACCGGGATAGACAGTGTGGGAAAATGACCCACTATTTTCCCGGAGAGGGTGGGGGGGGGGGGGGGGGGCGGCTGGAATTGACTGATGCATAACATCCCAAACAGAAGCTGGGGTAAGCTCTGGCAATAGTGGACCATTAGAGCTAGTGAAGGCCTTACCTTTCCTCACGTACGTTAAGGACGGTGGCTACTTTTGTCACTGCGCATACGTTCTGCGCACCTCGAGATACTTGGGTTTCCTATGGGTGGTGCCTACTAATACAGGGATATTTTTGCGCGGTTTAAAACGATGCGGAAAAAGCAGACCTTAGCAAGCGCTCTTGTTATCCATAAAGAAAAGTGGAGGTAACCATGCATTTGTCAGAGATAACAAAGCTTCAATTTGGAAAAAAGACGTCATACATTGCTTTGGATTTTACTGCTTTACCTTTCTGGATTCCAGTAACCCATACTAAGATATCCTTTTTCCTGAATAGTCATAAACTGTGCAAAAATACTTCTGTATTAGTAGGCACCGTCCTTAAGTGTTCAGTCTACTAGTCTACTCATCAGATCTCCTTGTTGTCATTGGCATCCGGGTTATCAATGATAGTGAACTCGTGAACGCTGGAATTTCTGTGAGATTCATGGAAAGTTGTAGAGTAATGACGCTCACCGTGGCTCTGAGAGAAAATAAAATAAAGAAATGAGCGGCTTGAGACATAAATTATTGCATAGATAACAAGCAAATGAAAGTAAAGGTAGGAGAATCTTTAAAACAGATCTTTAAAAGCCGGAAGTTTCTTCAAAAGTGCTGCCGGGATGCATCGCTATTGGAATTAGTCAAAACTACTATACTCGAACAGGACCCACCAAACCACAAAATACATGGTGGTCTCTGCCTGCATCCCCTCCCTCAACCTCAAAGGATGGTGTCTTTATTGCATAGTCACCCCTCTATCCAGAAGTAAAAAATGGCAATGGGATTGAAACCTGATTATGACTTTTCTTGTTTCTAGCAATGTTGACTCTTGCTTACTGGTGTCAACGTAAATCTTAAAGCCCATAAAATGTTATCGGTAATGTTCATAAGACAGTCGGTGTCTTCGATAAACCTCCAAATGAGGTAAATGGTACTTCCAGCGAGGGCATAGAGCTTGCATTGTAAGTAGTAACCAGCTTATACAAAAACAAACAAATAAACAAGTGACTTCTGCCTTTGGAATTAATAGGTTGTCTTTCGTTGGAACTTAGTAATCGTCGAAGTTAAATATTTTTGCTTTTCGTTTCTGTAAACGTGTTGCCAGTTCTTAAGCCAAACATGCTTCTGCATACTTTTGACCCTATTGATAGGGAATAGCGGGTTAGAGAGAAAATTAGTTTATAATTTATTTTTCCCGCCACAGATACACAAATCAATTAATTTTCTAACACGTTTATTCTTTGAGAAACACACACATCGATGAAATTTGTTGAATTTTATGTCAGACTAAAGAAATCTATGGGTACGTTCCAATAGCTCACTTTGAAAAAGAATGGAGTCCTGGGCCGAAAGTTTCGCGCATGCAATTATATGTGATCCGGTTTAAAATTTTTACACTAAAACGTAAAGTCGTGATTTATGTCCCCTCCTCTAAGATGAAATCCTTTTTGCGAGACGCGTACAGTTACTTTACAAGTATGATTCAGCTTAAAATGCGAATCCCGGCTTTGCTAGATTTAGCCGATGTGCTTACGTTGCCCCCGGAAGTCCGTTTACCGAGAAGTTCGCGAACGTTCAGTGTGACGTTACAGGAAGTCACATCGGAGCGTGCCAATTTGCAATTGCAATTGTGGAAGTCTCGGGAAACAAGCTTCCGTTTTCTCGACGTTTAAAAGTAGCGTAAGAGAAATTTACATATCCCAAGGGCTGTATTGGAGGTCTCCCTCTCTGTCCCATTATTTTCTCTTGATAATACTTCTTTCCGCTCCTCACTAGGGACCTTAAGCAGCGACGACAACGACGTCAACGAGAACGTCAGAAAACAATAGTTTTAATTAGCAAGAATCTAGCTCTGCACGTGCGTTTTACACTTTGGTACATTTCTTTGCCGTCCTCTGCAAAGCAGCAACGTGAAATGATCGAATTTAAGGTTTTATGGAGAACGTGAACGTATGACAATTAATTTTCCTATCTCTTTTCGAACTTTATAGGCGCCCCCTGCTACGTTAGCTCCTCGATAGTTCGGCCACATTACACAAACTGAGAGAGTATAAATCATTGCAGATTTATTTGGAAGACGCGAAGGTAATTTTTTAAGTTCCGTTCCGTCGGCGTCATCCTCGTCTCTGCTTAAGGTCCTTAGTACTATCTGAACGTCTTCAACAGGCTTGCTGCGGTCTTATGGATCACCAAGCCTCGAATAGCGAATTTACTTTTTCTTTCTTTTATTATGGCCGTTAAAACGTACAACGAACAAGAGCTAGAACTTATGCAGAGACTTGGTATAGATATCGAGAGAACAAAAACAGTAAAAGCACGCCTATAAAAGTTTTTGTTTGTTTGTTTGTTTGTCTGCCTATAAATTATAAATTGTGTTGTATGCTGGAGAATGAAGGATATATACTATTTACTGAAGGATATATATACTGAAGTTGATTCAATGAAGCACCGCCATAGTATGCTACCATTACAGGGCTCCATTCTCATGATCAATCATCGGACTGACGGGCATAGGTGCCCCCCTCCCCCTCCTCCCCGCCCACTTATAAACTATTTAGGTATGTTGCGCCTCAGTAGGTGTGGTTTTTTTTTACTGGTCGTAAGTAAAGACTACAGGTCACTGAGATAATTGTATATAAACAAGCAAAACAGGGCCTCCTAACTCAAATTTCATACTAAAAAGGTATTTGAGGACTAGGGCATGCTAACCCTCTTGGTTATATACCATTACAACAATGAACTGTACTTGTGACCTCTAAAAGAGACATGTCCTTTTCGAGCCGCTTTGTTTTGGAAATGAGTATAGGTTTTAATTTAATCCTTGATCGGAAAGTGTTGTAACGGGTATAGTTTGGAAAGCTCCGATCTGAAACGGGGAATGGGTTTTTGAGGTCAGGCGCCGTTTCCTACTACGTAATCAGTCGTTTTGAAGAATGAGACAGTAGCGCATGTTTACTGCCTTATTCCAAAATCTTCATCACCTCCTCTCGTCTTTTCAAAACGCTCTCTTTATAATCACTGGTGGTACATACAGTTTTGTGGTTGGATAGCATCCTATCAGTGGGTTAAGGGATACTATTACACCAAGCCACTTCATTGTGGGGTATCATTGATTCCAGGAACTTTTACTGATCCAAAATATTTTTTCCTCCTCCTTAGGCACTGGCCGAAAACACATACGATCACCATACAGCTATTTATTACTTACTTGTGGATCGGTTGCGGCAACAAAGAGCAAGTTTTCGGCTTCAAACACAGCTAGAGCCCAGGCTTCGGCGGCCAAGCGGGATCGTGGAGGCATGCTGTTGTACGGGGCAGTAGGACTAATGTCGTCATGGTGCCGCATCGCGCCGTTCAGCGGACCGCGCCGGCGCAACCTGAGCGACCATACATCCCCCTGCAGTACGCCATCAACGAACTGCACGAACGTATTCCCACGCCGCCTGAAACAAGGCGGGAAATCGCAACGGAGTGCGTGAAAGAACTGTCGCCAATACTGGAGCCGGGACTGAAAGCGCGCTCGATTTTGCCGCGACAAATGATCGGACCGGCCCTGTCGCTAGACAATGGCGTTAGTGAAGAAAATGACTCGCCTACGATGGAGAAAATGGAGAAAATGGAGAAAATGGAAAGTGAGGATACCGATGAAGAGAAGCCGAAAGTTAGGCGGCACACTGTTCATTCTATGCCTAAGAAAGGACTTATTGTCCCGCCCCACCATCCGCTGCGTCTCGCGCGCGGAATTTCAGAAGAAGTTCTTGAAGATCCGAGCGTTCATGTGCTTCAAATGAAGCCAGCTATCGTAGTTTCTCATTGCGCGCCAAATAACGGATTGTTTTCATCTACACCACCGCAGCTGTCGCAGAGAGGCTCGGGACTGCATCTTCACGATCCAGCCAGGTCAAATTTTCACGTGCCACTCGCGCGGCGTGCTTCCGATGGCAATGCTGTCACCCTTGCGTTTCACCAACATTTACGGATGGCGGCCGGGCACAATAGAATTAAACAGCTGCAGCAGGACGCCAAAAACTGCAAGAACAGTATCAAAATCCGCTGTCCCCTTCTGAGCTTTCCGATCAGCAGGCCGTTTACTCTGAATATAAACTAAAGTACGAGCAAATGCGCGAGGAACTACAAGAACAGTACGAAGAGCGTATGGCTGAAAATGAGCTTGAACGAACTGGCGGCAGAGTTCAGCCGATGGAGCCGGTCGTCGAACAAAAAACCAGTTTTCAACCGGACCAACACACTCTTTATTCTCTACCTTTACATCATCAGCTGCAACAACTTCATATTGACGCTCGCCACAACCCGCTTCGGCGGACGCCCTCGTACAAACAGAACCCGCACAAACAGGTGTTCCGGACGTCATCTTACAAACGGGCTCAGGTTTGCGGCATGCTTCCTCCTTTAGAAAGCGAATCGCCCACAGACGCTCTCGAAAACAAAGAGCCCCTTGTTCAGAATGACACTACGAATGTTGGAAGATATTCTATAGTTTCGCTTTGAAAAAATGCTGCCTTCTCGTAGATTACAGATTGCAACACAAATCCCTGTTGTTCGAAGCGGGACAAAGTAAACTACTGACACAAAATGACGGGAAATCACAAAATTTGGACTATCTACGCAAATACTACATCCACAGGGTTGAAATTTTGCAGGGTTGATGTGCTGACAGAACTACACATTGTGATAGTGGCTATGATGTCACCATAGCAACGTACTCGTTACCAGACCTCTACCTTCCCAAAATGACAAATGCCTTATTTATTGCTCCACAGTCAAACAGAATTTCTTATACTTGAGCTGCGTAATGTCCATATTCCCTTACACCCACTGAATAAACATCAAGAGCAAAAAGCGCTTCTTGGGAAGGGAAACTCTGATTTTATCCTTTGGATGGTGAGGGCCTGGAGCCCATTGTGTTGCCATGGAAATGTCATAGTGGATCATATCATGAAACTTTGTGATGAGTATAACAACTCTACAAAGTTTCAGTTCTATACAGAAAAAGGCTTAAGAGATATTCCATTTTTTTGTGATTTCCCTTCATTTTGTGTCAGTCTTGTGACGTCACAAGTTGTCTAATTTGCATAAGCCTAAATCTTGAATAACTCAGCAACCAAGAATGCTATTGCAATAAAATAAATGCCATTCTTCATCATTTTGAAAGCTCTTCCTAATAAGCTAATAAAAGATTTTGTGTCATATACACTTTAAGCTCTTTCAAGCAAGAGATAGACTACAAGAAGTCACTTACATTTCTTAGGGATAGTAAAGCGAGTGAACTTCGCGCGCGCGCCCGAAATTGCCTCTCGCGAGGAGATACGACGCGCAGAGGGTTTGCTCGCTTTCCCGTTCCCTAAGAAAAAATAAGGGAGTACTCGTAATCTAATCAGGAGACAGAAAGAAACTTTGGTTCCTTTTATTCTTCCGGGTTAACGAAACCTAGGGCCCGGTTGTTCGAAAGCAGATTATCCCTAATCACCGATTAAAAGTTAACCGAGGTTTTCATCTCGCTCTTCAAAAATGTGTTAGGCCTCTGGTCCGAGTTGTTCTAAATCCGATTAACGCTAATCCACGATTAAGAGTCAATCGAAGTTTTCATCTCGCTCTGAAAAAGTGGTTTAAAGCCTAATTTCAAGCTATAGGTAAAGAAAAGTCTAAGTCAAAACTGAGGATCAAAAATCTTTTGGAAGAATCTTTACCAATTAGTAATTAACTTGAATCAAAGCTCACGTTAATCCAGGATTAGGTTAATCGGATTTCGAACAACCCGGCCCTGAATTTTAACTAATGGTTAACAGAAACGTTTAAGTCAAAGCTAAGGGCAGAAATCTTTAAGCGGCATCCTTTTTGATTAGTAATTAAACTCGAATCAAACTTGACGTTAACCTAGGATTAACTTAGTCGGGCATTGAACAACTGGGCCCTGCAGAAGATCATGGCTACATTTTCCGGCGTGATTTCTATACAAATCGCAAAAACTTGGTGTCTTAAATAAAGGGAGTCGTTACTTATTACACGAACTTTGCAGTAAATCTTACAAATTATCCGCGAAATTTACGCTACCGATATATCACACTTCGAAAATTAACCTCAAACTACGTTGGCACTTGATGACTAGCCAGGACCTTGAACCCGCTTTGAACAACTGGGCGCTGGTCAGTTTATATATATTGAAGTTAACAATTATATTTCTAAAGAGAGATAGAACGTAGATTTTTATAGCAACACGAAAGATCCTTGTGAATAGCAAGAAAGTGAGAAAAAAATTGTAAATAATTTGTCTGTTTGTCGGGCCTGGTGGCTTTGAGCTCGTTTGACTACCATGATGGAGTACAAGCTGTTGAAATACGGTGCATTTGTATGCAAACACGAGCAAGCAGGTTGTCTTGTTTTTTTCTCACGAACCAACGGCAGTAGCAGTCCCAAACTTCAACGCGCTCAATCGGTGGGCATGCGCAATACCTTCCACCTTCACAGTCGGCACAATTTCCCGTGCAAAATTTCAAAGCTATTGGCTAAAATTCGTGGTTAAAAGTATTTTTCTCAGGTCGAAAGTGAGCCGATGGAGAAACAAGTTTCAGTCATTGATGTTCATGGCTTAAGCTTTAAGAAAAATATATTCAATTTACAGCTTCAGTTTCCCTTTAAGGTTAAATATTGAGCAAGTGGCACCGGCTGACTGTGAGCTACAGAGAACTGAAATTTTTGACACAACTTACCATTTTGAAATCCCACCGTTTTGGCTACGTCTTTCCACATCTATGCTTTCGTTATCTTGTTTTAAACATTGGGAAACGTTTGTCCTACAGCACCGGAAACTCTTTGGCAGCTTCGGCTGTTTTTTTTTTTCTTGCCTGATTGATTTCGGGGGCCGCCATTTTGAAAGCCGGGAAGGAGTTGGGCGGGTGTGTTCCCATCGGCTTTTGGTTATTATTCATCACGCTCTAATGACTTGCGCTGACGTTCATGAAAGCCCAAGCCAAGCGCGTTTGCATTTGCGCTTACTTGTTCGCGTGTTCTTGCACTTGCATAGACCCTTATCCCTCGGCGGCCATGTTGAGACTCGGGGGAATAAAGCAAGCCTCGGCCAGACGCGAATTCAGTGCGAGGCTTACCGTGCAAAAACAAAGCTTTTTATTCTTCTGAGACTCAAAATGGCCGCCGTGTGATAAAGGTCTATTGAGTTTGAAGTAGCGTCGCACTTGTGAACCAAGCTTATCTGTTTGGAGGGCCTTTATTCTGGGAAATACTAGCTTCCTTAATTTTTTTTTAGTAAATAGATTAGATTTGTTGAAAATTATAGTCCTTTGATGCTAGGGTGGATTTGCACAATAAATTACTCATTTCGCTATTTACGTCCATTGTGTAATGAGTAATGACTTTGGTTTTTAAGTCACTGGCCTTCAAAAATCACTCCTTCAAAAATTCGCCGTGTTGCGTCGGTGTGTAGTAGCAACGAATGTTTTGCATCTGGTTTTATCGACAAAATTATGGCGTTTCGTTGCGTAAATAATATCCACATCATAAAATATGAACTCGAAAACACAAACATTATTACAAAAGGAGTAAATGAGCCCAATTGTATAAAATGCTAAAGTCTATCAATTTAACAACAATTCGAGGTCGAGATATTTAAATTCGAAGTCCACAACAAGGAAAACTGAACTTTTAAAAACCACAAAATCCGAAGTCGAAAATAAAAACCAAGTCGAGAAATTAAAAATTCGAAGTCGAGAAAAAATAATTTGAAGTCGAGAGCATTGATTGCAGGCTCACAATGAATAAGTAGGTACTTTATGCTCTCGACTTTGAATTTTTTATTTCTGGACTTCGTTTTTATTTTCGACTTCGAATTTTGAGGTTTTTAAAAGTTCAGTTTTCCTTGCTGTCGACTTCAAATTTACATATCTCTACCTCGAATTATTGTTATTTTGATAGACTTTAGCATTTTCGTATTTTAGTATTTATACAATTGGACTCATTAACTCCTTTTGGAATAATGTTTGTGTTTTCGATTTCATATTTTATGATGTGGATATTATGTCCGCAACGAAACGCCATACAAAATTGATAACTAAATGTAAATTGGCCATCGTAAAGAGGTTCGAGTACCGACGTTTTGGGCGCTAGCCCTTCGCCTGAGAGAGCTGACGCTCAAAACGTCAGCACTGGAATCTCTTAACGGTGGCCAATTTACCTTAAGTTATTAACTTTGTCGATAAAACCAAACATTCGTATGCTGTAAGTAAGCACACAAAAGAAAAAAAAAATGAAAAATAGAAAACAATTATGGAACAATAACAGTTAGGTCCTACCTAATTCATTAATTACTAATTAACGAGAAACCAGGTTTCAGTTTCTTTCCTGATTCAATTTTTTTTTTTAATTTCTGGTGTCTACTTATTTTTCTTTGAACGAAACATTCTTGCGATTTCAATTTCCTGCTATTTTTTCGACTTAAAACTGAATTATTTGCCTTTTCGACAATTTTTCATATCGAATGAAAACGTCAGTTGTTTATTAGCGGATTAGCAGGAGTTGATAATGAAGTGGGTTTTGGCGAATTTTAATTTTCATCTCTTACAAAGGTTTCATTTTATGAATTACTCAATTAAGGTTTGCTGTTTTGGGAAATGTGATTGAATAATACGTAGTGTATTGCAAAGTCATGATGATGATTTTAATAAATTTGAAGTCTGTAAAATGGATCGAAAGATTTGTGAATAGACACGATAATTAAGTGCCCTTCACTCCATACCAGCGGTGTTACGTTGATGTTTTCAGATCGAGTTATCGCCAGCCTAATAGCTAACTTAATAGGTGGTTTACATTGCCGCCATGTTGGTGGACAAAACAAAAGAGAATTTGCTCAAATAATTTGCATAAAATGGCCGTTAACTTCCAGAGGAGAAAAATCTTATTGTTCCTGTTTACCAACATGGCCGCCATGACGTCACATGCAAAATATCAATAGTGTTTATAGATTGAGTACGAAAGAAAAAAAAAATAGATAAATAAGGAAAAAAAAGAGCAAAAAACAGAAAGGATAAGCATTCGCAAATGCTTCTTCCAATCAACTCTTTTTACAGATGTAAAATGAAAATAAGGTAGAATTCTCTTGTGCAAGAAACTTTAATGGTTTCGGATTCTACGTAATTAACGAGAAGATTGTTTTATTCTTTTGAAAGCTGTTTTACTTGGTTAGCGAATATCCATGCTAACAATTATTGCTGGCTGGCTTATCAAAGGTTATTGGTTTGCTGGCTGTAAAGATTGTTTTAAGCTGCCGTCAGTTAATTTTATATTGCCTTTTTTATAACACAAGTTTTATTATCAAGGACTCAAATATTACAGAATACGTTTTAGAACATTTTACTTAAATTGAGTAGCCCACGGGGTCAAGTGGTAGATATCCGAGTCTAAAAGTCCTGGTGCTGTCCTGTTGAAGATCTTTTACTGTTTTTTTTCTGCCTTAGGTCTGTTAGTAATGTTTGTCTATACTAGTTGGAGATGCCGATGTGATCGATGTGATTGTGTCGAGTTACAATAAAAGAATGCATAGAGAGAAACCGCTCCATTTCACTTGTTTGTTTGACAAAAGAACCACTTGGGGATCGGCTTTTCTTCCACGCAATGCACCGAAGACCTGGTTACACCTACTATATATGTACTGATGACGATGTAGTCCTTAAGTTCAGCGATGCCTCCACACCTGAAATAATGATAATGATAGTGATAATGCATTTATATACCGCATTTTCTATTCAAATATATTCAAATGCGGTTCACTCCAATCTATAGTTTCCAAAATTGGCTTCTTGATTTCGAACCAGCAATTGACGTTGTCGATTAGAGTTGCGAAATGAAAGGCAAAAGATTCGCAATAAAATGCGCACCGTCTGCGGGAACTTTAACAGCACTTCTCTAGCCAATTCACCAATATTCTTTGACCTTGCGTTTTACGTACTTACATTTCCTCTTATATTTCCGCTGGACACGCACCACGAGGGAGCCAACTTGTGGTTGACTGACAAATACGTGGCCTCCGTTGTGGAATTAAAATTCCGAGGGCAGACCCTGCTGTTCTTCCAAGTGGCGATGAAAAACCCGCTGCATCGTGGCTATCCGCAGTAGCTACGATGAATTAAAGAAGCTTGGCAAGGTTTTATTGACGACGTTCAAAAGAAGGCACCAGTTCAATACGCAAATTATAGTTTATTTGAGTATTTCAAGAAAAAACGGAGTCTATATGTGAAGACGTCCCGTACCTACTGTATGTAGGTGACTCGCCATCAACCATTAGCCATTTGCATATTTTGCCCGCGAAAAATGACACCGCAAAAAGAGGGAGGTGATGAGGAGGGGGAGGGGGAGGGGAGGAGGAGGGGGAAGGGAGGGGAAGGGGAAGTTTTGATTTGGATATGGAATGGATGTCCGTCATTTAGAGTTACGTTCACGGCAAATAACAGAAATGACTTGTTGAGCTGGCAATTTTGAGAGTCGCCGCTATGTTGACGAAATGCACTTCTTCAAGCGAGAAATTGGTCGTTTCCGCGTTCATTACAAACATGCAGTCCTGCCATAACAAGATAAAGACTTTGCTTGATGAAACAACTATGGGAGGGTGCTAGCTATTAAATTTCCTGCGTTCGGATTAGGAAGCATAGAAGAAAAAAAAAAAACCCGAAACAAAAATATAAAGCAGGTGCACGTTTCTTAAGGCTATCGAGTTTGAACTACACGTAATTTTAATTTCCCCCGAAGAAAACGTCAGCCGCATTAATAATTGAACTATTTGTCGTTATTGTTCCATGTGAGTCAGCGGAATGAGCAGTTTCGAAATTGACCAAGACCAATAGAGGTGAACTAAGACATTTTGAGAGCATTTCAGTTGCCACATGTGAAAGAACTTTTTAGGGAACTAAGGGATCATAACAAGTTTCTTCGAAGAGTACCCACCTTGTCTGGGGTAGGGACACCACCAATCTCCTGAACATAACCGACAAAATTTGTATGGCTTTTTGAAGCAAATACTCAGCTAACAACAGTCAGCACTGTTAAATAAACGAGGAAAGTGAGGTTTGAATCTCACTGTTGTGATCATCTTTTACTGTTGGAGTAGAGGGGTGGCCGTGCAATAACGAGACGATCTTTTGAGGTTGAAGAAGATGGGTGCAGCCAGAGTCTACTTTCCATTTTTGCACCTTGGTTGCATCAAAAATTAAACCAGATAGTTAACTTTTATGCTGCTATTTACAAGGACATTATCGTCTTTTTAACTCAGTTCGCGATTCTGTCACATACTTTAATTTATTGGAAATTAAGATTACTGAACCAAATGTTTCGTATCATGAAAGAAATGATTTTATTTTGTATTATTGACTTTCAAAACAAACAAAAAGGAAAGGTCAATTCACTTGAATAAGTTGAAGAGGACCGCAAAGAAGGATCTTCGACAACTCTAATGAGCCAAAAATAAACATACAAGTAAAGTAAGCACGGATGGCGCTCCGTGGAAAAGTTATCAGGAGACTATTGTTTTGTTTTTGTTTTTCGTACTTTCGGTTTGGTCTGTTTCATGCCGCTCTTGTGTTAAGTTTTCTACGCAGTATCAGCCTTGTTTACTTCACTTTGACAGACAGTCGACATCAAGCAAAAGAAAAAGAACTAAAAAGTAAGTTCAAGAGATGCAGCTCTTTATTGGCAATAAATGGCACCGACACGATGTGTTTACATTATTACGTATATTTTTCACTATCTTACTTTTCGCTCATGGGGATGATGTGGTCTCTCGCCACAAACATCAGGAAAAAACTACAAGTCGCTACAAATATTAGTTATCGTGTCTCAGTATTGAGCTCAAGCCCGGTGTTACTTTCTCTTCAAAGCCTTCTCAGTCACCTCGGCGTGCCCTGTGAAAGTGGTCACTCCCTTCCAGGTTCCACTCAGGTCGTGTTCACCCAGGAGATTGCCTTTTTCGTCGAAGAACTTTTCTCGAGCTTTATAACCGACGTCTGTTGCCTGCTTGAAAATTATAATTTTAACTTTATATTCCGTCTTTGCAGGCACCTAAGGAAAAGAAACTCGTGTTATTATTATCACGTTATTATTAAAACTCCGAGAGTAATGAAGCTGTGGCAATGAAACCTAAAGGATGGATAATACGTCCAAAGTCTAGGAACTTGTCGTTTTGTAGAAACTACAAAAGAACACGTTGTCTTAAGCCAGCGACACACCTAGCGATTTTATACGCCGCTCGCGGCGAATTTGATCGCCAGCGATTTTCGATGGCGATTGATGCAGACAGACCTGGCGATTTTTTTCGCCGATCGCGGCGATGTGGCAGTTTTTGAAAACTCATGTGATGAAATCGCATAAACCTGATGAGTTGGCTTTACTGGCGATTCGCAGCAATAAACTTAGAAAATCGCGGGAACGGACACACTTGGCGAATGCCGGCGAATTTAATCGCCGATATCTGACATGCCAGATATCGGCGATTTTATACGCCGATTGCGGCGATCAGATTTTCGCCGTTCGCGGCGATCGGCGTATAAAATCGCCAGGTGTGTCGCCGGCTTTACACGAAGGTCTTAGCCTGTGAAATAAGAGGACCTTTTGGCGGATATATAAAGCAAAAATTACCTCAAAGGTACGTTCATAGGTAAGCTCCTCCGTGTTTTCTTCCGAGTTTGTGTAAATGTATGTGCCATAACCTTCTGCTGTAGTTGATACCTGCTATTGGGCAACGGCACTTTGGAGTATTCCAGACTGGATTTCAGTCGTCACACTCAGTCTCCACCCGTGTTCGCTGGAATAGCTGGAGGACGTCGTCTTTGTCCATGTCTTGGTGAATTTCCACGTCAGTCCTGTTGAACCACGATTGATGGTTGTGTCTGAAAAGAAAGTGTCTTCCTATCAATCAGGCCATTTGACTGCGATTGGATGCATAGTGTCGTAAAGCTCAGCAACAGTTCAAGCCTTATTTTCATGTAAGAATCAAAATTGAAATTAATAATTTCTTTGCCTCTGTTCTAAAAGGCTTATTCCAAGGAAAGCAAGTTGCTCACCGTTTTTTGTTTGTTTGTGTGTCACTGACAACATAATTAAAAAAATTGAAACACTGCTAAAATTTCGAAAATAAATAAATAAATAAATCCTGAAATTACTAACAAAGACCGAAACCTCCAAAATTGCGCTTTTAAAATGTAAAGTGAGGTTGAGTGACATCGGATTTACTTGTTTGCTATGTGTACTCAAACCTCATTCCTCACAAAGCCAGCGACCCTTATGCCTGTTTCACAGTCCGTTTTCACTTGGAGCATTTATGTCCCTCCTGTCCACGCAAGGTTGTGACCAGTCATCATGTGGCTGTGCCTAGATCCCCAGAAAAAAATGAGCCGTATACAAACTGTTTGCAGCTTCTCTCCCTACGGTAATTTACTTTTGTTTCTGTTGACAAATTATCAGAACTCGATAATTACAGTCAAAAAACAGTCTTATTTTAAGCGTTACGATTAAATACCTTGTAAGATGGACTCTGGTTTAGTCTGGATGTTGTGAGAATTGAGATCATCCACATGGGTGATGGTGACGTGTCTTCGAGCCGTTTTTACTTGGCACAATACTTGAGCATTGGTCAAAGTAAAACTTGGACTTTGTTCGTAGTCGTCTCCACAGTACGTAACAAAGGAGTAGCGGCTGCTTTTTGTAAAAAAGCCCAACAAGTCACGCTTGAACCAATTTCTACTACAATCCTTCATTTTCGCCTGTTTCAAATAGGAAGGCAGCCATGGCTTGTTGGTGTCGTACTCCACTGCTTCGCAAGGCTTGTTCTCGTAGATGTAATCCTTGTATGAGATCCACACATACCCAGTTCCAGTCTCGGAAAGTCCATGCTTCCTAATTAGAAGACAGAAAACAAGACAAAAAAGATTCACTTGAACGCAAATGAAACACCATGCCGGTTGTGACTAACAAAAGACCATTTGAAGTTTGAAAGAACTTCTGTACTTAATTTTTCGTATGGAATTTTATTTTTGTAGGAATTAATAAATGAAACACTTCAACAATTTTTCAAGTATTTTTTTTTCCTTTTTCTTTTTAATGAAATTTTTTTCTTTTTTATATGGTTAAAACCATATTTGTACAGAAAAGTCCACTTACCATAGGTAGTTTAAGTGGAGCCCTTTTAAGAAGAGCCGTTTTAAGAACAAAGAAATAAATAAATAATACAAAATACGTAAATTAAAGGTACATTTACTCTCGTATAGGACTCTTGGGGCCTTCATATGTCCAACCTAATATGCCATTTATATTCAATGTCAAGATGAATAGAGGGAGCTTCCAATTATACCAGCTTGCAAAGTAACCTTCGATCCTTTCTATTCCAGCTACTTGTGCAGGGTAAATTTCCAAATATCCGACCCTTCACGTTTTAATGACAAGAAAAATCATGAGATGTACATGTTGCTATTCAGAAATCAGTAGAACTACAACAAATTCGTATATTTTCGTGTCCCTTACTATAAATTCCCAATAAAACGATTTGTAATTAAAGTTAAATGATTTTATCAGCGCGAGATTTGTGTTTTGTTTGAATCGACCCTATCAGGTCTAAATGTTTTATTAAGAAAAGAGCCTTCTATTTTTTCTTGAAACAGCAGTTTTTAAGCTAAATCTGAATCAGATCTCTCGATCAAACAATTTTCAGATTTTTGGTTAAACAGAGCAGATTATTTTCCTCATAAACCCGCATGTGCAGGACAACGCCATATGCTTGCTGAATACAATGGCGAAATTAAAAAAAATTTATAGTTAAATAATCAGGTTCCCTGAAAGAAAATAACTGATTTTCTCACTTTTACTGAAGCACTGAAATCACCCCCATTTTAACCATTTAACCAATTGAGTCGCAGATATTTAATTTGAAAGGTCCGAATTTGAAAGAAAAGCAGCTAAAGTAACAAACTTGTTGGAAAGGAATAGGAATTGGCCTGGAACTAGTCTAAATCGCACGTGATCATTTGTAATCGGATTTTTCGGACTTTTATTTGAGTGTGACTCTCGAAGGACAACTATCTTGTACGTCTTGAGAAGCGGAATTCTTTCTCAAGGAATGTTATCGTGTAAATTTCGAATTAATCTGCGTATTAAAGAGTTTAGTCAATACAACAATACCGGAGCACGTAGAAATCGCTGCTAAATTGCTCTCTTTCCCAATCATAGGCAAAATAAGCCTTGCAATTCCCCCCACCATTTGCTCGTCCATATCTATTCCAGTAGGGAGACCAAGCCGGTATGTGATTATCTGGAGCTTTGAATGAATCTGCAGGAGGAGACCCGTGGCATATCGACCAGCGGCCCATCTGGCCTGCTTCAGCGAGGTCCAAAATGCTCAGTGCTGCGAGAAGCAGCGCGAGTGACAGTGACTTCATCTGGTGAAACAAAAGTACATGTTTATTTCATTGGGTTATTTTGCAACACTAGAAGACAGCTAGAAATTAAAGCCGCAAAATTTTGATTGAGATACCCTAACGTCGATATGGATCTGCAAATTTCTTTTGATCAAAGTACTTTGGAGCACAGCTTGTAACTCATGGTATGAATCGAGACAGCAATGTGAGGTAAGTTTGTAGCACATCAGGCATATAATATTCTTTACAGATATAAAGATACAAAGTGGATTAATGTATAGAGAAGATAGTTTTATAGTTTAAAGTGATAAATTTTCTGTACATGATTAAGGTTTATGTGTCAATGTGGCGTGCCATGTTCAAATGCTGTTAAATTTGAGGCAAAATCATTATTCTTAATTTCTGATTTGTTACTATCAGCCACGCAGTGGCCCACGGCGAGGAATTGGAAATTTTTCAGAGAGCACAGTCATTTGAGACCACGGACATTTTGGCGCATTTAATTGCCTTGAAATTGGAAAATTGAAGAAACTTTCTTTCTTTCCTTCACCAGAAAAGATAAATAAATAAATATCCAGTGTCATCTTTAAAACTTTTCAGCCTCAATTTGTCTGAAAAATAATAAGAACGTTCAGCTTCAGCCGTTCTTGCAAAAAAATAGTGTAACCTTTTGTAATGCCGTTTTAACTCTAAACAACTTTGTTTGCAGCGACTCAAAAAGGCAGACCATTGAAGAAGTTCCTTTGACAGCAGATTACCAGTTTCAAGAGCAACCGACATGTACTATCCCAGCCTATTACAAGTAGTAAGCTTAAAGGCGCCTAGTACATGAACTTGAAATCGTCAGCCCGAATTTCTTAGGTTGAAGACAATTTTCTTCTTGGCCATCTACGTTTGTACAGCTAAAAACGTTTATCTAGTCGAAAAAGTTTTCTTTTAACAGAGCAGTGTTTTAAACAATATTTGGTGTGGATTCTCGGCTGCCATTGCTGAAAAAGTGCAGGTTTTCTTTTTTCTTTCACCACCTCTACGACAAGTGACTCAGGATAATCTTTAGGAGATAAACATAATGTTTTTCAAACGCATGGGGGAGAGTACCAAAGAACAAAATTCGCTTACCTTTCTGGATCAGTGGTGGTAATTGCTCTGTCTGTTTTCCTTGATCAGGCTGCAAAGTGGTGGTTCTTGAACTCCAGCTCGCTTTACAGTTCACCCTCTTTGTTCACGCACCTTGTTTATATGTCCTCTTACACTGGTATCGGTGCATTGTAATATCATCTTTCAATCAATAATGTTAAAGGTTCATGACAGGACGACATATCAGAAATCAACTGCCACTCAGTCTTCACATTATGCGCGTTCTCTAAGTACGATAATAGGTTTTTTCATTTTATCTACCTAATTAATCAAATGGGGTAAATGAACGCACGTTCAGTGCACGCATGGGAAAGAAAACGATAGGCAGTTTCAAAGCTGTACATTAATTTTCTGTTTAAAACCAAGTTTTCTGTCGTCTTTAAAGTTCTCGCAAATCCAACCGTATTGGAGGCATTTTTGCTCACTTTATGAGGGTTAAGGTTTCAGGGCGCAATGCTATTTGGCAAAAACGTTGGTGAGGCAGGTACTTCGTCTTGTCGTAACTACGGCCTAGCGAACTCACCATTCAAACTTGTTTAAGTTCCTGCATACCAGCCGCTTTTGGAGAATTTTTCTTGACTAACATGTTAAATTTTGAACAAATTTCCCCGGCTACAATCCTTCGAATTCCCCCCTAAATCCGCTCACCTTTAAATATGAGCTAAGCTTTCAGGGCGCAAATGCAATTTGGCAATTATTTTTCAACTAACAGTATATTTTAACTTCGGGATAAACTTAGAGGCTTAGACTTAAATGGTGCCATACATATCTAAATGAACTTTAACGAAGACAAGATGAAATGATGAGCGTATTATCAGCCCAGAAAGTTGAAACTACAATCCTGGTCATCGCCTTTTTTAAAACATTATTTTAAGAAATATCGTGCATTATGAGCCAAACCAAACCTACAAAAGCTTAAATTACCTAAGCGGCATTCAAAACCAACAGAATAAGAGGTAAAATTCAAAACAAATTAGAGATATTAGACAAAACCATAAAGAACTGACCTTTGAGGTTATAATTTTAAAACTTGCAAACAAGCAATGGTTAAAACACAGCATTACGAAATCGCACCCATACTGACAACTCGTCGCCTGAAGAAAAGTGGGCTACCCATGATGCTTTGCATGCCATGTGCAGATAGTTGGATCAGTAGGAAGTCAAGATTTTACAAGCATGAACGTAAACGTATCCGGTTTGACTTCCTCTAGACCCAACTATCTGCCTCTGAATCACCGAGGATGCGTGTTCAGTGTGAAAGGTAATCGTATATTCTATATTTAAAGTCTCTAATATATAACGATTTGAAAATTTGGAAAATGCAAGGCAATGCATATGTGAAGTAAACGTTGTTAAAAACAAGGGAAGGGCGAAGAAATTGTGATCACCGGCTTAGTCCACGTGTCACAACGGCGGCCAAGGAGCGAGTGTACATAATGTTTACTTATAAGCAGAAAAGGCTAATATACTTGAGCGAGACTGATTTTCTGAGGTAATATCCATGAAGAAGTGCTAAAAAGAGAATTTCAGAATATCTAGATTTTTTTTAAAATTGTCTGGAGGAGCATGCCTCTAGACTCCACTCCTCTTGGGTTCTCGAAAGGTCCTCCACGTGACAAGCCACTTACTTTATAGATAAAAGATAAGGATATTTTGATCTCAGATCATTCGGATCATGCCGCATCAAAGGAACCGACGAATCCTTGTCCAGAATGGATTTGTCGGTTCCTTTGATGCTACATGATCCGAATGATCTGAGATCGCAAATCCGTCTTCGGATTCTCCCAAAAAAAAAGCAGAAGTGCTAAAAAGAGAATTTCAGAATATCTAGATTTTTAAAATTGTCTGGAGGAGCATGCCTCTAGACTCCACTCCTGGAGACTTGCTTCTTGGGTTCTCGAAAGGTCCTCCACGTGACAAGCCACTTAGTTTATAGTTAAAAGATAAGGAGATTTTGATCTCAGATCATTCGGATCATGCCGCATCAAAGGAACCGACGAATCCTTGTCCAGAATGGATTTTTCGGTTCCTTTGATGCTGCATGATCCGAATGATCTTCGGATTCTCCCAAAAAAACGCACCCCGTAGTTTGTGCTTACTAAACATTGAACTGGTTAAATAAAAATATCATATTTATCACTGATATATAATATCATATATATGGACCACAGAAGAAAAATCTTCAAACAAATGCAGGATTATGTTAGTCACCGTTTTTACAGTATCTGAAGATATTCAATCTGCGTTTCTTACCGAATTTATACCAGCCGATATTTTGTCAGTAAAGTTAGTTTTCACTGTACTTATTTGACTAATAATAATAATCTTTAAATCTTTCCATTTGAAGGTCAATATCAATGTCAATACATTTTGTTCTGTAACCACGTGCTATATTTTTAATAAGGTAACTAAAAGTTGTAAACAAGTGCTCTGTAATTTATGGAAATAGGCGTGGACTTGTAGTACCGCCTTTCTTCTTGGAAAGTTGTTGTTTTAAAACGCTGGACACTGCTTGAAACTTTAACCTAGTATATTACAAACTCATGATTGTCAATGTGTAATTTTTATCGATACAAATGATCATTGTAATTTTTATATTTCTTCCGTTGCTTTATTTTGGTTAGACGTTTCAAAGAACATAACAAAAACCTTGAAAGAATGGTACATTTTCCTCATCAAATAAAGGGAAGGTACCTATTACAAATTCCGATACCAACCAATCGCAGAAAAGCTTACGTTAGCCTACATTAGTAATTGACGAGTGTTTGACAGTACTCGGTTGTCAATCATACTCCGACCAACATAAAAGCAACGCGAGAAGTTCTTCAGTATTATTATTATTATTATTATTATTATTATTATTATTATTATTATTATTATTATTATTATTATTATTATTATAATTATTATTATTATTATTAAATAAGAATAATAATTTAATAATAATAATAATGTTTAAATCTTCCCATTTGAAAGTGACTATCAATGTCAATACGTTCTGTTCTGTAACCACGTACTGTACTTTTAATAAGGTAACTGAAAGTTAAACAAGGTTGATCTAACACTATTAACACTGCCGATGGTAACTAAAGGTAATTTATGTTTTTGTTGATCTATTTTTTCATACCGCAAAATTGATATGGCGTTCCGTTAAGAGCACTGAACTCACAAAGTCATTCCCGGTAACTGGTGAATCTACTCTGGGAGGGAAAAACCGTAGTCTTGCCTGATGATATAATGGCATATTCAAACTGAACACAATTGGTAGACTGGCCGGCATACAGAAAAAAGGATGAAACACTGATGAAAACCGTGTTGAACCTCCCACTCGCACAACACAAACAAAGGAAGCTAAAGGAGAGCCAGGCGATGGCAAAACACAGTCGTAACCTAAACAGACTTCAGCCTTCTATTATTTGTTGCATAGCTCTACGAGAGGCAAAAACGTCAAAGAACGGATCAAAGAGATATAAAACCACAGCATCTGGGCACGTCATTACAAAAAATTGCGAGATTAGAGCTTACTTGTACGCGGCCCAAACAATCATTGAGATCGAATAATATCATTAAATAGCTAGATCTCAACAAAACAGGTTGTAAGAAATATCAGGCATTTAAATGAGTCAAATGAATCCTACAATAACTTAAATGGCCCGGCCAACCGTTGTATAAGATCCATGGACACAAACGAGATATGTACAGAACAAGAGATAAAATTCAAAATAAAGAGATTAGGTGCTCAAATTAAACAACACTTATAATACAACTTATAATAAAGAGCTAACTTTGAGCTCATAAGTAATTAAGAAAAGCAGCGACGGTTAAATTAAACACATTGCTCAAATTCAAATCTTCCACTTCATGGTAAACCCGGCGTAAATACACACAAGAGACTAAATTGGTCGAAATACCGCGAGGAAAAGTGGCCACTGCCACGGAAAAAGAGTAATGCAGGCCTCCCACCTTTTATTTAGTAATATATCAAACACGAGAAGGTGTGTTTCATCAGATATTCAAACACTGAGAAGTAGGTTGAAAAATCGAGGCACAGCCGAGCTTTTTTAAAGGACTTCGAGGTGTTTGGATATATCTGATGAAACACACGCTGTTGGCGTGTGTTTGATATGGCTTTTCAAATGATCAATAATTCTTGGAGAAATTCAAGGTAAAGTTGGCAAAATTTTATGGTAATTAGGAACACATATTATCCAAACCACGGTCACAGTAGTGATTGTTTTCGTTTTCTCTTGATGAATTATAATGAGTTTGAGGTACACCCCTGAGTCATAGCAACCAAGGAAGCAGGAAGGAATTGGAGTACTTGGTCCAAGAACCACACGATCGGAACAGACTTGATTACAGAGGGATAAAATCAGATGGACTATCCATGCAAAATGAACATCGTCCAGCTTTCACGTTGCCCTTTTAAGCCCTAACATTGATCAGCATCAAATTTCTCGGCCTTGTAATATCAATGCTTATTATATAAAATTTAGTGGTATACCGAGTGGTAGCAAAAAGATAAAAACGCTATCCCGCCAGTGGCGATATCATTTTTATCCACACACGTGTGATATCGTTTTTGACCAATCAGCTCGCATTATTTTCGCGCGCTGTCAAGCACTTGTGGTTCTCCGTCGTTTGGCTGTCGTTTGGCCTTTGGGAGTTTTTGAGTTTGTCTTTTAGCGAGTCGAAGTTAAGTTTATTCTAAAATGGAGACAAGCACAAGCAGATTTGTCGAGATCACAGATAAGAAACTGATCGAATTCGTAGAAGAACAAGAAAATCCGAAAACAAAGAGGAAAACTGCGTACGACGTCGAGTTGTGTGAGTGTAATTGAACAGTATGTTCAGATTTACTTGTTACTGTAAGCCAAATTTCTAACCATATTTAATATGCCATTAGTTTATACCAGGGACCTTCCTGTTTATACGTTTTCTATTTATATAGATTTTATTTGTGGCCTTTTCGCTTAAGTCTTACTTTGTATTGACACAACTCGGCCTGGTTTACGATTGATACAAATAAACAACTGACTGTAAGCTTATGTACTCAATTTCAAACCTTAGTTTTTGAAATAGAGAACAAAGCATATTTTGTTGTTTTGTGAGGATTTTATATAATAAAAAGAAAATTACATGGTCGCTTGGAGATACGAAATTTCTGTTCTCATGTTAAAAAATATTTCTCATGTTAAAAAATATATTTTAACACTCGTAGAGAGATTTCGTATCTCCGCGCGGCCATGTAATATCGTCTATTTATTCAATCCCTGAGGTCATGAGAATTAAGGATATGATCGCCAAGGTGAATTTTCTGGATATTTTAGTAACTTCTTCCCAGTACTTTAATGAGAAAAGTATGGGGACAAGATAGGAGAATTTGGTCTCTGACATTAGGGGTTAAGACCAGTCCGTCTTAAGACGGATAATCCGTCTCTAGTTTAAGTATTCCGTCAACAGACGAGTTTCCTATCGTTGTATAAACACTGTTAGTTGTTGATGTTTCGAAAACGAAGACCCCAATAGCGAAGACCGAAGACCTAAGACCCCCTCATCGAAAACGAAGACCCCTCATCGAAAACGAAGACCCCCTCATCGAAAACGAAGACCCCCTCATCGAAAACGAAGACCCTTTGATCGAAAACGAAGACCCCCTGATCGAAAACGAAGACCTTTTCGCCTCAGCTCAGACCTAAAGACAAATTCTGTCAAGTGCCTTTGTCAGTATTGACATACACAAGACCGCATTTTTATTAAACTGCGATTTAGGGGAAAATTAGGTATCATTACAAATCCTGGGAGGGGAAGGAGTGGGTTGACAATTCTCGTGTTCGTTTACCTAAAATATGGAATCCGGAATCCGGAATCCGGAATCCGGAATCCGGAATCTGGAATAAAAAAACAAAACAAAAATGAAAATTCGTCAACATGAAAATTTCAACGAAGGTTAAAGTCACTTGAGAAACAGTTTTTATAGCTCTTGAAAAATTATAATATCAGTCAGGAGCCCAGTGAAATTTTCAAAAGTTTGCCTAAGTGTTAGTATTCTAAGACAGTCCCTTTAAAGCGTAAAACACACCAAAACGACACCTATCTATTTTTATAAAATCAAATAAACGGAATCCGTAAATCAGGAAAGACTTTCTTTTCTTTCTATTTTTCTTTTTCTGTGCAACTTGCCGTATGCTGATTGGCTTGTGAGTAGGGGATTTTCGTTCTTTCGGAAAAGCTAAGGGAGAGGGATGTGCACGATTGGTGGTGTTTTGACAGGCACAGTAGGCAAATTAGCGCATTCACAATGGTGACGATGGAAATATATCTTTACACATGTCATAACATTGTGACTAACGTATATTACGGCTCAACAAATTGTTTGGGCATAAGGGTGGGAATGGGGCTTAAAATATTTAGACTTATTACCTCTAAATCAAAATCAATAGATCTACCGGCTTCCAAGGTATCTAGAATTAGAGGATATAAAATAATTTGTTATCTACAGCCCGCTATTGTGATTACTAAATTGTGGGAAATCGTTCACAGGCTCCTGAAGTTCTTACTGTATTTCAAAAAAGGCCATCGACATAAAACGTTTTCTTTGTGCCGGCAGCTCGACACTCTTTTGTAAAAAGGTGCATAAATGAATACATGCATACATGATTGAACGTACGAATGTATGCCGGCAGGCATGACAGAACCACGACTGAGTGAGTGAGTGAGCGAAGGAACGAAGGGAATGAAAGAATGAACGAACGAACGGACGGACGGACGGAAGAGTTGATAAATGAATAAATAACTTTGCCCGCTGTCTATCCAGGGGCCCGTTTCTCGAAAGTCCAGGTAACTTATCGGGCCCGAAATCAAATATTCAAATGAAAATCTAAAGAATAAAAGTGCGGGTCGTAGCTAGCAAACCAGTCCATTTTGTTTTGTTAACTGATAGTTTTGTCATATTATCTGCAAAACTATTGAAACCTCGACCTTGAATGTAAACAACAACAGCTTTTCGGGCCAGTTAATTATCGGGACTTTCGAGAAACGGGCCCCTGGGTCGGTGCCAATTCAAAGCTTTTTTTTTTTTAAGATGAAATCTAAGCCACCCCAATACGGATTTGTTTCAAGACCTTTTATATTATTATGCAAAGACAGTGAGTCTTGCGAAGAGTTGATGAGTGATAAACGCAACACTGACTCTTTTCTCTAGTTACGTTTCATTGTCTATCTACGTGCTATGGCAGGAGGAAACGTTATCGAGTAGGAAGAGGTGTGGGGGTATTTAAGGGTACGTTTGACGATTGGGAACCTTTATTCCAAATGAGTGGCTCAACTGCCTAAGCAATTGAAATCTAAGGGAAACTTTTGAATATTTCACTGGGCTCCTGACTGATATTACAATTTTCCAAAAGCTATAAAAACTGTTTCCCAAGTGACTTTAACCTTCGTTAAAATTTTCATGTTGACGAATTTTCATTTTTGTTTTTTCTTTTATTCCAGATTCCAGATTCCGGATTCCGGATTCCGGTTTCCGGATTTCGGATTCCGGATTCCGGATTCCGCCAATGGCGCCAATGCAAAAATAGGCAAAATTGACCGTATTTGTTTTTTATTATTATTTAATATATCGCAAGCTTTCTACAGCAGTATGGAAAACTATACCTCATTTTAAAAAGCAGGAACTAATCTTTACAGGAAAAAAATGTTTCTCGACAAAGTAAGCTTAAATCATCATATTTCAATGAAAGAAGAAAATAAGAATAAATCATTAACTTATTCTAAACATTTCAACAAAAAAGTAACTGCTTTCAAAATGAATTGTAGTTGTAAAAAAAATTTAAAAGCAAAACGGTTTCTTGTTGTATGGGTCTTGTATTGGCAACATATCCTGCAAGTCTTATAATGATGGCCATGTATCACATGTAAATCGAATGCAAATCCAAAGCCCCGATCGTAACTCGATTTACGTGTCGGTCCCCACGCGGTCATGCTTTCAACTAAATTATTTTACCATGTCGCTGAAAAAAAGATGCTTCGAACCGAGAACACTGAGCTCTTAACTCCCGAAAATGAAGATTTATTTCATTCAATAAGCAGGTTTTGAAAGTAGTAACCTGGAAGCACTTCATCGCATTTCAAGAGTATTTGCTCGACTGCCTGCTAGCCGGCTGTGAAGTGTCATGTGTGAAAGTTTATACTACTCGCTTACCCCGATTCTTGGCTCTCAATTTGGAGCTGATGGTCAAAATCACTCTCGTCTTTACAAGACATTCCATCGAGATCATTTTCGCCTTCTAAAACCCATGTTGAGAAGCTCCTCTGGATCGTATTAAAACGCTGATAAAAAACGCGCTCAGTAAAAGCTTAGTCGAAATTATGGTCATGTAAGACACATTGAACCTTCTTGGCTCGTCCTCTCACATTCAAATATGGGGGAATCGGAAGCAACGCAATCTTTATAGAATTTTTGCGTTACAGGAAAAAGTTGATGAATTCAGCAAATTTGTCAGATGTAGTTTGAAATTCACTAAGTGATCTAATGCGAAACGATGGACGGTGTCAAAACTTTTCGCTGTACTGTATTTATAACGTATTTAAGGATGCTACTATATTTTCCATTTTCCCTCTATTTTAAAAGTAGACTCCAAGTTCTTCTCTCTAAGAAATGTTTTTCCATCGTTTTCTATATTTCGACTTTGACTGCATACTGAAGAATTTTCAGTTGCAAATATTTCAATTCATCTTTTGTCTTCGAACTTGCTTCGAACATACATTACACAAGATACAATTATAAGTATTTAACGTCTTTACGACTCTTTACGACAATATTGGCGTGCCTGAAACACCCCTCCGGCCGAATTTAGGGACAACTTTAAACCTCCTGTAGAGTGGTTGTCATCACAGGACTTTAGGAAAAGAATTACGACTATTTTACCAAAAGCCTTGACTCTAAAAGTCCTATTAAATTACACCCTGACTAAAGGATCAATTGGGTGCAACATCGTGTTTGGCACACAAAGCGCCCAGTGGCTTAAGGTTACCGTATACCTTCAGGGGTGTTTCGCGTCCAAGCGATGCAGCGGCGATGTAGCGCGTCAAGTTTAAACTGTAGGTACCTCCATATATCAAATTAAACCTTAAAGCCTCTCGAATCAATTTTTTTACTTGGAGGAGAAACTTTAAAGAGCTAAAACTCATAACGAATTTGTTCGTTGGCCTTCAAATTTGGACAGTAGCTAGTTTAACATATAAACAACAAAAACTTGTCTGCGAATTTTTTCTTTCGAAATATTTTTTTCTCCGAGAGCGATTTTTGTACGATCAATCTACATTTTTTTTATCCTATTTCGAAAATGTTCTGTAACTTTCACTGCGATTGAATATGACAAAACGCAGACACGTTTAAGTTAGCGCTTTGGGTCCAGAAACTGAGGAGCAAATTAAATTAACGAAAAATAAAATTCGCTTTGACTTGTAGCTTTCAAAAGGTGATTCGGACGCTCTCATTTAGAGGTTGTGAAAAATTCGGCAATTCCCTTTATTTCAAAATTCTTTTTGTATAGTTTAATAGCCAGCTTTATAAGCTTTAATTTGATATAAGGGTTTAGGTATCTACAGTTTAACTGGACACGCTACATCGCTTGGACGCGAGACACCTCTTAAGGTATACGGTAACCTTAACGGACAAACTATGTTCAACCGATAACGGACAAAGTGAGCAGCTTTGTGCATGCGTATTACCACTGAAATTATGACGTAAGTTGTTGTGACGTCAGGTATTTTTCTGATTGGTTCCTATTTCCCGCTCGGGCAAAACCGTGTCGTCAATTGTCGTCAGAGGTGGCCAAACAATCAAACACTTGTTCGTAGCCGTTACCCAAACTGTTGGATGAAAATGGTTGGTCTAGACGAAGACATGGAACCATTAAAATGCAATGATGAGAAGACAGTGTTTAACAGTAAATCCTTGTGACACGAGCAAATTTTTTTGACAAAATTTCCGTGGCAAATATTTTGCCCTTGAGCACAGATGACGGGTCTCCATGAAGCAGGTGATTTCGTTTGAGGCGTAAGAACCCAAAAAATATGTTTTCTTTCGGTCCAGTCAATACAACTTTACAGTGTGAATACTTGTTCCAGACGACAGGTCAACAACTGGTAATTCTTCTTTTAATATGTCGAGTCTAATATCTCTTGATAGTGTCTTTTTTGTGTTCTTGTTTTGATAGTACGCCGCCTTTGATTATCCAAAAACCGCCTCTATAAAAAGTAAAGAAGTGGGTAAACGTTGCCAAACAATACGCACCGCCATGATGCAATAGGCCCCAGGGGAGTGGATTTTTGATATTTGATGATGCTACACACAACAATGAAAGGTCTGAGAACAAGGTATTTTTCCGCGATTCTTTGCAATTGCAAATTTTCTTTGACAACCCACCTTTTCGAACAAATTTACTTAGATAGGAAAAACTGTCTTGACAAACTAGCTCGTCAGTTTTTCAGCAAATGTGTTTGTAGTGGAACATTTTAGCAAATTTTCTCGTCTACGCTAGTAAAAAACCGTTTGTCACAGTGAGAAATTAATTTTGTCAAAGAAAGTTTGCTCGTGCACATGGGCGTTAAAACGTGTTCTTCCAACCCTATATTTGGACGAAAATATTTGATCGTTCAGCCGGGGCTTTATACTTTCACATATTTTCTCTTCTTCCCTTGTCTTCCCCTGCGCGAGGTAACAAAACAGGAGACGCCTGTACGCAGTCTATATACATTTTACAAATGAATGTTCATCAGTTCTAATTCTGAATTTATTGAGATTAAATAAACTCGAAAACCTTGTGGTTCCTTTAGGCTCTAATTAAAAATAACGTTCTCTTTGCTATTTGTTTTTCTAATCAACCTGTAATGTATATAAAACTTGTCTTGTAATTAACCATGTTGTGAGTCAATAAAGCGGATTACTACTACTACTGATCATTGCTGCTTAAGCTTGTCCAGAACAAGAGCCGGGGTCTGTAAATCCGGGACATCATCAGTCGAGAAACATTGCCCTTGTGACGTTAATGCAAGTTCCTGTAAAATGAATAGGGTGACAAATTACTCCTTAATTTTGGCGCGAAATTTCAGCGTTAATTTACAATTTCACGTGTGAAATTATAAAATTGAAAAACTCAAGTAAAAAACGTACGATTTTGAGTGTAATTTGTCACCCATAACGGTAATAACATGGTATACTCGTGAAATTAGGAAATAATTTCACTGGCGTGTTTTGTCAAAAAGTGTAATAATTTTCCTCGCCTTAAAAGGTGCGTAAAATTAGTTCTAATTATACTCGTCACCATTTGACTATCCATACTAATTTTGTAATAAAACACAACACTTTTTAATTTTAAACTAACATGTTTCGGAAGTTGCAATGCACAGTCATCGTCAGTTACGAAATAAGTTATAGAATTGTATTTGAAACTTATATCTTACTTAGTTTCCTGCTATCAGGACCTTTTAGGCAATTATGAGTATCCCGTAAATATGACTGCCATGTTTTCCCGCCGGCTATATACTGTTACCTTGATCTGATTTTAGCATAACTCAGTGGCCACTTATTTGGCAAAATCGCAATATGGTCGGGATGGACATCAGTCAATTCCAACAGTCCCCACCCACCCTCCCCACCCCCCCAAACAAGTTGTTCAAATGCCCCGGGGTAGTGGCTCAAAAATGTTTTATTTTCTTCGTTTCACGTCTTATTTTCAGTAAAATCTAAGCTAGTTCGGTCTTTTCCCGTAATGTTCTAAACGTAGGTCATTCTGCAGCTCTAGCGTCCTATTTATGTTTTATCTAGACGTATTCAAAAAGAAACTTACTGAATTGGCCGACGAATTAGTCATTTAAAGAAGCGACAATTCCGTAAGGTGAAAACAATGCGGGGATCAAATGTCTCGGGGTAATTGGGCGTACGGCTAATGCCCGACTAACGGGATAGACAGTGTGGGAAAATGACCCACTATTTTCCCGGAGAGGGGGGGCGGGGGTTGGAATTGACTGATGCATAACGTCCCAAACAGAAGCTGGGGTAAGCTCTGGCAATAGTGGACTACTAGGCTTGTGAAGGCCTTACCTTTCCTCTCGTACGTTAAGGACGGTGGCTACTTTTGTTACTGCGCATACGTTCTGCGCACCTCGAGATACTCGGGTTTCCTATGGGTGGTGCCTACTAATACAGGGATATTTTTGCGCGGTTTAAAACTATACGGAAAAAGCAGACCTTAGCAAGCGCTCTTGCTATCCATAAAGAAAAGTGGAGGTAACCATGCATTTGTCAGAGATAACAAAGCTTCAATTTGGAAAAGAGACGTCATACATTTCTTTGGATTTTACTGCTTTACCTTTCTGGATTCCAGTAACCCATACTAAGATATCCTTTTTCCTGAATAGTCATAAACTGTGCAAAAATACTTCTGTATTAGTAGGCACCGTCCTTAAGTGTTCAGTCTACTAGTCTACTCACCAGATCTCCTTGTTGTCATTGGCATCCGGGTTATCAATGATAGTGAACTTGTGAACGCTGGAATTTCTGTTAGATTCATGGAAAGTTGTAGAGTAATGACGCTCACCGTGACTCTGAGAGAAAATAAAAGAAAGAAAAAAGCGGCTTGAGACATAAATTATTGCATAGATAACAAGCAAATGAAAGTAAAGGTGGGAGATTCAGTAAAACAGGTCTATGAAAGCCGGAACGTTCTTCAAAAGTGCTGCCGGGATACATCGCTAAGCGAAGTAGTCAAAACTCCTATACTCGAGCAAGACCCACCAAACCACAAAATAGATGGTGGTCTCTGCCTGCACCCCCTTCCTCAACCTCAAAGGATGGTGTCTTTATTGCATAGTCACCCCTCTATCCAGAAGAAAAAAATGACAATGGGATTGAAACCTGATTATGACTTTTCTTGTTTCTAGCAACGCTGACTCTTGCTTGCTGGTGTCATCGTAAATCTTAAAGCCCATAAAATGTTATCGGTAATGTTCATGAGACAGTCGGTGTCTTCGATAAACTCCAGATGAGGTAAATGGTACCTCCAGCGAGGGCATAGAGCTTGCATTGTAACCAGGTTAGACAAAAACAAACAAAACACCGACAAAAAAAATAAACAAATGGCTTCTGCCTTTGGAATTAATAGGTGGTCTTTTGTTGGAAGTTAGTAATCGTCGAAGTTACATATTTCTGCTTTTCGTTTCTGCAAACCCGTTGCTAACTGTTAATTTTTATTATGATTGCCAAACATGCTTCTGCATACGTTTGACCCTATTGATTGGGAATAGCGGGTTTGACCATTGCAAATAGGCAGAAAATAAGTTTATAATTTATTTTTCCCTCCACGGATGGACAAATCAATCAATTTTCTAATACGTTTATTCTTTGAGAAACACACACATCGATGAAATTTGTTGAATTTTATGTCAGACTAAAGAAATCTATGGGTACGTTCCAATAGCTCACTTTGAAAAAGAAGGGAATCCTGGGTCGAAAGTTTCGCGCATGCAATCATATATGTGATCCGGTTTAAAATTTTTAGACTAAAACGTAAAGTCGTGATTTATGTCCCCTCCTTTAAGGTGAAATCCTTTTTGCGAGACGCGTACAGTTAGTTTACAAGTATGGCAGCTTAGACTGCGAGTCCTTTTGCTAGATTTAGCGGATGTGGTTATGGTGTCCCCCTCCCCCCTCCCGCCCAAATGATCCCATTATTCAAAGTGCGCCCTCTCTTACCCCAGGCTGCCACTCTTTCTCCGTGAAAGCGAGATATCAGTCACATCCTAAGTGACGCTTGTTTATAATTGATTGAAACGTAGTAGTCATGGAAGGTTAAAGTTTATATTATTACCGGCATGTATGTAACATCCTCGGTCGGCTCAATCATCCTCTCTTTAGGAGACAGATCTGGATAAGTTGCATGATATGTGTATGTTCCTCTGGATAATCTCAACCTCTCCATCCTGAATAGAAACTTTGTTAGAACGTGATTTAACTTTTAAAATCGGGGTTTCAGTGATTTGAGGTTAGATTGGTCTAATCGTTGTTGATTTGCTTCCTTCTGAAGTTATGTTCACACTTGGTGCCCAAACACAGGTGCCTGGGCATCGAGAGCAAAATAGTGTTGCGTTCAGACGAATCCTTGTCCAGACTGGATTCGTCGGTTCCTTTGATGCACCATGATCTGAACGATCTGAGATCACAAATCCGTTTTTGGATTCTCCCAAAAAAACGCACCCTAGGTACTTAATTCTTAATTGTGTACACATTTAATAAATAAACCGGGCACAGATTTCATCATGACAGGCATGCGTTCTTCGTGATTACTGCTTTATATGGCTTTTATACTTTTCTGATGTTGTGTTTGCACATGAAATACTTTAGAGACGGTATAGATGAAGACGACAGGGGAAGATTAGCGCAGTTGTGGCAAAAACCTGCCGTGCAGTCACTAGGAGATTACATGGGTTCCTTGCTAACAGGAATCAAGTTCGGCGGGGAGAGCAGTTTGGAAAATTCCGCACATTGAGCATGTTTTGGAATATGAATTCCTCCATTTCCTGATAGAAAAGATATGGGTATGCAGAGCAGTGGCTTGTGGGTAAAGTGCCCTGGAACTAACAGAAAACGGTGCACACAGGGAACCGATGCCTACTTCATTGCCTGAATACAAGGTCTCGTTCTTATACTTGAGCATGGACACCCTACCCGAATTCTGGTGAGGGTACTTGATGAAAGGGTGCGTTCACATTAGTGCCCAGCGAAAGTCGTACTCGGGCACCGTAATTGAGAACCAAGTGTGAACATAGCCTTAGACAAGATACTTCGCTCCACATTGTCTCTCTTCACACAGGTGTATAAACGGGTACTGGTAACATACTGCTAGCATCCCATCCAATCCCGTCCAAGGGAAAATTAGCGAACGAATAATATTGCCAGTGGCAAAAACGAGAACGCAATGGGGAGACGGAGTGGTCCCCTCGCATCGCAATATACCAAGAGAAAATAAGGGGGCAGAAAGGGAAACTAGGCGCGTTGGCTGGGATATGTGAATTGCACTTCATTTATTTTAAGACATCGTGTAAACGGACGTCCGTTTACCGAGAAGTTCGCGAACGGTCAGTGTGACGTCACAGGAAGTCACATCGGAGCGTGCCAATTAAACGTTGTATTTACAATTGCAATTGCGGACGTCTCGGGAAACAAGCTTCCGTTTTTTCGACGTCTAAAAGTAGCGTAAGAGAATTTACATATCCCAAAGGCTGTACTGGGGGTCTCCTTCTCTGTCCCATTATTTTTCTCTTGATAATACTTCATTCCGCTCCTCACTAGGGACCTTAAGCAGCGACGACAACGACGTCAACGAGAACGTCAGAAAACAATAGTTTTACTTAGCAAAACACTGGCTCTGCACATGCGTTTTACACTTTGGTACATTTCTTTGTCGTCCTCTGCAAAACAACAACGTGAAATGACCGAATTTAAGGTTTTATGGAGAACGTGAACGCATGATGATTAATTTTCCTTTCTCTTTTCAAACTTTAAAGGCGCCCCTACTACGTTAGCTCCTCGATAGTTTGGCCACATTACACAAACTGAGAGAGTATAAATCATTGCGGATTTATTTAGAAGACGCAAAAGTAATTTTTAAGTCCCGTTTCCGTCGGCGTCGTCGTCGTCTCTGCTTAAGGTCCCTACTATCTGAACGCCTTCAACAGGCTTGCTGCGGTCTTATGGATCACCAAGCCTCGAATACTTTTTCTTTCTTTTATTATGGCCGTTAAAACGTACAACGAACAAGAGCTAGAACTTATGCAGAGACTTGGTATAGATATCGAGAGAACAAAAACAGTAAAAGCACGCTTATAAAAGTTTTTGTTTGTTTGTTTGTTCTGCCTATAAATTATAAATTGTGTTCTATGCTGGAGAATTAAGGATATATACTATTTACTGAAGGATATATATACTGAAGTTGATTCAATGAAGCGCTGCCATAGTATGCTACCATTACGGGGCTCCATTCTCATGGTCGATCATCGGACTGAAGGGCATAGGTTCCCCCCCCCCCCCCCCCGTCTCCTCCCCGCCCACTTATAAACTATTTAGGTATGTTGCACCTCAGTAGGTGTGGTTTTTGAAAATTTTAAAAACTGCAAAAGCCGTGAACGAAAATCCTGCTTGCTTGTACGTTGGATCTCACAGGAGATCTAATCAGCCAAACTTGAAAAATAGACGATGAGAAGTCCAAAGACTACTGCAAAGCTGACACAACGTAATATATTTTATGGTTTTTGAGCCGGCAGGTTTCTTTTACTGGTCGCTAGTCAAGACTACAGGTCACTGAGATAATTGTATATAAACAAGCTAAACAGGGCCTCCTAACCCAAATTTCATACTAAAAAGCTATTTGAGGTCTAGGGCATGCTAACCCTCTTGGTTATATCTGAGCTGATTTTCCAGAAGGTGGCTACAGAAATTGACGTTTTTGTTAACTTTTCTTAAGATATTTATTTATTTTATTTATTTTTTTTTTTTTTTAGCGTTTCCTATTGAATTTCACATCAGTAAGTAAATAGATTACAATGGTCCTTAGCAAATATTTATAAAATCAAAATATTTCTCTCTTCCCCCCTCCCCCCCCCCCCCCCCTCCCTGGTTTGTTAACCTAGCCCCACTCTCTCTCAAACGTCTTTTAACCGCTCAACGATTTGGCTTTGAATTCGGCGCGCGCTCTGAGCTCAGAACTAAGTCATTAGACCTAGCGTTTCGTTTGGCTTCCTGAAGCAAAGTTTCCCTGAGGACATCATTAAGTCTAGTGAGGGAAAAGTCTTACGAGTGCAGTTCATCCCTCGTCTAATATGCTTGCTACCAGTAGCCCTCGTTTATGCTAAACGGGTAATTTTCAGTTACTCGGGCTTGGACTATTAAAGGCTTGTATATTGTGGGCTTTGCTTGAGGAGGTGACAGTCTTTGGCTTTAAAAAGTAGGTCTTAGGGATGAGTTCTTTTCGGGCAACGTGAATTTTCGCGAATTGTTTACCCAGCCAAAGACTTAGTATATTTTTGTGGTGGAAAAGGGCGCTAACCCTTCCCTTTTCAAACGTTGATTTCTACATCCGGGACTTAAGCTGATATGGAAAACACTAGCAAGAATGGGCAAGGATTTTCTCTTCAAGAAGCGTGAGTTTGAAAAGCTATTCTATTATTTTTCGCCTTTATAACTGTAGCGTTGTTAGGCTAGTGATCGATTAGTCAAGAAGTGCGATTTTGGGTCGGATTTCCGGTCTCAATGTCA
>NW_028145524.1:200000-452500 GCF_977016875.1 Pavona decussata
GCAAGAACAGTATCAAAACTCGCTGTCCCCTTCTGAGTTTTCCGATCAGCAGGCCGTTCACTCTGAATATAAACTAAAGTACGAGAAAACGCGCGAGGAACTACAAAAACAGTACGAAGAGCTTATGGCTGAAAATGAGCTTGAACGAACTGGCGGCAGAGTTCAGCCGATGGAGCCAGTTGTCGAACAAAAAACCAGTGCTCAACCGGACCAACAGACTCTTTATTCTCTACCTTGACATCATCAGCTGCAACAACTTCATATTGACGCTCGCCACAACCCGCTTCGGCGGACGCCTTCTTATAAACAGAACCCACGAAAGCGGTCAAGTTTGCGGCATGCTTCCTCCTTTGGAAAGCGAATCGCTCACAGACGCTCTCGAAAACAAAGAGCCCCTTGTTCTGAATGACACTACGAACGTTGGAAGATATTCTATAGTTTCGCCTTGAAAAAATGCTGCCTTCTCGTAGAATACAGATTGCAACACAAATCCTTGTTGTTCGAAGCGGGACAAAGTAATCCAGTGTTATCACTTAGCGCCGGGCGATTCGAGTGCCGATAAATTATATTTTTCATATCCTTTGAATTGACGACTTCACAGACTAAAAATAACAGTTTAAGCTCTTTAAGCAAGAGATAGACTACGAGAAGTCACTTACTTTTCTTAGGGATAGTAAAGCGAGCGAACTTCGCGCGCGCGCCCGAAATTGCCTCTCGCGAGGAGACACGACGCGCGGAGGGTTTGCTCGCTTTCCTTTCCCTAAGCAAAAATAAGGGAGTACTCGTTATCTAATCAGAAAGAAACATTGGTTCCTTTTATTCTTCCGGATTAACGAAACCTCGGGCCCGGTTGTTCGAAAGCAGATTAACCCTAATCACCGATTAAAAGTTAACGGAGGTTTTCATCTCGCTCTTCAAAAATGAGTTAGGCCTCTGGGCCGGGCTGTTCTAAGGCCGATTAACGCTAGTCTACGATTAAAAGTGAATCGAGGTTTTCATCTCGCTCTGAAAAAGTGGGTTTAAAGCCTTATTTCAAGCTAAAAGTAAAGAAAAGTCTAAGTCAAAACTGAGGGTCAAAAATCTTTTGGAAGAATCTTTACCGATTAGTAATTAACTTGAATCAAAGCTCACGTTAATCCAGGATTAGGTTAATCGGATTTCGAACAACCCGGCCCTGAATTTAAACTAATGGTTAACAGAAAAGTTTAAGTCAAAGCTAAAAGCAGCAAATCCTTATTGATTAGTGAATAAACTCGAATCAAACTTCATCTTAACCTAGGATTAACTTAATCGGGCTTTGAACAACTGGGCCCTGCAGAAGATCATGGCTTCATTTTCGTGATTTCTATCCAAATCGCAAAAGGTTGGTTTCTCGAATAAAGGGAGTCGTTTAGTTATTGCACGAAGTTTGCAGTAAATCTTACAAATTAACGCTACCGATATATCACACTTTGAAAATTAACCTCAAACTACGTTGGCACTTGATGATTAGCCAGGACCTTGAACCCGCTTTGAACAACTGGGCGCTGGTCAGTTTATATATATTGACGTTAACAATTATATTTCTAAAGAGACAGAAAGTAGATTTTTATAGTAACACGAAAGATCCTTGTGAATAGCTAGAAAGTGAAAAAAAAATTGTAAATAATTTGTTTGTTTATCGGACCTGATGGCTTTGGGCTCGTTTGACTACCATGATCGAGAACAAGCTGTTGAAATACAGTGCATTTGTATGAAAACACGAGCAAGCTGGTTGTCTTGTTTTTCTAACGACCCCACTGCAGTGGCGGTCCCAGACTTCACCGCGCTCAAACGGTGGGCATGTGCAATGCCTTCCCCCTTCACAGTCACCGGCCGGCAGAATTTCCCGCGCAAAAATTTAAAGCAAACAATTGAAACAACCCTGTCTTGTGACGATTTACCAAGGGAACACCGCCCTCAAACGGTGAGCATGCGCAATACCTTTTGCTTCCACAGCCACCGGCTTCCAGAATTTCCCGCGCAAAAATTCAAAGCAAACATTTGAAACAACCTTGTCTCATGACGATTTATCGAGGGAACGACAAAAAAACGTAAACAATATTAAAAGTCCTTTAAAGATAAGGTTTTTACCGTTGGGAACTCAAAGCTGAGAACTTTTTCGCGAGTATGTGAGTTTACTAAATTATCCGACTCTCCTGCGTTAAAATCCGTGTCCAATAAAATCAGCGGCTTCTGAGCGACGCATGAGCATTGAAAGTGTAGTTTCAAGCTGATGGAGGAGGTTGAGGCTTTAGCTGACATGCTCAATTTTCTCTTCATGTCTTACATACAAGTTAAGCGAAAGGAAAGGCAAAAACCAAAAAAATAACAAAAATACATGTTGTGTTACGGCTAGGGACAAATCCCATCTGAGACGGTAACAGCCGATCGAATTACGAAAGCTAAAAATCATATCTTTTTTGTATTAACTTAAGACTCTCCTTTTTAAAAGAGCATATCTCGATTAGTCCTTTAGAATAACTTTCATACGATTTTTAATTTTTAACAGAATTAGTTAGCATGATGTTTATGATCTAATTTTTATGCTTTTACAGTTTACTTTTTAACACTATATATATTGTTTAATTAATACCATTTGTAAAGCGCATTTGAAAACTTCAGTTGAATTTGCGCTTAAGAAATGATTATTATTATTATTATTATTATTATTATTATTATTATTATTATTATTATTATTATTATTATTGACTTTAAGGAAGTTTATAGATGTATAACATCAAAGTGTTTCATATAAAAATCAACTGTTTAGGACTCTGGAATGATATTTCTCAACCATTTTCTCTCAAATGTCTATTTTTACAATACAAGGACGTCAAGAACCGTTCAAATGTATTAGTTCTCTAAAGGAAATTGCATATTTTCGCCCAACAACTGACGTCATAGTCTCTTAAAATAACCGCTGACACAACAGTTCCGAGACGCAATGCTATTCATGGCTATTGGCTAAAATTCGTGGTTAAAAGTATTTTTCTGTGGTCGAAAGTGAGCCGATGCGGAAAAAAAGTTTCAGTCATTGAATGGATGTTCATGGCCTAAGCTTTAAGAAAAATATATTCAATTAAGGTCAAATATTGAGCAAGTGGCACCGACTGACTGTGAGGTACAGAGAGCTAAAATTTTTGACACAACTTACCATTTTGAAATCCCACCGTTTTGGCTACGTCTTTCCACATTTATGCTTTCTTCATCTTGGTTGAAACACTGGGAAAATATTGTCCTAAAGCACCGGAAACTCTCTGACAGCTTCGGCTGTTTTTTTTTTTTTTTTTTTTTTTTTTCTTGCCTGATTGGTCAACCTCGGGGGCCGCCATCTTGAAAGCCGGGAAAGAGTTGGGCACGTGTGTTCCCATTGGTTTTTGGTTATTATTCGTCACGCTCTGATGACTTTCGCTGACGTTCATGAAAGTCCAAGCCAAGCGCGTTTGCATTTGCGCTTACTTGTTCGCGTGTACTTGCACTTGCATAGACCCTTATCACTCGGCGGCCATGTTGAGACTCGGGGGAATAAAACGCTTTGTTTTCGCACGGCAAGCCTCGGCCAGACGCGAATTCAGTGCGAGGCTTACCGTGCAAGAACAAAGCTTTTTATTCTCCTGAGACTCAACATGGCCGCCGTGTGATAAAGGTCTATTGAGTTTGAAGTTGCGTCGCACGTGTGAACCAAGCTTATCTGTTCGGTGGGCCTTTATATTCTGGGAAATACTAGCTTCCTTAATTTTTTTTAGTAAATAGACAAGAATAGTTGAAAACTATTATGTTCTTTGATGCTAACGCCTGGAATTAGTCAACAAATTACTCATTTCGCTATTTACGAAAGTTGTGATTGGCCATAGTAATGACTTTGGTTTTTAAGTCACAATCGCCCTATCGTCTTAAGGTTCCATCCAAGCAAGTTTGGTTAGACAATTTTTTTTTTCTTTTGGACAATTTTGACTTTCCGTGCGTTACGATGAACAAGTTTCCAGAAAATTCTTTTCAAAAACTCGTTCACAAGCTGTGAACACGAGGATATCACCCTTTTTAAAAAGAGCCTTGTTCAGGAAAACTTGTTTACAGGCATAAGCGAGTGCTTGCTGTAAGTATAATTATATAAGACTACAATTGTGAAGCCAGACAAAACTTCTTTCTTATATGTTTTTGTAGATTTTAACCAATAGAAACGGTTCCTGTTAACATATCCAGCCGCAGTGTGAACGTTAAAGCAAAGGATTGTGCGAGGTCGCGGTGTTTCCACATAAATTGAAGTACCATTGTTATCAACCTTGAAAACGGCAAGGTTTTAAAGCCAGTCCCTCGATAATATAAGTAGGTGAGGGGGTACGTTTCTAGAGAAAATCGCCGTGCTGCGTCGGTGTGTACTATATATTTACTGATGACGATGTAGTCCTTACGTTCAGCGATGCCTCCACACCCGAAATGAAGCAGTTGACTCCAATCCATTCTTTCCAAAACTGGCTTCTTGATTTCGAACCAGCGGTCAGCGTTGTCCATTATGAGTTGAACAATGAAGGACAGAAAGTTTGCAATAAAATGCGCACCGTCTGCGGGAACTTTAACAGCACTTCTCTAGCAAATCAAACAATATTCTTTGACCTCTTTTTAATGCGTTTCACCTACATGCATTTTCTCTTATTTTTCCGCTGGGACACGCACCACGAGGGAGCCAACTGGTGGTTGACTGACAAATACGTGGCCTCCGTTGTGGAATTAAAATTCCGATGGCAGGCCCTGCCGTTCTTCCAAGTGGCGGTGAAAAACCCGCTGCATCATGGCTATCCGCGGTAGCTACGAGGAATTAAAGAACTTGGCAAGGTTTTATTGACGACGTTCAAAAGAAGGCATCAGTTCAATACGCAAATCATAGTTTATTTGAGTATTTCAAGAAAAGACCGAGTCTATATGTGAAGACGTCCCGTACCTACTGTATGTAGGTGACTCGCCATCAACCATTATCCCGTTTGCACATTTTGCCCGCGAAAAATGACACCGCAAAAAGAGGGAGGTGATGAGGAAGGGGAGGGGGAGGGGAGGAGGAGGGGGAAGGGAGGGGAGGGGGAAGTTTTGATTTGGATATGGAATGGATGTCCGTTTTCGTTAGAGTCATTTAGAGTTACGTTCACGGCAAATACCAGGAATGACTTGTTGAGCTGGCAATTTTGAGAGTCGCCGCTATGTTGACGAAATGCACTTCTTCAAGCGAGAAATTGGTCGTTTCCTCGTTCATTACAAACATGCAGTCCTGCCATAACAAGATAAAGACTTTGTTTGATGAAACAACTAGGGGATAGTGCTAGCTAATAAATTTCCTGCGTTCGGATTAGAAAGCACAGAAGAAAAAAACCGAAACAAAAAAACAGGTGCACGTTTCCGAAGACTATGGAATTTGAACTACAGGTAATGATATTAATTTCCCCCAAAGGAAACGTCAGCAAAATTAATAATTGAACTTTTTGTCGTTATTGTTCCATGTGAGTCAGCGGAATGAGCAGTTTCGAAATTAACCGAGACCAATAGAGGTAAACTAAGACATTTTGAAAGCATTTCAGTTGCCACATGTGAAAGAACTTTTTAGGGAACTAAGGGGTCATAACAAGTTTCTTCGAAGAGTACCCACCTTCTCTGGGGTAGGAGTATTATTGAAGACACCACCAATCTCCTGAACATAACCGACAAAATTTGTATGGCTTTTTGAAGCAAATACTCAGCTAACAACAGTCAGCACTGTTAAACAAACGAGAAAAGTGAGGTTTGAATCTCACTGTTGTGATCATCTTTTACTGCTGGACTAGAGGGGTGGCCGTGCAATAAAGAGACCATCTTTTGAGGTTGAAGAAGATGGGTGCAGGCAGAGTCTACTTTCCATTTTTGTACCTTGGTTGCGTCAAAAATTAAAGCGGATAGTTAATTTTTTATGCTGCTATTAACAAGGACATTATCGTCTTTTTAACTCAGTTCGCGATTATGTCACAAACTTCATTGGAAATTATAAAATTACTGAACCAAATGTTTCGTATGAAAGAAATGATTATATTTTGTATTATTGACTTTCAAAAAAAAATAAGAAAAAGGGAAGGTCAATTTACTTGAATAAGTTGAAAAGGACCGCGAAAGAAGGATATGCGATAACTCTAATGAGCCAAAAATAAGCATACAAGTAAAGTAAGCACGGATGGCGCTCCGTGGAAAAGATAACAGGACACTATGTTTTTTTTTTTGTTTTTGTTTTGTTGTTTTTCGTACTTTCGGTTTGGTCTGTTTCATGCCGCTGTCGTGTTTAGTTTGCTACGCAGTATCAGCCTTGCTTACTTTACTTTGACAGTCATTCGACATCAGGCAAAAAGAAAAAAAACCAAAAAGTAAGCTCAAGAGATTCAGCCCTTTATTGGCAACAAATGGCACCGACACGATGTGTTTACATTATTTCGTAAATTTTGCACTATCTTACTTTTCGCTTATGGGGATGATGTGTTCTCTCGCCACAAACATCAGGAAAAACTACAAGTCGCTACAACTTTTTAGTTATCGTGTCTCAGTGTCGAGCTCAAGCCCGGCGTTACTTTCTCTGCAAAGGCGTCTCAGTCACCGTCGCATCCGCTGTGAAAGTGGTCACTCCTTTCCAGGTTCCAGTCAGGTCCCGTTCACCCAAGAGATTGTCGTCTTCGTCAAAGAACTTTTCCTTGGCTCTGAAACCGACGTCTATTTTCTGCCGTTTAACTACGACTTGAACTTTATATTCCGTCTTTGCAGGCACCTATGGTAAAGAAAAGCACGTTGTTATTATTTAATATCACGTTATTATTAAAACTCCGAGAGTAATGAAGGACCATGAAGCTGTGACATGAAACCTGAAGAATTGATAACAAGTCCAAAGACTTGGAGCTTGTCGTTTTGTAAAAAATACAAAAGAAAACGTTGTCTTAAACGAGGGTCTTAGCCTGCGAAATAACACGACCTGTTGTTGGATAGAAAGTAAGTTCCGCGTTGTCCTACTGCGTTGTCTAAGCCCTTTAATTAGTTCTAATTTAGCACTCTCTCTCTCTCTCTCTCTCTCTCTCTCTCTCTCTCTCTCTCTCTCTCTCTCTCTCTCTCTCTCTCTCTCTCTCTCTCTCTCTCTCTCTCTCTCTCTCTCTCTCTCTCTCTCTCTCTCTCTCTCTCTCTCTCTCTCTCTCTCTCTCTCTCTCTCTCTCTCTCTCTCTCTCTCTCTCTCTCTCTCTCTCTCTCTCTCTCTCTCTCTCTCTCTCTGTCTATTACAAATGTTTGTAACAAGGAGTAAATGTGGAATTGCGTGTAAATTGTTGTATAAATTTATATATAAAGCAAAAATTACCGTAAAGTGACGTTCATAGGTAATCTCCTCCGTGTCTTCCTCCGACTGTGTGTAAATGTATTTCCCATGAGCTCCCACTTCAAATTCTACCTGCCATTTGGCAACGACACTTTGGAGTTCTCCAGATTGGATAGTAGTCTTCACATTCAGTCTCCAACCGTGTTCGCTGGAATAGCTGGAGGACGTCTTTTTTGTCCATTTCCTGGTGAATTTCCACCACAGGTCTGTTGAACCTTTATTGATGGTTGTGTCTGCAACGAAAGTCATTCCAATTAATCAGGCCATTTGACTGCGATTGTATGTATAGTGTCGTAAAACTCAGCAACCGTTCAAGCATTATTTTCATGCATGAATAAAAATTGAAATCAATAACTTCTTTGCCTTTGTTGTAAAAAGGCTTATTCCAAGGAAAGCAATTTCCATTCGCATTTTTGCTCACCGCTTTTTGTTTGTTTGTTTGTTTGTCACTGACAACATATTAATTTAAAAAAATTGAAACACTTAAATTTCTAAAATTTCTACAAAATAGATAAATAAATAAATAAATAAATAAATAAATAAATAAATAAATAAATAGATAAACAAACAAATCCAAAGACCGAATTGAAACCTCCAAAATTGCGCTTTTAAAACATAAAGTGAGGTTGAGTAACATCGGATTTACTTGTTCGCTATGTGTACTCAAACCTCCCTTCTCACAAAGCTAGCGACCCTTGTGCATGTTTCAAGTTCGTTTTCGCTTGGAGCATTAATTTCCCTTCTGACCAAGTTTGCTACCAGTCGTCTTGTGCCTACGCCTTAAACCCCAGAAAAAAATGAGCCGTATACAAACTGTGTACAGCTTCTGTACATTGTTTTTGGCTTTTGTTTCTGTTGAAAAATCATCAGAACTCGATAATATCAGTTAAAAATCAGTCTTATTTTAAGCGTTACGATTAAATACCTTGTAACATGGTATCTGGTGTAGTCAGGACGTTCTCAGAATTGAGATCATCCACATGGGTGATGGTGACCTCCCTTCGAGCCGTTTTGGCCAGGCACAATACTTCACCATTATTCAAAGTAAAACTTGCCGGTTGACTGTAGTCCTCTCCACAAAACGTTACCCAGGACCATTTGCTGTCTTTCTCACAAAAGCCGAAATAACTTCTTTTGAACCATTTTCCAAGACAATTCTGCATATCCGCATCTTTCAAAAAGCAAGGCAAGATCCATGTCTCTGTGGTGTCGTAGTGCACCAGTTCACAAGGCTTGTTATTGTAGATGTAATCCCTGAATGAGATCCACACATACTCATTTCCAGTCTTGGAAAGTCCTTCGTCTCTAATGCATTAGAAGATAGAAAAAACAAAAGGATTCACTTGAACGCAAATAAAACACCACACCAGTTGTGATTAACAAAAGACCATTTGAAGCAGTTGAAAGAACTTCTGTACCTAATTTTTTTGTATAGAATTTTATTTTTGTAGGAATTAATAGATGAAACACTTCAACAATTTTTCACTATTTTATATTCAATGTCAAGATGAATAGAGGGAGCTTGCAATTATAGCAGCTTGCAAAGTAACCTTCGATCCTTTCTATTCCAGCTACTTGTGCAGGGTAAATTTCCAAATATGCGTCCCTTCACGTTTTAATGACAAGAGAAATCATGAGATGTACATGTTGCTATTCAGAAATCAGTAGAACTACAACAAATTCGTATATTTTCGTGTCCCTTACTTTAAATTCTCAATAAATCGATTTATAATTAAAGTTAAATGATTTTATCACTGCGAGATTTGGTTTTTTTTTGTTTGAATCGACCTTATCAGGTCTAAATGTTTTGTTAAGAAAACAACCTTTTTTTTCTTGAAACAGCAGTTTTTAAGCTAAATCTGAATCAGATCTCTCGATCAAACAATTTTCAGGTTTTTGGTTAAACAGAGCAGATTAGTTTCCTCATAAAACCGCATGTGCAGGATAACGCCATATGCTTGCTAAATACAATGGCGAGATTAAAAAAAATTTGTAGTTACTTAATCAGATTCCCTGAAAGAAAATAACTGATTCTCTCACTTTTACTGAAGCACTGAAACCACCCCCTTTTTAACCATACAGCCAGTTGAGTCGCAGATATTTAATTTGAAAGGTCCGCGTTTGAAAGAAAAGCAGCGAAAGTAACATACTTGTTGGAAACGAGTAGAAACTGGCCTGGAACTATTGTAGTCTAAATCGCACGTGATCGGATTTTTCGCACTTTTTTTTAGTTGAGCGTGACTCTCGAAGGACAACTAGGAACTTATCTCTGGAGCATTGCGTCTAAATGTTGTTGATTTTTTATCTTGTACGTCTTGAGTAGCGGAATTCTTTCTTAAGGAATCTTATCGTGTAAATTTCGAGTTAATCTGCGTATTAGAGAGTTACCGAAGGACGGCGAATTTCCCGTCCTTTTCCACTCTTTCCCAACCCTGGGCAAAATAAGCCTCGCATCTATTACTATCACGTGCTCGTCCAAATCTTTTCCAGTAGTAAGACCAAGCCGGTATATAACCATCTGGAGAATGATATGAGTCTGCTGGAGGAGACCCGTAGCATGTCGACCAGCGGCCCACCTTGCCTGCTTCAGCAAGGTCCAAAGTACTCAGGGCTGCGAGAAGCAGCGCGAGTGACAGTAACTTCATCTGGTGAAACAAAAGTACATGTTCATGTCATTGTTATTCTGCAACACTTGAAGACAGCTAGAAATTAAAGCCGCAAAATTTTGATTGAGATACCCTTACATCGATATGGATCTGCAAATTTCTTTTGATCAAAGTGCTAAGGAGAAAAGTTTGTAACTCATGGTATGAATGGAGACAGCAATGTGAGGTAGGTTTGTAGCACATCAGACATATAATATTCTTTACAGAAATAGCCTACAAAGTGGATTAATGTATAGAGAAAAATTTCTGTACATGATTAAGGTTGATGTGTTACTGATGTGGCACGCCATGTTGAAATGCTGTTAAATTTGGAGGCAAAATAATTATTTTTAATTTCTAATTTCTTAGTACCAACCTACGCACTGTCCTTCTGTGAGGAATTTGAAATTTTTCAGAGACCACAGTCATTTGAGAGCACAGACATTTTTGGCTCATTTAATTTTATTAAAATTGGAAAATTGAAGAAACTTTCTTTCCTTCCTTCACCAGAAAAGATAAAAAAATAAATATCCAGTGTCATTTTAAAAACTTTTCAGGCTCAATTTGTCTGAAGAATAATAAGAACATTCAGCCTCAGCCGTTCTTGCAAAAAAAGAGCGTAACCTTTTGTAATGCCGTTTTAACTCGAAACAACTTTGTTTCCAGCGACTCAAAAAGGCAGACCATTGAAGAGGTACGTTTGATAACAGATTACCTGATAAAAAAGCAACCGACTTCTACTATCCCAGCCTATTATAAGTAGTAAGCTTGTTATAGGCGCCTAGTACATGAACTTGAAATCATCAGCCCGAATTTTTTAGGTTGAAGACAATTTTCTTCTTGGCCACCTACGGCCAAAAACGTTTATCTAGTCGAAAAAGTTTTCTTTTAACAGAGCAGCGTTTCAAGTAATTTTTGGTCTGGATTCTCGGCTGCCATTGCTGACAAAGTGCGGGTTTTTTTCTCTTTCATCACCTCTACGACAAGTGGCTCAGGATACCAGTTTAATAACAAAACTCGCTTACCTTTCTGGATCAGCGGTGGTTATTGCTCTGTCTGTTTTCCTTGATCAGGCTGCAAAGTGGTGGTTCTTCAACTCCGGCTCGCTTTACAGTTCATCCTCCTTGTTCACGTACCTTGTTTATATGTCCTCTTACACTGGTATTGGTGCGTGATTGTAATATCATCTTTCAATCGATAATGGAAAAGGGCGACATATCAGAAATCAACTGTCACTCAGTCTTCACATTATGCGCGTTTTCTAAATACGATAATACGTTTTATTTTCATTTTATCTATCCAATTAATCAAATGAATGCACGTTCAGTGCACGCATGGGAAAGAAAACGATAGGCAGTTTCAAAGCTGTACATTAATTTTCTGTTTACAACCAAGTTTTCTGTCGAACTATCTTCTCATACAACCACAAAGAAAATAATTCCGGCAGTTTGAGTTTTCTCAACACTAAACTAGTTAACAGTATAAAATATCATATATTTGGACCACCGGGAGAAATACATTTTAATACATCTGGAGGACTGTCGTTATACACACAGTTTTTCTTTTTTGTTTTTACAATATTGCAGCTCCTGCTTAAGTTGCGCGCACAAATGGGGTACACTGATGCGTTCGTTTCATTTTCTGGCCCGAAAAATCTGTCTGCCCCGAAACGCTCGGATATTAAATGCTGCTCATCAACTATTTATTCGAGAATTTTTTTTATATTGTAACACGTTTTTATTGCAACAACATCGCCTACAATCTATCAACTAGTCCTTATCCGGTTCGTATTTTGATCCTCTAAGAGGGAAAGTAGTGACCGGGACTATTGATCACTTGAAAACTGTGAGGCTTATTTGGTCAAGAAAACATATTTCAAACTTATTAGCATTTGGATCCTTCTTCCAAATGAAATTACGAATGTGTTCTTACCTAATGAACGCAATGAACCGGCAACACCTCGGTTTCGATCCTCTTAAGTACATCTCGTCATTTGCCGGGAATGGCTTTGAGAGTTGCTATTAACGCGAAGCCGGCCATATTTCTCGCGGAATAAGAAACATACTTGCTAAACAAACAGAACAGCAGTTCAAATTCAAACTGAAGAGCAAGCAAAAGGCCACTGAGAACTCATTCATTTATAATAAAGAAATTACCTTTCATCGCATAATATGACACAAGCGACGGGTTAAACGCAGGCCCGAGCAGAGAAAAAAGCGACCTGAACATGCAACAGGAGTTATGTAGACCTTTCCCTTTTTAGTCCAACTGGAACTAATAACGATTGCTTTAGATACATGTCCACGCAAATTACGACTATAAGAGAGCCTGGTCAGTCGGTGATGTCTGCCGACTCACTGTCATAAAAGAGAGAACTTGCATTTAATGTTCTCGCGCGAAAATCCAATCGTATTGGAGGAATTTGTGCTCACTTTGTGTGAGTTAAGGTTTCAGGGCGCCGATCGCTAAATAATGATATTTAGCAATTAATTTCATGAAAAACCATTGGTGAGCCAAGACTTCGTCCCGTCGTAGACACGTTTAAGATCCTGCATTCCAGCCTCTTTTGGAGAATTTTTCTTGACAAACATGTTTGATTTTGTTTAGATAATGACCACATCCTGTAATTCAGTAGTTAACTTCTGTTTAATCGTTCTTCTAATTCACGCATGCGGAAAAATAGGATAGTGCTGTATTCGTCTTATGAAATCCTACCACATGTTACATTATATAAAGGCCTTTGGGAAGCTGACCGACATTTAAGTAGAAATATGCCTTTCTCAGGACGTTTGGCTACCTGATATGAGGGCAGCGAGCTAAAATTAAAACACAAACTGATGCGAATTAAAAAATGTTTCTTAGCGTTACGTATTACACGAGTATACAGACTAAACAAAATGTAAACTAACCTGTAACACATCGTTCAGAATTAGCCTTTTAATAATGATTTCAATCTGTGGACGCTAAAAGAGCGGTTACACGGTCTCATACTTGGCTTCCTTATAGTATTTATTTGCGCTCACAACTTTATGTTGGGTGGTTAACAACTTCTTGACCAAGTAAGTACAGAGAAAAAAAAGATTCCAACAGAAGTGTCGGTGTCTTAAGCCGTTTTGAATGAAAATAAATATAATTTGGCTGGTGCTGAAATCAGTTTTTAAAAGGGACCAAGTGATATTTGTAAATTATCACTAATGGATAAATTAAAATTGGAAAACGTTTTGTTCCGCTTACCACTGTAACCAAAACAAATTAGAGATATTAGGCAAAAACCACAGAACCCCTAATAAAAAACTGACCTTTAAGGCAAGTTATAATTTTAAAAGCTGCAAACAATTGATGGTAAAAACACAACGTTACGTAATTCCGCTTTTTCGTTTGCTTAGCGTGCAAACGAAAAGTTTCTTCTGTTTGAGTCTCAGCGTGAATCGTCCGCTCCAAACTTTAACAAGCACGAATGTAAACGTATCCGTTTTGACTTCCTCCAGACCCAACTATCTACCCCTGAATAACCAAGGATGCGTGTTCAGGGTGAAACGTAAATGTATATTCTATATATAAAGCCTGTAATACATATCAATTTGAAAATAGTGAAAAGGCAAGGAAATGTGTAGTAAAACTTGTTAACCGTCTCTGAATGCTCGTCTAGACTACACATTATGCGCGTTATCTAAATACTATACTACGTTTAATTAATTTTTATTTTATCTATCCAATTAATCAAATGAACGCACGTTCAGTGCACGCATGGGAAAGAAAACGATAGGCAGTTTCAAAGCTGTACATTAATTTTCTGTTTGCAACCAAGTTTTCTGTCGAACTATCTTCTCATACAACCACAAAGAAAATAATTCCGATAGTTTGAGTTTACTCAACACTGAACTAGTTAACAGTATAAAATATCATATATTTGGACCACCGGGCGAAATACATTCTAATATATCTAGAGGACTGTCGTTATACACACAATTTTTTTTTTACAACACTGAGCTGCTGCTCAAGTTGGGCGCACAAATGGGGTACACTGATGCGTTCGTTTCATTTTCTGGCGCGAAAAATCTGTCTGCCCCGAAACGCTCAGATATTAAATGCTGCTCATCAACTGTTTATTACAATTTTTTTTTTTATATTGCAACGTGCTTTTATTGCAACAACATCGCTTACAATCTATCAACTAGTCCTTATCCGGTTCGTATTTTGATCCTTTAAGAGGGAAGGTAGTGACCGGGACTATTGATCACTTGAAAACTGTGAGGCTTATTTGGTCAAGAAAACATATTTCAAACTTATTAGCATTTGGATCCTTTTTCCAAATGAAATTACGAATGTGTTCTTACCTAATGAACGCAATGAACCAGCAACACCTCGGTTTCGATCCTCTCAAGTACATCTCGTCATTTGCCGGGAATGGCTTTGAGCCAGTTGTAAATAACGCGAAGCTGGCCATATTTCTCGCGGAATAAGAAACATACTTGCTAAACAAACAGAACAGCAGTTCAAATTCAAACTGAAGAGTAAGCAAAAGGCCACTGAGAACTCATTCATTTATAATAAAGAAATTACCTTTCAGCGCATAATATGACACAAGGCCCGAGCAGAGAAAAAAATCAACCTGAACATGCAACAGGAGTTATGTAGGCCTTTCCCTTTTTACTCTAACTGGAACTAATAGCGATTGCTTTAGATACATGTCCACGCAAATTACGACTATAAAAGAGCCTGGCCCAGTCGGTGATGACTGCGGACTCACTATTATAAAAGAGAGAACTTGTATTTAATGTTCTCGCGCGAAAATCCAACCGTATTGGAGGAATTTGTGCTCACTTTATGTGAGTTAAGGTTTCAGGGCGCCGATCGCTAAATAACGATATTTAGCAATTAATTTCAGGAAAAACCATTGGTGAGCCAAGCCTTCGTCCCGTCGTAGATACCTTTAAGATCCTGCATTTCATTTTTCTTGACAAACATGTTTGATTTTGTTTAGATATTGACCACATCCTGTAATTCAGTAGTTGACTTCTGTTTAATCGTTCTTCTAATTCACGCATGCGGAAAAATAGAATAGTGCTGTCTTCGTCTTATGAAATTCTACCACATGTTACATTACATAAAGGCCTTTGGGAAGCTGACCGACATTTAATTAAGTAGAAATCATGCCTTTCTCTGAACGTTTGGAGGGCAGTGAGCTAAAATTAAAACACAAAATGTGAATAAAAAGAGGTTACTTAGCGTTAGGTATTACACGAGTATACAGACTAAACAAAATGTAAACTAACCTTTAACACATCGTTCAGAATTAGCCTTTTGATAATGATTTCAATCTGCGGACGCTAGAAGAGCCGGGTTACACGGTCTCATACTTGGCTTCCTTATAGTATTTATTTGCCCTCACAACTTTATGTTGGGTGGTAAACAACTTGCTGACCAAGTAAGTACAGAGAGAAAAATGATTTTAACAGAAGTGTCGGTATCTTAAGATAATGAATATAATTTGGCTGGTGCTGAAATCAGTTCAAGGGACCAAGTGATATTTGTAAATTATCACAGATGGACAAATTTAAATTGGAAAACGTTTTGTTCCGCTTACCACTGTAACCAAAACAAATTAGAGATATTAGGCAAAACCCACAGAACCCCTAATAAAAAACTGACCTGTAAGGCAAGTTATAATTTTAAAAGCTGCAAACAAGTGATGGTAAAAACACAACGTTACGTAATTGCGCCTTTTCGTTTGCTTTGCGTGCAAACGAAAAGTTTCTTCTGTTTGAGTCTCAGCGTGAATCCTCCACTCCAAAATTTTACAAGCACGAATGTAAACGTATCCGTTTTGTTTCTTCCAGACCCAACTATCCACTCCTGAATTTCCTTTTTGTTTGCTTTGCGTGCAAACGAAAAGTTTCTTCTGTTTGAGTCTCAGCGTGAATCGTCCACTCGAAAAATTTTACAAGCACGAATCTAAACGTATCCGTTTTGACTTCCTCCAGACCCAACTATATCTACCTCTGGTTCACCAAGGATGCGTGTTCAGGGTGAAATGTAAATGTATATTTTATATACATAAAGTCTGTAATATATATCAATTTTAAAATAGTGAAAATGCAAGGAAATGTGTAGTAAAAGTTGTTAACCGTCTCTGAATGCTCGTCTAGACTACACATTATGCGCGTTATCTAAATACGATACTACGTTTAATTAATTTTTATTTTATCTATGTAATTAATCAAATGAACGCACGTTCAGTGCACGCACGGGAAAGAAAACGATAGGCAGTTTCAAAGCTGTACATTAATTTTCTGTTTACAACCAAGTTTTCTGTCGAACTATCTTCTCATACAATCACAAAGAAAATAATTCCAGTAGTTTGAGTCTACTTGACACTGAACTAGTTAACAGTACAAAATATCATATATTTGGACCACCGGGCAAATACATTCTAATACATCTGGAAAACTGTCGTTATACACACAGTTTTATTTTACAACATTGCAGCTGCTGCGTTGGGCGCATAAATGCGGTACACTATGCGTTCGTTTCATTTTCTCGCGCGAAACATCTGTCTGCCCCGGTTGGTATTTTTTATCCGGTTCGTATTTTGATCCTTTAAGAGGGACGGTAGGGACCGGGACTTTTGATCACTTGAAAACTGTGAGGCTTATTTGGTTAAGAAAATATGTTTCAAACTTATCAGCATTTGGGTCCTTCTTCCAAACGCAATTAGGAGTGTGTTCTTTCGTAATGAACGCAAAGAACCGGCAAGACCACGGTTTCGATGCTCTCAAGTACATCTCGTCATTTGCCGGGAGTTGCTCTTAACGCAACGCCGGCCATATTTCTTGCGGAATAAGCAACATTGTTGCTAAACAAACAGAACACAACAGGAGTTAAAATTCAAACTGAAGAGCAAGCAAACGGTCACAGAACTCATTCATTTATAATAAAGAAATTACCTTTCTGCTCATAATTTGACACAAGCGACGGTTGAACGCAGGCCCGAGCAGAGAAAAGAGCGACCTGAACATGCAACAGGAGTTACGTAGAACTTTCCCTTTTTAGTCTAACTGGAACTAATAGCGATTGCTTTAGATACATGACCACGGAAATTACGACTATAAGAGAGCATGGTCAGTCGGTGATGTCCGCGGACTCACTATTATAAAAAATAGAACTTGTATTTAATGTTCTCGCGCGAAAATCCAACCGTATTAGAGGAATTTGTGCTCACTTTATGTGAGTTAAGGTTTGAGGGCGCCGATCGCTAAATTATGATTTTTAGCAATTAATTTCGGGAAAAACCATTGATGAGCCAAACCTTCGTCCTGTCGACGTAGCTACGGCCCAGCGAACTCACCATTTGAACTTGCCAAAAGTTCCTGCATTATTCCAGCCCCCTTTGGAGAATTTTTCTTGACAAACATGTTTGATTTTGTTCACATAATGACCACATCCTGTAATTCAGTAGTTGACTTCTCTTTAACTGTTCTTCTAATTCACGCATGCGGAAAATTAAGATAGTACTGTATTCGTCTTATGAAATCCTACCACATGTTACGTTATATAAAGGCCTTTGCGAAGCTGAAGAACATGTAAGTAGAAATATGCCTTTCTCAAGACGTTTCGCTACCTGATATGAGGGAAGCGAGCTAAAATTAAGCAACAGGTTTTTTAGCATTAGGTATTACACGAGTATACAGACTAAGAATAACATAGACTGGCCCAATGTGCGGGCGCTGAAAGAGCGGTTACACGGTCTCATACTTGGCTTCGTTATAGTATTTATTTGCCCTCACAACTTTATGTTGGGTAGTAAATAACTTGTTGACCAAGTAAGTACAGAGAAAAAAAATCAACAGAAGTGTTGGTATCTTTAGCCGTTTTGAATCAAAATAAATATAATTTGGCTGGTGCTGAAATTCGTTTTAGGGACCAAGTGATACTTGCAAATTATCACTGATGGATAAATTAAAATTGGAAAACGTTTTGTTCCGCTTACGACTGTTATCAAAACAAATTAGAGATATTAGGCAAAACCCACAGAACCCTTAACAAAAAACTGACCTTTAAGGCAAGTTATAATTTTAAAAGCTGCAAACAAGTGATGGTAAAAACACAGCATTACGTAATCGCGCCTTTTTGTTTGCTTTGCGTGCAAACGAAAAGTTTCTTCTGTTTGAGTCTCAGCGTGAATCGTCCACTCCAAAATTTTACTAGCACGAATCTAAACGTATCCGTTTTGACTGCCTCCAGACCCAACTATCTATCCCTGAATAACCAAGGATGCGAGTTCAGGGTGAAATGTAAATGTTTATTCTATATAAAAAGTCTGTAATACATATCAATTTGAAAATAGTGAAAATGCAAGGAAATGTGTAGTAAAAGTTGTTAACCGTCTCTGAATGCTCGTCTAGACTACACATTATGTGCGTTAGCTAAATACGATAATACGTTTAATTAATTTTCATTTTATCTATCTAATTAATCAAATGGTGTAAATGAACGCACGTTCAGTGCACGCATGGGAAAGAAAACGATAGGCAGTTTCAAAGCTGTACATTAATTTTCTGTTTACAACCAAGTTTTCTGTCGAACTATCTTCTCATACAACCACAAAGAAAATAATTCCGGTAGTTTGAGTTTACTCAACACTGAACTAGTTAACAGTATAAAATATCATATATTTGGACCACGGGGCGAAATACATTCTAATACATCTGGAGGACTGTCGTTATACACACAGTTTTTTGGGGTTTTTTTTACAATATTGCAGCTGCTGCTAAGTTGGGCGCACAAATGGGGTACACTATTCGTTCGTTTCATTTTCTGGCGCGAATAATTTGTCTGCCCCGAAACGCTCGGATATTAAATGCTGCTCATCAACTGTTTATTATAGAATTTTTTTTATATTGTAACGTGCTTTTATTGCAACAACATCGCCTACAATCTATCAACTAGTCCTTATCCGGTTCGTATTTTGATCCTTTAAGAGGGAAGGCAGGAACCGGGACTATTGATCACTCGAAAACTGTGAGGCTTATTTGGTCAAGAAAACATATTTCAAACTTATTAGCATTTGGATCCTTCTTCCAAATGAAATTACGAATGTGTTCTCACCTAATAAACGCAATGAACCGACGACACCTCGGTTTCGATCCTCTCAAGTACATCTCGTAATTTGCCGGGAATGGCTATGAGCCGGTTGCTATTAACGCGAAGCCGGCCATATTTCTCGCGGAATAAGAAACATACTTGCTAAACAAACAGAACAGCAGTTCAAATTCAAACTGAAGAGCAAGCAAAAGGCCACTGAGAACTCATTCATTTATAATAAAGAAATTACCTTTCAGCGCATAATATGACACAAGGCCCGAGCAGAGAAAAGAGCGACCTGAACATGCAACAGGAGTTATGTAGACCTTTCCCTTTTTAGTCTACCTGGAACTAATAGCGATTGCTTTAGATACATGACCACGCAACTTACAACTATAAGAGAGCCTGGTCAGTCGGTGATGTCTGCAGACTCACTATCATAAAAGAGAGAACTTGTATTTAATGTTCTCGCGCGAAAATCCAACCGTATTGGAGGAATTTGTGCTCACTTTATGTGAGTTAAGGTTTCAGGGCGCCGATCGCCAAATAATGATATTTAGCGATTAATTTCGGGAAAACCCATTGGTGAGCTAAGCCTTCGTCCTGTCGTAGATACGTTTAAGATCCTGCATTCCAGCCTCTTTTGGACAATTTTTCTTGACGAACTTGTTTGATTTCAGGTGTAGATAATGACCACATCCTGTAATTCAGTAGTTAACTCTTCCTTTAATCGTTCTGCTAATTCACGCACGCAGAAAAATAGGATAGTGCTGTATTACATTTATATAAAGACCTTTGGGAAGCTGACCGACATTTAAGTAGAAATATGCCTTTCTCAGGACGTTTGGCTACCTCAGTGTTATGAGGGCAGCGAGCTAAAATTAAACCCAAAATGCGAATTAAAAGAGGTTTACTTAGCGTTAGGTATTACACGAGTATACAGACGAAACCGAAAATGTAAACTAACCTGTAACAGATCGTTCAGAATTAGCCTTTTAATAATGATTTTAATGTGCGGGCACTGAAAGAGTGGTTACACGGTCTCATACTTGGCTTCCTTATAGTATTTATTTGCCCTCACAACTTTATGTTGGGTGGTAAATAACTTGTTGACCAAGTAAGTACAGAGAGAAAAACAAAATTTCAACAGAAGTGTTGGTATAGTAAGCCGTTTTGAATGAAAATAAATATAATTTGGCTGGTGCTGAAATCAGTTTCAGGGACCAAGTGATATTTGTGTATTATCACTGATGGATAAATTAAAATTGGAAAACGTTTTCTTCCGCTTACCACTGTAATCAAAATAAATTAGACATATTTGGCAAACCCCACAGAACCCTTAATAAAAAACTGACCTTAAAGGCAAGTTATAATTTTCAAAGCTGCAAACAAGTGATGGTAAAAACACAGCAATACGTATTCGCGCCATTTTGTTTGCTTTGCGTGCAAACGAAAAGTTTCTTCTGTTTGAGTCTCAGCGTGAATTCTCCACTCCAAAATTTTACTAGCACGAATGTAAACGTATCCGTTTTGACTTCCTCCAGGCCCAACTATCTACCTCTGGTTCACCAAGGATCCGCGTTCAGGGTGAAATGTAAATGTATATTCTATATATAAAGTCCGAAATATATATATATATTTGAAAATTGTGAAAAACCGTGTCTAACCGTGTCTGAATGTTCGCCCACTACACGTGCGTGACACGCCTAAGTCATAGCAACCAAGGGAGGGCAAAGGAATTGTGATCATCGGCTTGGTCCACGTACCACACGGCAAAGGAGCGAGTGTACATAATGTTTACTTTTAAACAATAAAAGATAAATAATTTTGCACTTGAGCGAGACTAAGTTTTGTTAGGAAATATCCATGAAGAAATGCTAAAAAGATTTCGGAATATCTAGATTTTTAATCTGGTCTCCGCCCCCTAGAGACTTGCTTCTTGTGTTCTCGCAACACCTGCCTTACCTCTTGGTATTTGTTTTTTATTATTATTCAATATATCGCAAGATTTCTACAGCAGCATGGAAAGCTATACCTTATTTTAAAAAGCAGAAAATAAACTTTACAGGAAAAAAATGTTTCTCGACAAAGTAAGCTTAAATAATAATATTTCAATGAAAGAAGGAAATAAGAATAAATCATTAACTTATTCTAAACATTTCAACATAAAAAGTAACTTCTTTCAAAATGATGTGTAGTTAAAAAGAAAATTTAAAAGCAAAAAGGTTTCTTGTTGCATGTATGGGTCTTGTCTTGGGAACATATCCTGCAAGTCTTATAATGATGGCCATGTAAATCGAATGCAAATCCAAAGCGCCGATCGTAATCCGATTTACGTGTCCCCACGCGGTCATGCTTTAACTAAATTATTTTTACCATGTCGCTCAAAAAAGATGCTTCGAACCGAAAACACTGAGCTCTTCACTCCCGAAAATGAAGATTTTTTCATCCAATAAGCAGGTTTCGAAAGTAGGAATCCGATCTTCATAGCACTTCGTCGCATTTCAAGAGGATTTGCTCGACTGCCTGCTAGCCGGCTGTGAAGTGTCATGTGTGAAAGGTTATACTGCTTCCTTACCTCGATTCTTGGCTCTCAATTTGGAGCTGATGGTCAAAATCACTCTCGTCCGTTACAAGACATTCCATCGGGATCATTTTCGCCTTGTAAAACCCATGTTGAGAAGCTACTCTGGGTCGTATTAAAACGCTGATTAAAAACGCGCTCAGTAAAAGCTTAGTCGAAATTATCGTCATGTAAGACACATTGAACCTTCTTGGCTCGTTCTCTTGCAAGAAAATGGCTAGGCCCATTGTTTTCTTGTCCTTCAAATATGGAGGAATCGGAAGTAACGCAATCTTTTTAGAATTTTTGCGTTGCAGGAAAAAGTTGATGAATTCAGCAAATTTGTCAGATGTAGTTTGAAATTCACTAAGTGATCTAATGCGAAACGATGGACGATGTCAAAGCTTTTCGCTGCACTGTATTCATAACATTTTTCCTCTATTTTAAAGGCAGACTCCAAGTTCTTCTCTCTAAGAAAGTTTTTGTCACTTTTTTCTATATTTCGACCTTGAATGCATACTGAAGAATTTTCAGTTGCAAATTTTTCAATTAATCAGATCTGTCTTCTAACCTGCTTCGAACATACATTACACAAGGTACTGAAAATTATAAGTATTTAACGTCTTTACGACTCTTTTCGACAATATTGGCGTGCCTGAGGCCCGGTTCATACGTTGAACTTTACATGACCGAACCTAATCATTTGGTTCGGCGCATGTAAAGATCGACTTATGAATCAGTTAGGATCGACAGATTTGTATTTGCGTCGACCCGGCGTTCTATTCGACTGCGTCAGTCGAATAGAACGGCAAAAGTTCGACTTCGATTCATACGTCGAACTTTACATGAGCCGAACTAACTGCATACGTTACGCATAAATTATATAAATTATATCTATCCCAGAGGTCTGCGCGTTCCATCGAGTTTGCATGCGCAAAGGACTTCATTCTGAACAAGATGGCGGGAAAAGATGAATGTGCTTGTTATTCTTGTTTAGATCTATAAAGACCCTTGCCTACTTTCGTACAGAAAAGGGAAATCTTTGAAAGACGTACTCGTAATAGCAAATTAATATTGAAGGTCATATCCTTCCTATCTCGACCAATAGGAGATGTGTTTGGCCTGTGTTCATAATAATAATAATAGTAATAATAATAATAATAATAATAATAATAATAATAATAATAATAACAATAATAATAATAATAATAATAATAATAATAATTTATTCACTTAATATAGCACCTTTTAACATTGAAATGATCCAAAAGCGCTTTAAATGAATTTAAAACTTTTATATAAAATATAATAACTATAAAGAATTATAAGAAATATCAATAAAAACTAATACTAAAATAAACTATTGACCACCCCCAATTCCATTTTACCAAACAAGCTTTTCCATGTCAGAACTCATCTTTCCCGCCATTTTGAACCTTGTTGAGAAAAAACAACAGCCGCTGACCACGAAAATCTACTTTCTCACTTGAGCTTTAATTGAGTTCGACTTCAGTTAGGTTCGACGTCTGAATCAACTGCCAAACTTAATTATTTGGGTCGACCTGAATAGGTATTAGGTTCGGCTCATGTAAAGTTCGACGTTTGAACCGAGCCTGAAACACCCCTCCGGCTGAATTTACGGACAACTTTAACTCGGCCTCCTGTAGAGTGGTAGTCATCACAGGACTTTAGGAAAAGAATTAAACTATTTTACCAAAAGCCTTGATTCTAAAAGTCCTATTAAATTACACCCTGACTAAAGGATCAATTGGGTGCAACATCGTGTTTGTCACACAAAACGTCCAGTGGCTCAACGGACAACTTTTAGTATGTTCGACCAACAACGGGCAAAGTGAGCACACAAAACGCTGTTTTGCGCACGTGTATTACCACTAAAATTATGACTGCGTTGTTGCGACGTCAGGAATTTTTTTGATTGGTTCCTATTTCTCGCTCGGGCAAACCCGTGTCGTCAATAGGCCAATTTACAGTTGTGTGTTTAGTGACCTGGCCTTGCATTGTAAGCGAGGCTGGGGTGACCTTGTTTTGATACAAACCTCACTGTTTTTCATACGTAAATGCAAACTAGTTAGCATAAGAACAGCATGATCTACATATGAAAAGCAGTGAGGTTTGTATCAAAACAAGGTCACCCCCAGCCTCGCTTCCAATCCAAGGCCAAGTCACTAAGCACACAACTGTAAAATGGCCTACTGTCGTCAGAGATGAAGAACCCAAAAATATGTTTTCTTTCTGTCCAGTCAAAACAACTCGTTTACAGTGTGAATGCTTGTTCCAGACGATAGGTCAACAACTGGCAATTCGTCTTTTAATATGTCTAATATCTCTTGATACTGCCTCTTTGTGTTCTTGTTTTGATAGTACGCCGCATTTGTTTTCCACAGACTTTCCCCACTTCGCAGACGGATTATCCTAAAACCGCCTCTAAAAGTAAAGAAGTGGGTAAACTATGCCAAGGAATACGCACCGCCATGATGCAATAGGCCCCAGGGGAGTGGATATTTGATATTTGATGATGCTTCACACAATCTGATGAAAGGTCTGGGAACAAGGTTTTTTTCCAAATTCTTTGACAAATTTTCTTCGCCAACCCACCTTTTTTGAAAAAAATTACTCAGATAGGAAAAAAATGTTTTGACAGACTGAAAACTAGCACGTCAATTTTTTCAGCAAATTTATTTGCAGTGGGACATTTTGGCAACTTTTCTCGTCTACGCTAGCAAAAAACTGTTTGTCACACTGAGAAATTTTGGCAAAGAAAGTTTACTAGTGTACATGGGGCTTAAAGCGAGTTCTTCCATCCCGATATTTGGACGATAATATTGATCGTTTAGCCTGGGCTTTATACTTTCACATAATTCCTTTTCTTCACTTGTCTTTTCCTGCATGAAGTACGAAAAAAGGAAACACCTGTAGGCAGGCTATATACATTTACAATGTTCATTCTAATTCTGAATTTTATTGAGTTTAAATAAACTCGAAAACCTTGTAGTTCTTTTAGCTTCTAGGCCCCAATTAACAATTACGCTCTCTTTGCTATTTTTTTCTAATCAACCTGATGTATATAAAACTTCTCCTGTAATTAACCATATTGTGAGTCAATAAAGATTACTGCTACTAATGATCATTGCTGATTGTCCAGAACAAGAGCCTGGGTCTGTAAATCCGGGACATCATCAGTCGAGAAACATTGCTCTTGTAACGTTAATGCAAGTTCCTGTACAATGAATAGAAAAGTTAGCCTGCCAGTCAGAATTATTAGACTAGTATAATATCATGGGTGACAAATTACTTCTTAATTTTGGCGCGAAATTTCAGCGTTAATTTACAATTTCACATGTGAAATTACAAAATTGAAAAACTCAAGTCAAAAACGCCCGATTGTGAGTGTTATTTGTCACCAATAAGGTAATAAAATGGTATACTCGTGAAATTAGGAAATAATTTCACTGGCGTTTTTTGTCAAAAAGTGTAATAATTTCCCTCGCCTCAAAACTAGTGCGTGAAATTAGTCCCAATTTTACTCGTCACCATTTGACGAGCCATACTAATTTTGTAGAAAAACACAACAATTTTTAATTTTCAAGGTGACATGTTTCGGAAGTTACAATGCACAGCCATCGTCAGTTACGAAATAATTTATAGAATTGTATTTGAAACTTATATCTTATTTAATTTCCTGCTATCGGGACCTTTTGGGCAATTATAAGTATCCGGCCGTAAATATGATTGCCACGTTTGCCCGCCGGCTATACTGTAACCTTGATCTGATTTTAGCATAACTCAGTGGCCACTTATTTGGCAAAATCGTAATATGGTTGGGTGGAGTGGGTAATCCACGTTGTATTAATACATCAGTCAATTCCAACAGTGCCCCCTCCTCCCCCTCCCCCCCCCCCCCCAATAAAAAAAATGTTGTTCAAATGCCTCGGAGTAGTAGCTCAAAAATGTTTTATTTTCTTCGTTTCTCGTCTTATTTTCAAAAATATCTAAGCTAATCCAGGTCAAATTTAGTCCTAGCTAGGTCTTGTCTCCGGTGATGATGTAAAAATAGGTCACTCTGCACTAGCGTCCCATTTATGTTCTATCTAGACGTATTCAAAAAGAAACTTACTGAATTGGCCGACGAATTAGTCATTTAAAGAAGCGACAATTCTGTAAGGTGAAAACAATGCGGTGATCAAATGCCTCGGGGTAATTGGGCGTACGGCTAATGCCCGACTACCGTGATAGACAGTGTGGGAAAATGACCCACTATTTTCCCGGAGAGGGGGGGGGGGGGGGGGCGGCGGCTGGAATTGACTGATGCATAACATCCCAAACAGAAGCTGGGGTAAGCTCTGGCAATAGTGAACCATTAGAGCTAGTGAAGGCCTTACCTTTCCTCACGTACGTTAAGGACGGTGGCTACTTTTGTCACTGCGCATACGTTCTGCGCACCTCGAGATACTTGGGTTTCCTATGGGTGGTAGTCTCCCTCGCAGCCGTTTTTTGGGCTGTCACGCAACGCTCGGAGCGTTGCGTGACAGCCCAAAAAACGGCTGCGAGGGAGACTATATGGGTGGTGCCTACTAATACAGGGATATTTTTGCGCGGTTTTAAACTATGCGGAAAAAGCAGACCTTAGCAAGCGCTCTTGCTATCCATAAAGAAAAGTGGAGGTAACCATGCATTTGTCAGAGATAACAAAGCTTCAATTTGGAAAAAAGACGTCATACATTGCTTTGGATTTTACTGCTTTACCTTTCTGGATTCCAGTAACCCATACTAAGATATCCTTTTTCCTGAATAGTCATAAACTGTGCAAAAATACTTCTGTATTAGTAGGCACCGTCCTTAAGCGTTCAGTCTACTAGTCTACTCACCAGATCTCCTTGTTGTCATTGGCATCCGGGTTATCAATGATAGTGAACTCGTGAACGCTGGAATTTCTGTTAGATTCATGGAAAGTTGTAGAGTAATGACGCTCACCGTGACTCTGAGAGAAAATAAAAGAAAGAAAAAAGCGGCTTGAGACATAAATTATTGCATAGATAACAAGCAAATGAAAGTAAAGGTGGGAGATTCAGTAAAACAGGTCTATGAAAGCCGGAACGTTCTTCAAAAGTGCTGCCGGGATACATCGCTACATCCTATACTCGAACAAGACCCACCAAACCACAAAATACATGGTGGTCTCTGCCTGCACCCCCTTCCTCAACCTCAAAGGATGGTGTCTTTATTGCATAGTCACCCCTCTATCCAGAAGTAAAAAATGACAATGGGATTGAAACCTGATTATGACTTTTCTTGTTTCTAGCAACGCTGACTCTTGCTTGCTGGTGTCATCGTAAATCTTAAAGCCCATAAAATGTTATCGGTAATGTTCATGAGACAGTCGGTGTCTTCGATAAACTCCAGATGAGGTAAATGGTACCTCCAGCGAGGGCATAGAGCTTGCATTGTAACCAGGTTAGACAAAAACAAACAAAACACCGACAAAAAAAATAAACAAATGGCTTCTGCCTTTGGAATTAATAGGTGGTCTTTTGTTGGAAGTTAGTAATCGTCGAAGTTACATATTTCTGCTTTTCGTTTCTGCAAACCCGTTGCTAACTGTTAATTTTTATTATGATTGCCAAACATGCTTCTGCATACTTTTGACCCTATTGATTGGGAATAGCGGGTTTGACCATTGCAAATAGGCAGAAAATAAGTTTATAATTTATTTTTCCCTCCACGGATGGACAAATCAATCAATTTTCTAATACGTTTATTCTTTGAGAAACACACACATCGATGAAATTTGTTGAATTTTATGTCAGACTAAAGAAATCTATGGGTACGTTTTAACAGCTCACTTTGAAAAAAAAGGGAATCCTGGGTCGAAAGTTTCGCGCGTGCAATCATATACGTGATCCGGTTTAAAATTTTTACACTAAAACGTCGTGATTTATGTCCCCTCCTTTAAGGTGAAATCCTTTTTGCAAGACGCGTACAGTTAGTTTACAAGTATGGCAGCTTAGACTGCGAGTCCTTTTGCTAGATTTAGCGGATGTGGTTATGGTGTCCCCCTCCCCCCTTCCACCCAAACGATCCCATAATTCAAAGTGCGCCCTCTCTTAGCCCAGGCTGCCACTCTTTCTCCGTGAAAGCGAGATATCAGTCACATCCTAAGTGACGCTTGTACATAATTGATTGCATGTGACTCGCCCACTAGCCGCTGTCCTATAAGCGAGTACGTTTTAAAAACGTAGTAGTCATGGAAGGTTAAAGTTTATATTATTACCGGCACGTATGTAACATCCTCGGTCGGCTCAATCATCCTCTCTTTAGGAGACAGATCTGGATAAGTTGCATGATATGTGTATGTTCCTCTGGATAATCTCAACCTCTCCATCCTAAATAGAAACTTTGTTAGAACGTGTTTTAACTTTTAAAATCGGGGTTTCAGTGATTTGAGGTTAGATTGGTCTAATCGTTGTTGATTTGCTTCCTTCTGAAGTTATGTTCACACTTGGTGCCCAAACACAGGTGCCTGGGCATCGAGAACAAAATAGTGTTGCGTTCAGACGAGTCCTTGTCCAGACTGGATTCGTCGGTTCCTTTGATGCACCATGATCCGAATGATCTGAGATCACAAATCCGTTTTTGGATTCTCCCAAAAAACGCACCCTAGGTACTTAATACGTAATTGTGTACACATTCAATAAATAAACTGGGCACAGATTTCATCATGTACAGGCATGCGTTCTTCGTGATTACTGCTTTATATAGCTTTTATACTTTGCTAATGTTGTGTTTGCACATGAAATACTTAAGAGACGGCACAGATGAAGACGACAGGGGAATTTTCAGCGCGAATTGTGGCAGGAATCAAGTTCGACGGAGAGCAGTTTGGAAAATTTCGCGTATTGAACATGGTTTGAAATTTGAATTCCTCCATTTCCTGATAGAAAAGATATGGGTATGCAGAGCAATGGCTTGTGGGTAAAGTGCCCTGGAACTAACGGAAAACGGTGCACACAGGGAACCGATGCCTTCTTGTATTCTGCCTTCTTGTATTCTATAAAAGAACATTCCTCCATTTCCTGATAGAAAAGATATGGGTATGCAGAGCAATGGCTTGTGGGTAAAGTGCCCTGGAACTAACGGAAAACGGTGCACACAGGGAACCGATGCCTTCTTGTATTCTGGCACGGACACCTTGCCCGAATTCTGGTGTTATTAGCGCTCAGTGAAAGTCGTACTCGGGCACCGTGCTCGGGAACCAAGACTCTGAACATAGCCTTAGACAAGATACTGGTGGAGTAATGGTAATAAATGGTTCTAGGTTTTGGGTCCAAATAAGGCATTTCAAGGTTTGACTGGCAGATTAGTTCAGAACCAGTTCTACCCTGTGGTGTATAAGGAATCGAAAGTGGTGAAAACTACTATACTCGAACAGGACCCACCAAACCACAAAATAGATGGTGGTCTCTGCCTGCATCCCCCTTCCTCAGCCTCAAAAGATGGTGTCTTTATTCTATAGCCACCCCTCTATCCAGCAGTAAAAAAAAATGACAATGAGATATAAACCCGTCACTTTTCTTGTTTAGCTGTATGTTTCTGTGTCAACTCAAATTCTAAAGCCAATAAAATTTTGTGAGTAACGTTCATGAGATAGATGGTGGCTTTGATAACACCCGTACCCCAGACAAGGTGGGTCCTCTTCGAACAAACTTGTTGTTACATGTTCCTTTGTAGTTGTCTTTTTGGGTTCAGTATGTGTAACTGAGTGCCCCATTGTTTACCTTTTTTGTAACTCTCTGAATTTGTGTGCCATGCAGGCAATGACGATACATTGGATGAAAAACATCACACACACTACTATAACCACCGCAACAAGAACTGCAAAACAAACAACAACAAAAAGAGACATAAATAATAATAATAATAATAATAATAATAATAATAATAATAATAATAAAGAAGAAGAAGAAGAAGAAGAATTGCGTTTGACGTAATAAGAACGTACTCCTAATAAAGATTGGAGTCGAGATTGTATGGGACCACGTTGATTCAGTGAATGAATGAATGAATGAATGAATGAATGAATGAATGAATGAATGAATGAATGAATGAATGAATGAATGAATGAATGAATGAATGAATGAATGAATGAACAAAAGAACGAACGAACGAACGAACAAATGAAGGAGCGAACGAACGAACGAATGAATGAACGAATGAACGAATGAACGAATGAACGCATGAAGGAATGAAGGAATGAAGGAATGAAGGAATGAAGGAATGAAGGAATGAAGGAATGAAGGAATGAAGGAATGAAGGAATGAAGGAATGAAGGAATGAAGGAATGAAGGAATGAAGGAATGAACGAATGAACGAATGAATGAATGAACGAATGAATGAATGAATGAATGAATGAATGAATGAATGAATGAATGAATGAATGAATGAATGAATGAATGAATGAATGAAGGAATGAAGGAATGAAGGAATGAAGGAATGGAGGAATGAAGGAATGGAGGAATGAAGGAATGAAGGAATGAAGGAATGAAGGAATGAAGGAATGAAGGAATGAAGGAATGAAGGAATGAAGGAAGGAATGAAGGAATGAAGGAATGAAGGAATGAAGGAATGAAGGAATGAAGGAATGAAGGAATGAAGGAATGAAGGAATGAAGGAATGAAGGAATGAAGGAATGAAGGAATGAAGGAATGAAGGAAGGAATGAAGGAATGAAGGAATGAAGGAATGAAGGAATGAAGGAATGAAGGAATGAAGGAATGAAGGAATGAAGGAATGAAGGAATGAACGAATGAACGAATGAATGAATGAACGAATGAATGAATGAATGAATGAATGAATGAATGAATGAATGAATGAATGAATGAATGAATGAATGAATGAAGGAATGAAGGAATGAAGGAATGAAGGAATGGAGGAATGAAGGAATGAAGGAATGAAGGAATGAAGGAATGAAGGAATGAAGGAATGAAGGAATGAAGGAATGAAGGAATGAAGGAATGAAGGAAGGAAGGAAGGAATGAAGGAATGAAGGAATGAACGAATGAACGAATGAACGAATGAACGAATGAACGAATGAACGAACGAACGAACGAATGAATAAATGAATGAATGAATGAATGAATGAATGAATGAATGAATGAATGAATGAATGAATGAATGAATGAATGAATGAATGAATGAATGAATGAATGAACAAAAGAACGAACGAACGAACAAATGAAGGAACGAAGGAACGAACGAATGAATGAAGGAATGAAGGAATGAAGGAATGAAGGAATGAAGGAATGAAGGAATGAAGGAATGAAGGAATGAAGGAATGAAGGAATGAAGGAATGAAGGAATGAAGGAATGAAGGAAAGAAGGAATGAAGGAATGAACGAATGAACGAATGAACGAATGAACGAATGAACGAATGAACGAATGAACGAATGAACGAACGAATGAATGAATGAATGAATGAATGAATGAATGAATGAATGAATGAATGAATGAATGAATGAATGAATGAATGAATGAATGAATGAATGAATGAATGAATGAATGAATGAATGAATGAATCTTGGGATGCAGGTGTGGGTGACATTATCACCAACTTAGCAAAGGGGAGAGAGCCTGGGATCGAGATCATAGAACGCACTCCCTAGTATTTGATTATAACTTGTAATTATTATTATTATTGCTGGTCTCAACGGCCTCACCTATAATTTTCAAAAATTTAAATACTTACGAATTTCAATTGTTTTGTCGCCACATATCAGTGAATCAGAACATTCAGCAAATACTGGAGAAATAAAAAAAGGCAAAAGAATTAACCTCGTGTATATTTCGATAAGAATATATCATAGAAATAACCTTAAGTAGATAAGTACATCTAAAGAAACTTCAAAATAACATCGTATTCGCATGTTCTTATTCATTCCCAGGTTGAAATAAATAAACGTTTAGTAGCTTCCACATGCAGTTCGCGATTTCACAAACTTTTGTTTTAAAGATAAATACATACTGCATGCAGTATACTTGTTACAGAGTATCAAAAATATGGAAATGGTAGCTGATTTTTTTAGGCATTTTTCGAAGACATTTGCCCATTCAAAAAGGAAAAAAATTCGTTCTCCATGCAGTGTAACTAAAATTTGAGCTGATATTTTAATTTGCCGAATAAAACGGCAGATTTTATTTACGACTAAATTCGAGAAAAATGTTGGGTACCCCTGAAAACTGGAACGCCATTTGAAAATTTTAAAAAAAAATAATTGGGGTTTATAAATCATCATCATCGTTATTAATCTGACACGCCATCTTTAATTAGTTTCAGTGAAATGATTCTTAAAACAAGATACACTCTTTTTTCTTTTATAAGAACCTTTTTCATAAGAACGTTGGGGCTGACATTAATGCTAAAATCAGGAACATACTAAGAACATTACCCAGGCTGAGAGCCAGTTAAGAACATTTTTATTTTGACCATTTTCTTTTTAAACGAACAGTATAAATATGGACAAAATAATACATGTAAAATTTCAGTTTATATTGTCCAATTAGGTGTCTCGGTGCACGCCCGCATAGATTTATTGAAATACTTTAACAAGTTTGAGAACATCTTCGGAAACTTTTTCAGGCTCAAATTGCCAAAAAAAAAAAAAAAAAGAGAGAGAGAGAGAGAAGAAGAACGTTCAGCCTCAGCCCAAAAATTAGACGTTCTTATTAAGAAAAAAGAGTGTATAAATGAACATATTTTTTATGTTAATTAATACATTGTTTACAGCTAATAAAAGCTTATAAATGTAATCTAATCTATTAAATCATCAAGTGATTCCAAATTTCAAACCACGATATGTTAAATAATTGTTTAGTTCATACTATGCAAGGCTTTCATAAAACATTGTCAAGGGACGTAAACTGCACGAACGTCATCATAAATTCACCCAAGTAAAGATCGGCCCAGACGCGTTAACAAATGAAGGACATAAATTTTACATGTTTAATTCTCCGTGACTTTTATGCTCCAAATGTGTGACTGTTTTCTTCTTCGATTAAATTGGACTCAGACACTAGTGTGATGACAATTCAAGAAAGTGGTATTTCGTTAGGGTAATAGATTAAAACAATTTCAGATAAACAAATAATTCTCAATGTCTAGAAGTTTCTAGCTCAGTAAGCCGGTAGTTGTTGTATGTTTGGCGTGCATGCGGCGCCCGGCGCGGGCTGTATGATCAATTACATATGTGACTCTGATATTATCGAGTGAAATAACAGCGTTAAAAGCACCACTGTCATTGCTTGTCAACAAATATCGCGAGGTACGCACTTGACACTGGAGACTTCTAGCGACGAATTGTCACGATCATGAATCGGCAGTTCTTTAAGTTTCTTGAGCTAAACTATAATTAGCTATTTCAAATATTATTACAGTGATTTACTATCAATCAAACTCACCTTGTTTGTTGAAAATGCTTAGAACCAAGAAGACGGCGAAACTGATGCGGCAGTAGTCTTGCATCGTGTACATTGCAGCACTGGTCTTCAGTTCCAGAGTTTAGAAATTGCCTCCGGGTTCACGCAAATGTTATGTATTTTAAAGTTTTCAAGCGATGCGGAAAATGGAATAGCGTTCGAATTGGCAGCTAGGTGACTTAAACTTGAATGATTAAGATGGCATGACTTTCCAAGCATGAAATGTATGTCCAAACTTCTTTCAAATGTGAACAATAGACATCAGGGATGCTGTGTGGAAACAATAATAAACAGGCAATAGCACAGGACATAAACTCTTTTTAAACCAGGTACCCCCTCCCCCACCTCTATGAGTTAAAGCTATTTGTAGAACCATTTGTACAACTTTATTCAACGGCAAGTCCAGGACCAATTTATTCATACTTTGTGGTTCAAGAGTTAACAAAGTACTTCGACTGTGAACGTTAATGCGATAAAAAATCTTTTATTGTCCTGTCTATTGTTTCTGCAATATTGTTCTCATGTTAGAAACATTTTCTCGATTCTTTGTTACCAAAGTGACCTTGGCCCGGGCTAGTTTGCTATATTTTATTACTTCGTTGTTTAATTCTTTTAAATACACTGAAGCGACAATTGAACTGGCCTGTAGTTCAAGAGGTACTTAGATAGCTTTCGTTAATCACAAGTAATAATATCATTTCGTTTATATCAATTATGTTGTCGCTCTCCTGGAAAATTCTAACTCTAGCTGTAGTTTTAGACTTTCTTTCATGTAAAGATTAACAACGCAGATGGTCGATCTCATTGAATATATCGCGAAGTCGGTGGGTTCAAATTCTGTCACGTTCTTGGCATTTTTCCAGGCTTCGTTTAATTTTTATAATTAGCAAAGTATTTGCAATTTTCGGAACACTGAAAAATGAGAGTTAAAGGAAATCTAATCAGTGTAATTAAATGTTTATGGGAAATCGTCTGATTTAAATCCTAGGTACCTATTGCGGACCTATCTGTCGCTCATCATGACGTGTAAACAGGCCGATTGTGATACCGCTGTCGACAACACACACAGGCGCAATATTAACAGAAATATTTTTATTTCAGACAAACCAGACAGCGCGTAATGGATAGCTTTTTAAGTTTTCTCATCGCAAACTTGAAACCATTAAAAAAAACTATTTTTTTTAGCAAAACGTTTTTGTTCGCAATTACGAACTGAAAAAATGGCCAGCTCCGAGTTGGCTTGATATTTCAGTTGATGGCACTGCACCGGTATCGCAGAGATCAATGGCTTCAAGGCTGAATTTTTTCAGGCTTTCTTTTTGTTAAGTTGCATACATAGCCACGATGATCTTCCATGTATTTAAGTCTTTATTCCGCAATGGAGTGTTTCTGTCGAGGGACTATCGGCTGATAGTTGCCCCGCAGAAATTTGGTGTTCTTAAAACAATTCGCTATTATATGCTAGTTTTAAGAACATCAAATTTCTAAGGAGTAACTAGAGCCCACGCAAAAGTTACTGGGACAGGCTTTTCAAATTTACAGCTCACCAATATGACCTTAAAGGTAAAGGTTGAAATGAAAAATGACGAATGACCAACAGGATAAAAATACAATAAAAGTGACATGTTTGTTCACGAATTGGAAAAATAAATAGAAGTTTTTTTTTTTTTTTCGCTGACGAGTACTATACATCCGGACGCTTTGTACTGTTAGTGTTTCTCTGCGGATGAGCACTTTCACGCCACGTGATCAATTTAAACCAATCAGTCTCTGATAAAATTTAGTAATGACTATGATACATGATATTTTCATATATCTACTCTTACAATACAAACTTTTGGTAAGATATACTTTTCCGCAGATCATTCGACATAAATAACCATATCATTTGGTGTCTATACTACTTGAAACAGAGTTCAACACTTGACACAATTTTCTGTGTTTATTGCCCCCGCAGGGTTTTGAACCAGAGGCCAAACCCCGAGAAGGCATCCTTATAGGCGAATCTTTGCTTACGTCATTGTTTACATTTTTCCTCATTAGCATACGACTTAACTCATAGAAGCCGTGGCCGTATATATGAACTAAATGCAAAAGTTGAAAGAACTGATTAAGTTGAACAATTTGTGCAATTTTCAGCTCTTTGCAAGCAATATTGAAGGAAATATCAGCCATCAAAAACTGCGAAATTGCTGGGTGGCAAAAAAGTTAATGAGCCATACATTCTCTGTAAAATTTCGAGTTTTTAAAAGAGAATTTCTCCGAAACCATTCAATGTATTAGGCTCAAATTTTCAGAGAAAACTGAAACTATTATGCCCTTTCAATATTCGGAGTTTTTATTTTATTAGCGTCATCAGATAGTGATAAGCATATGTTAATGAGGCAAAAAGCGTAAACAAAGATTCGCCTATATATAGCTCGCGCGTAATTATAAAAGTACTTACAGTTTAAATATACTGTTTGTAAACTGAATGAAATATTGACTCTGCCTGAACAGGGCGCGCACGGAATAACTGGGTAATGATGACGTAGCATCAAGAAAATGGCCGAATGGAATAACTCGGTAATGATGACTTAGCACCTTCGGCGTTTTATAAGGTAATAAGAAATCATAAAAGTTCCACACTGGGTGAGTGTTTTTTTTTTTTAAGCTGATTGGTAAATCAATGAACAGCTAATAAGAGATACATTGTAACTCGGTGGCATTGTTGTGTAATCGTTTTCTTTTTGCCCTCTAATTATAATGACTGTCCTGGTTTTCTTTGATTTCATATAGCCTGCGAGCAAGCTGGGTGGGGTGCAGGGGGAGGAGAGAGAGAGGGTTTGATTTTTCTCCCCCTCCCCCCCCCCCCCTCTCCCATCCCCGAGAAAGCTTGCTCGCAGGCTAGATTTCATACAGCGTGAATGACCAATCTTGTTACCATATCATTTTCCAACACCGGAATCGTTTATGCGTCAGATCGCAGATGAATGATTTATAACAGATAAGTCTTAAATAGCGAGGGAGTTGTAGTGTAAACTATTTCTAACATATAATACCAAGAGAGGATGATAATACATCATTGATAATCCATAGAATGTATGCATAAAGCCATAATTTACAAATTTAAGGGCATATACTAACATTAACGTTGCTTGATTTGTACATTTAAGAGAAAATTTACATCGTCAGTTTTTTAGCTACCTCATTAAGGACAGATTCATGAAAAGCCAATCGGCTGTTAATAAAAAAAAAAGTATGGGATAGTTGTGAAAAATATCGAGATGGAAAAAAGCTTTCGCACAAACAACGTCATGTCTTTGTTAGGTGTATAAAACTGAGTAAACTGAAGATGGGGTTGCAATGTTCACAGATTTGTTTTCTTCATAACGCTACAAAAGCCATTCTGCTTCACTTTCAAGTTGTTGTGCTTATAATTTACCATACAACATATGTAAACTTATTAAAAACTGGATCATGGTCTAACGCAAGTCCTGAGTTTTGATTGACTTAGCGGTCATGGTATATGGCCCATCATTGCCCAAGAGATAACGACCATTAAATTGTCTTCTGGTTGTTCTTGCAAAGCGAAATCAGCAAGATCTAGCAATATTTCTTGCTTATTTTTCATAAAAAAAATTATTCTGCGCGCTTGCTGGATACGAGAATCTCATATCCAATTCGCGCCCGTGGAATAATTGTTAACTATACAGTAAAAGTTCCGGGTTTATTTATTTTCAGGCCTCAAGGAGAAGATGAGGCGGGCTTCCTCGATAGCACTGCGATGGTATTCTCCTTGCTGTCATATTCTTCTCTCAAATCGTATTCACGCTTGGAGAGACCGTTCCTCAGTTACGTGAGTTTACCGTATAAGGAAGCGTTTAAACTCGGTCCTCATTCCTCAAGTGCAACTCAACTGTCAATGCTACCATAGCATGGTGGTTTGTCCACACCAGAAATTCTAGTATCTAAGGAATCACCTTGATTTACCATGGAAGAAGCCACACTTAGTCTATGCATGTCCACTACCACTCCATTCTCTACACTATCATTGCTTGATGTTGCGTTCATACTAAAATAGTTAGTTCTAAAAGAATCACTTTGGTTTTCCGGGGATCCGATTACACTCAGTCTGCTTATATCCACGATGACTCCATCGTCGAAGCTATCAATGTTTGGTGGCGTGTTCACACCAGAAAACCTTGTCTCTATAGGATCACTTTGGTTTTCAATGGATGGGGTTACACTCAGACTAGAGATATTCATTATATAGCCGTCATCAATGCTGGTATTCGGTGTGGATGTTCCAGTACTTTGTGGATTAATCCCAGAATCATTTATTGCCATATCGTAAGAAGGCAGAAAAGGGAACTGACTTGTTAGTTGTGATTCTGAATCAGGTCTACATGACCGAGATCTGCAACGAAAACCAAACCACAACTGTTGGTAACTTAAGGACGGTAAACCAAACTCATTGCAGGGCTGACACTAAACGGCAAAAGGCAATTAATTTGGGTCAATATTTCAACTAGTAACACTAGTCTTCTTCAGGGCCATAGTAACAATGAGAAAAAAATAACCATTAACCGTTTATGAGCCATTAATTTTTCTCATTGTTAAGCCCTGGTCAAACGGCACATGATAGTCGATTATAGCTTGAGCACCAAGCCCACCAACTATCATGCGCTATCATCGATTATCATCAACTATCATTCACTTTGTGCATGTTCAAATTCTTCATGATAGTTGATGATAATTCTTCCCGTCTGACCACGCGCACGATAAATAGGCTACGATAGTTTTACGGTCAGCTGTTTTCTCAACCAGCGCTCTCTGGATTCATTTTCCTTTAGTTCTTCTAACAACTGAAGGAAAAAGAAACAGGCTGCCGCCCTCTTTTGCCGAGAAAAATTCATCAGTGCAAAGTTTTGTAACTTAACGCGACGCCATGTTTGCAATGTTTACATGTACACTTGGCAGGTGGCTCACGGTAAACTAATTTCTAGGCTATTACGAGTTTCTTTGAGCCGTTTAACCACCCGCTTGATAGTTGATAATAGTTGATTATAGTTTTGATTATCATCAGCTATCAACGACTATCATGCGCCGTTTGACCAGAGATTTATTCTTGCCCTGAAGAAGACTTGTGGTATACTAGTTGAAATATTGCCCCCCCCCCCCCCCCCCTTAATACACGTTAACGTATATTGTATAATCTCTCCCTTGAAAACCCATGCATTCTCCATGGTCCCCCCTGCATTCAAAATCAGTTTCGTTAAGGACGGTTCCTCAAAACACGGAAATATTATGTTTTGGCTTGGCTTATGACCAAGCAGTAAAAGTAGATCTTAGTAAGGGTTCTTGCTTCTAAACCCAGCTATCTTTAACCCTCTTCCTAGGGTAACCCTAACACTAGGGTTACCTTCCCTCCTTATAAACGGGCTCTTACTCACCTATACACAGCATCATATCCTTTGCATGCAAACAACAAGAAGACCATGATTTGAATGGCGAAAACTACGCCGAACACGATTAAAACAGTGAAAGCATCTGAAAAATGAGAAAACAATACAGATTTAAGTACATCTCTCTCTTCTCAACTGAGTGAAAAACTCGCTAACGGTTCGCTGTTGAAAAACACATATATTCGCCCTACGAGTGGTAGGTGGCCCACATGAGCGTTGAATAACTTATTTTCTTTAAAGGGCCCTTGATGGGAGTACTTACTAGTGTCCTCTTTGCTTCCATTATTATCGGACTCTGGTACGTAATCTAAAAATAAGAATATTTTGTTAATAATATAATGAATGAATGAATGAATAAATGGATGGATGGATGATTGATTGATGGATTGATTGATTGATTGATTGATTGATTGATTGATTGATGGATTGATTGATGGATGGATGGATGGATGGATGGATGGATGGATGGATGGATCGATCGATCGATCGATTGATTGATTGATTGATTGATTGATTGATTGATTGATTGATTGATTGATTGATTGATTGATTGATTGATTGATTGATTGATGGAAGGAACGAAGGAACGAAGGAAGGAACGAATGAACGAATAAATAAATAAATGAATTAATGAACGAACGAACGAACGAACGAACGAACGAATGAATGAATGAATGAATGAATGAATGAATGAATGAATGAATGAATGAATGAATGAATGAATGAATGAATGAATGAATGAATGAATGAATGAATGAATGAATGAATGAATGAATGAATGAATGCATGCATGCACGCATGGGCGGACGGACGGAGGAACGGAAGGACGAACGGATGAATGGATGAGAATGAATAATTGGGCGAACGTTGACTATGTGGAAGAGTAAATGAATGAGTAAAAATGATGACGCCAGAAAAAACTCATGCCAGTTCTGATCTATATGCTGGAAGAGTTGTTTGGAGCCATATAAACACTGTGCTGATATTTGTCCCTGTATGTTTCCTTGAATTGGTGGGTGATCAATATTAAAACCTCCTTTCAGTACAGCTTTGTTTGAAAACTGTTACTAAGAAATAATTAACATAACAGAAAACGGCTTTAATTTTTAAAAAGATCTACACGCCGCTCTTGTGATCCAAACAATGGTTTCCCGCCAAATTTCCCATGGGGACAGTGCCTTAGTTGCTGAGACAATGAAGGAACATCATATTAAAATAAAAAGAAGAGTACTGAAGTCACGCATCTTGGTTATAAACATGATTTTACATGTTTCAGAAACTTTCACGCGCTGTGGTCTCTCTCATTCATCTGCCGCAAGAATTGGCGTGTTATGTAATAACTATCAACTGGGCTCCACATCAAATTTTAATAAGCTAGCAAAGCTTGTAAACTGCGTATATTGAGATAACAAGTTAGGAAAATGCAAAAGAAATCTAAAAAGGCGCTTTTTATCGTAATGTTTAAAATAACTTTACCAAATCCGGTCTCGAGATTCTACTAAGTAAAATAATCCTAACGACACTGGCTTATTGTAACTTTAATCACGGAAATAAAGCGAGGGTCCAAACCACAATTATGAGCGAAAATATTCAGCTGGTAGCTATAGTTGAGTAGAGCAGACTTTCGATAGTACTGATTGAATAAACGCTGTCATCACTCATAATCAGTGAACTAAAATACGCTTACCTGCACGGATCACGGGATAAAATAACGCCAAAAGCAAAATTATGCCTCTGATAACCGCCATGATATTCACAGAAAAGTGAGACCGGCCGGCAAAGTTTTCGTTTTCAATAATTAATCTCACGTGATTCACAAATTTGCGTTGAATGTGAGCTAACCACAATTCAAATGAAGCCGTTGTTATCAGCGCATATAACTTGCATGATAAACGCGCTTCAGGTGCCCAAACAATATCTGTCGTGAGGTAAATTTATTCAAATTTTATGTACTTCTTCATGTTTCGGTTCACTTGTTTAACCCTACAAGAAATTTTTTTGTTTGTAAACACGGAGACACCACGCAAAAATTTTCTCGCGCAGACTCTGTTGTTTGTTGTTCACGTGTATTGAAGGCCAAAACATTGCTGTCAGATGTAATCATGGTGGCTATTTTGAATTCCGTGAACTGTTTCAAATATAAAAATGTCTTAAAACTTGGAAGGGTACTTCAGTAATTTTGCGTGCGTTGCTTTCCACCTGAATTACTCCGAAGTCTGGCTTTTATGTTACCATCTAGGCATCGGAAAGAAGCCACGGGAAGGATAATAGACTCTAGCTCTTTGTTATTACCATATGACCATAAGTTATATAAACTGACATGTATAGGTAAACCATCACGTGTTAAGTCATGTTATATGTCGGCCATGCATCAGTGTATATCATATATGGATTCTTGAGACTGTCGAGGAAATCCTAAAGTGCAACCATTCAAATGAAAGCCGGCTTCTGAGCAGAAGTTTCTTGTGGCGCTGTTTATTATGCTGTACAAGGTGGTTCTAACTTTTGAGTCTGGATGAATTCTTAAAATGTGACCATTCAAATGAAAGCTACTGAGCAGTACTTTCTTGGGGGTCCTCTTTTTTATGCTGTACAAGGTGATTCTAACTTTTGAGTCTGTGGATGAAATCCTGAAGGGTGACCATTCAAATGAAAGCTACTGAGCTGTTACTTTACTATGATTTTGTTGGATTAATTCATTACAAAATCAGTGATCTTTTCCTTGGTTTGAGTTCACGCGTTTTCGAATGCGAGAGAATTTTAGGATATTAGGTTGTTGAAGGAATTTCGGCAGTGACTTTTAAAGTCGCACCAGATGACGTTTTTCCTGATTCATTAACTGCAGTCGCGTGCGTTTCTTAACAATAAATACAAAACAAAACAAAGCTCTTTGCTTAACGTCTCTCGATATCGTGCACTGTCATCTCCTGTTATATTGCTTTGCAGCATATATAACAATAATCGCCGGAATTGTTTGACGTCACAACATTTGAAAAGAAGGTAGCATCGAATAAGTTTAAATAACGAAGGCTTTAAATTGTCAAAACTAAGATTTGCAAATATTCAGTGGGGCTGAAATAGGCTCGACCCCATACAATTTTGCGTGGGTAAATGTGGCAGCGGTAGAGATGACAAACTGTTGGCGATAAAAAGAACGTAGTCTCGCAATACAATACAATATAATGCAATAACATACACAAGCAACACAATACAATACAGTACAGTAGAGTACAATACAGTACAGCACAGTACAGTGCAGTTCAGTACAATTCTTTGCTTTGTTCCGCCGTGCACGGTTTGTTTTTCTTCTGCTCAAAGGACTGTTCGGAGCATCCAGCAGACGTTTCGGTAAATTATCTGTTCGGAAGGCCCTTAATCCCCTACAATTTTCTAAAGGAAATTTTCACCTCGAACTTTCGTGATATGGGAAATTTAAGGCCTAGTGTTTTCGGATTGATCAACATGTTGTTTCGGGTACCGAAAAAAGGTTAGCTAAGATTTTCGGAAAGGAAATAAAACCCATTAAGGTTTTCGGGTAATGGACAAAAATGCCCTAGTAATTTCGAAAAGACTCAAGTTCCCCTAGAATTACCGAACAGATAAAAATATTATAGCGATGCCTAAAATGAACCTATAGAGCTTTAAAGGCACTCCAGATATTCTGCACAGCGTTTCAAAGGATCTGAGAGAAAACTGTCGTTGGGTGCCACTGGACTGTGCCTTTTTTAGGTATTTCCCAACTTCCCCTCTCCTTAAAAGAATCGGCTATGTGCTCTTTTCGACTTTTACGCCATTCACCATCAAAGTGAAGAGCATTAGTTGTTGTTTGCGTGTGTACGTATTCAGTTCGGCGTACAATTATCACATCCGACGCGACTTAAATACGACATACAAGTTCTTGAACCTATATTTTCCTCAGTTTGTGCCATTCTCGTGGCTTGTGTTCATCGACATTCAAATCCTAGCAGTATACAGGATGTTTGTCACGTGAACCAAGTTTAACGGCCTGGCTTCCAAGAGTCTCGTTTACCTTAGTGGTAGAGCATCCGAACTAGGCGAGTAATCGGAAGGTTCGTCTCCTGTTAGATCATAATTGCTGATCAGAATTGGCCTTTTTTAGGCTCTCGTTGAACAATCACACAAGTCTTGCCTGCTCATAATTGCTTCTTAATGTTAGTAATAATTCTCAACAACGTAAAAAGATGCAATGAGTAAATGCCACCTTGATTTTTTTATCGTATTGGATGCCAGCCTTTCGTATAAGGTTCGTATATTGGTAACAAGATCTCGTCAAGATTAGGTGTTCTGCGTCGAGCGCGTAAGGTTCTCCCCAAGCCAACTTGCCTAATGCTCTACAATACTATAGTTTTGCCGTTATTTGATTACTGTTCGCCTGTCTGGGACAGTTGTGGGGCTGGGAGCAAAGATTACCTAGATAAGCTAAATAGACGTGCTGCATGCATTATTGAAGGTCGATCAGTCGGGGCTGAGGAGTTAAAATCAACACTTGGTTGGCCCAACCTACAAGCGCGCAGAAATTATCTCAATAGATATTGAATTAAATAAAATAATAAAAAAATAAATTCAAAATTTACTGTAAGGACTTCAAATGTTTGTGAACATACAGTGATAGAGAATATTTGTATCATCAACAAAAAGACAGACCCTAAGATTGCTTGAAAATTGCTAACCATTAATGTATAACAAACTAATTTTTCAAGATTTAAGGAGAGGAGTCCCTTGTTATGTTATATCATGAAAAAAGAAGTGGTAAGTTTATGAGCAAGATTTTATTATCGACGGTATTGAGATCTTTTTTTTTTTTTTTTTTTTTTTGAGGTCTGCGACAACTCCGCATCAAGTCATGACTGTGGTGTTTCCTACCTTTCATTTAGTATGAGAAAACTTGATTTAGTTGAAGACAAAGTGCAAAGTTGACATTTTAAGAAGGGTTTCAAACCCCGACCCTCCGCTCATGGACTGCAAATAATGGCGTTCGAAGAGTCAGGGTTACTTAATGACGCATACACAGCGTATCAAAACTTGGAAACCCAAGAAACTGGAGCGGTCAACATATCAGGAAGGTTTTTTTTTTTTTTTACTCTTTGATAAATCAAGCGATGCCAGAGACGAAACATTATATGCGGTTGCCGAAAGTTTCACCAAATACCTTCGAACTTTGCCTGACCCTTTGTTATGTACCGAAGAATCACGCCACATCAATCTGCCATCTGTTTTCTTAGCTTCCTGTGCACAGGGAACCTTTACAATCAACGGTCACTTTGAATTGCAGTAGGCTGACCCAACGAGAATGTTTTAAAAAAATACTTCAACTGCCGCCCTCTATAGCTATTTATAAAGCAGACGTGAGTCCGTTTACCCAGCCTGCAAGTCCTTTGGACTTGAAAGACTAGTGACTGGAATCATAACTGCAAGATTTGTTGCTATTCGATTTATGCTCAAGAAATTAAAATCGAATTCTAAATTCGCCGATCGCGTAAGAGATCTTTGCCTACCCTTTGCTTCGTAAATGAGGAAGACGATCATGTCTGCCAATTTCACGGGCTCTTAGTCAACTTTACATATGAATTAAACCTTATCTTTACTTCGGCTGTACGGTACATTACAAAGATGTCGTAAAAGCAGCCCTTTACTCTACCTTTACGACGACTTAACGGAGCTTTACGGACTTAAAAGCTCGGCTTACAGCTTTGTGCAACTTTACGGCGTGTTTTAAAGTTTAGTAAATCTGCTATTTTGTGCTGCGAATTTTCCTAGAATTTTTTCGGGTCTTAAAAGGAATACTTTTGTACGCAAACACAGTTCGAATGACGAGAGGAAAGAAATCAACTCAATTCTTGAAAGGAACAACTCGTAATCTGTCCTAGCGCATTTTGGAAACAAAAATGCGAGAATTTGGAAAACGTTAGCCTAACATTTTTCAAGTTTCAATCCATACCGACCTACTCTGTCTCTGGCCAGAGGCACTAATCGACAGTTTTATTGCACTGGGGTGATAATTTATAACAACCTTGACAATTATTTCGTTGTTTCTGCTGACAAACAAACATTTTTGGGTTTGAAATGACAGCAAATTTGCGTAATGCTTCCCCCTTTAACAACTAAAACATTATTTGTACCTTAGAAAACAAAAATTAAAAACATACATAAATTTACGCTAATTACTTATGTTTTAGGTGACATACATATAACTTCAATGCAAAGTTTTATTCAAAGATAAGCCCAAAATTCTGAGGCGAGTTAACCCTTCCGAACAAGCAGAGTGTTGTCTATATTGAACATGTCTGAACAGGTATCCATGGATGAATCTTTCAGTGCACCTGAATTATGTATCATTATTTATTTTTTTTATATATATATATTTATTTGATGTTTTTTGCTGTCCTTCAACCAGCCCACCCACCAGCTTTCGAGAGAGAGAGCTATGGCAAACAAAACCTTTTTCTTTTTTGCATGGACGTGACTGTCAAACGGGAAAAAACTTTTGCGGTTGAACAGCAAACAAATGACAAATGAAAAACTGTTCATGACTTGGGTGTGACTGATTCAATGATCTGAGAGGGCAAAATTAACAGAGAGATTTTCATCTTCTGTGAACATTTTTGATAAGAAAACGCACCAAATATTGAACAGTGACATTAACTCTGCTGACAAAATTATTTGCCAGCTGAATGGTGATTTATTGGTGCGTTCACGGCAGGAGACTTCGAAACTCGCTTGGTCTTATGCCTGACCGGATGACCTTACTTAATTGCACCATATGCTTTACGTGATGCCTGAAGTTTTCGCAAACTACAGGCGTTATTTTTGGTCCAGTGATAAACTGTTATTACGATCAGACTTGTACCAAGTCATTACTTGATCAAAAAACACGCAAAGTAGGGAGAAAAACGTTGCAGTTATTTCCTCAAATTGAACGCAATCGATGAAATAGATTTAAAACCTTTGGCCCTAAACCTTTGAACTAATACAATCCCTGGGTTATATTTGGAATATCAAGGTATTAAGTTTCCCCACCAACAACAGGATCGGACAAGCACAAACTTTCAGATATTTATACATGTAACTGCCAAGCCTCCGATCCACCCCTGTCTACGCCCTGAACTAGAAACAAAATCTGCGGTGTTCCCTAAACAGCTGTTAGTTCTCCTGGGTGTTTTATTATATTCGAGCTGCGTGAATAAAAACTATTTAATAAGCTAGTGATAAATTAATAAGTTGTTTAAGATGTAGGGCCAGTTATTTGAACAGAGTCTAACTTAAGCCGCGGCTTAAGACAGTCAGTGGGCCTCCAAATCTGTTTATTAGATAAATACATGTAAATAGTTTTCTAGTCTGGTATGCAAGGCTTTTTGTTATCGTCAGCAGTCGACAATGTTTAGCTATTATTGTTGGCAAAATTGAAAATGACTTAGAACGTGGTTTTGTTAAACACCGTTTAAACTGTCTTTTAATAACTGACCCGTAATGTTTCGACAAGAAGATAGGTTATTCGCTCGCTTTTCTTCGAGTGTCAAACTATTCTGCAAAAAAGCTCCTCTGTAAGCGAAGCCTCTGTATTTGGTCTTGGTATAAAAAGGTTATTTTTTGCCGGAGCCCCACAGACTGTAATTTGTATAGTGTTCGCCATAACGAATAAAAAAAGAAATCCCTGAATCTCTGAACTAATACAATCCCCAGGTTATGGTATCAGTTACAGTATTAAGTTTCCCCACCAGCAACAAGATCAGACAAGCACCAAGTTTCAGACCGTTAACTGCCACGCCTCTGAACCTCCCCCGTCTACGCCCTGAACTAGTAAAAAAAAATGATGTTCCAGCGTTTAAGTTCTCCTGAGCGTTATATTATATTCGAGCAGTGTGAATAAAAACTATGTATGCATGCTGGGTTTTCAGAAGGATGTGAATTCATTTGCTCGACATAGGAAATTGATCGCGCCTTCGATATGTAACTGCCTTGGTAGCTAGAATTTTCACAGGTGATCGCCGACTTATTTTTGATATGGAGTCTTTATTGCACTAGTCGACTAGCCTTCCCAAGCGCTTGGGAAGGCTAGTCGACTAGTACAATAAAGACTCCATATCAAAAATGAGTCGGCGATCACCTATGAATATATATGTATTTTTTTTTTTTACAGTCACTTCTTAAGGTTTAAGGAATCTTTTTGCCGCGGGACGGCAAGCTGACGAGAATTTTTTATTATTATTATTTAAACAATATTTTGTTTCGACATTTACTCTAAGAGCAAGAAAAAAGAGTGCTCATCGCGAGAGCTAACGCCTTTTACACTAATTTTAAAAGACATCAGGTAAACAAGAAGCAAGACATACATGTAACAAGAAATAGCTATAAACACAGCTAAACAGCTAAAAAAATCGCCAACAACAAAAATAAATAAATTAATAATAATAGTGATAATAATAACAATAAACAATATATCAAAATAACAGTTTAGAAAAACGGTTTGATTGGGAGGTAAGAGACTTACTTTTGGCGAGAAATTTTGGCGTCCTTTTGAATTTCATTTTGAATGTGTACTATTTACCAAACCACTACGCTATTCAGTAAAATTTACCTTCTTCGTATCAGACAGAGATTCTTTAACCTCACCTTTCTCCAAAATAGTTTCGTTAACTTTGAGAAGCAGCCTGCCGATCATTGCTGTACACTGTTGGCGATAAAACGATTGCCATTTATTTTTTCGCATGTGTCTTTGCTATTGCAGCAGACTGACAACTGCAACGGAGCTCAGTTGGTTTGAATTTCAAAAGCTATTGGAATGAATGGCAAGGTTACAGGATATCACGCGATATCACACGTTAGGCCTGTTCCAAACGCCGTGCTACTGTTTGACCCGGCAGTAGCAAGGCAGTGGTTTCAAACGTCAAATTTAATTCAGTCGCACCAAATTCTAAAATATAGAAATGCGTAGAACGGAGCAAATTAACCCAAAATCCATTAAAATAATTTATGAATTTAGTTCGGCACGGTAATAGCACGCCTTTTAAAACCAAGTCGCGCTACTGTGCGGGCGCGACAGGGCCTGCCGTGCTACTGCCATGCTAAATAGTCGTGCCGAACTTAATTCAGCCTGCCGAACTAAATGGTTTCAAACGCCGTGCTACTGCCGTGTTTAAGTTGAATTAAATTCTTGAATTTAGTTCGGCACCGCAGTAGCGCGACGTTTGGAACAGGCCTTGGGCATAGCTTGATGAGTGATGTCACGGGTAAGACACAAACACCCCACATAATTTCGAAATCATACGGTAGTCATCTCCAAAGGATATACTATATGTGAAAATAATTTTGGCGGTAACAATGAAAGCGAGACTTATTTTAAAGAATTTTTTACAAAATTCCGAGAAGCAGATACATCGAAAGCCGATTAACGCTAATCCACGATTAAAAGTTAACCAAGGTTTTCATCTCGCTCGATTAAAAGTGGTTTTTGAAAGCTTATTTTAAGCTCATGCTAAAGAAAAGTAAAAGTCAAAAAGGAGGGACAAAAATCTTTTGCAGAACCTTTAACTGATACGTCATGAAAATTAGAATCAAAGTTCACGTTAACAGTTTTTTAACAGTTTTTTTTAGTGGGATTTTCAACCTCAAGCAAAGCTAATAATAAGAATTATCCATCATTTAGTTTTGCCCTTCTTGTTAATTTAATTCGTTCCTTTCTTTGTCCAAGAATTGGTAATCAATGAGTTAAACTGTCACGTTCCCAGTACCGTAGACACGGGGTGTTGTGTACTGGATTTTTGGCCAGGTCAACCGCAGTGAAATATACGGCAAGGGCAGCAAGACTAATGCGTTTATTAGGATCGGGCTGAGCCGTCTATTTATAACAATTGCGGTTGAAAACTAAAAAGAATACAATTGTCTAAGTCTAAAGAAACGGACAAACTACGAATTCAACGCCGTAAGAAACGAAAGGAAAGAATAGGAATTTTACAAGCGTTACTTACGTCTGATCTTGACTCCGGAGTTGAGAACAACTTACCCCGCGTTCTCTCAGAGAGACTACGTTAGAAATAGCTCCGTGATCTCCTTACAGTTTGAAAATTCCTCGCAACTGAGAAACGTGCTTACAGAAAAAGGACCTTAATACATGTCTTTGACGTAAAGGAAACAATCATGAAAAAAGCTTTGTGCTGCCAGCCAAAAAACGGATATTCGGTAATCACGCAATCAAAGAAACAAAGCTACAAACAGAAAAGAACAAGTAGTCCCTTAGTGTTACTAAAGCGCATTGTTCTTGTAGGGAACGTGACATAAACCCCTCAAATAAATAAATACAAAATATATAAAAGAAAGAGTCCGACGCAGCGAGTATATGTTGTACGCAACTGGTGAATTTCACGTTTATTTACTGTGAACTAGTACAAAATTTATTGCAAAATACAACATCTAAATTGGTGCAAAATTTAAAGGTACAGATGTGGCAAATACTGCGCTGAGGAATCTGCAAGTGTGAGACAATAACAAAATTAGAATGGTCTAGCTAAAAGGAAATAAAAAAATAAATAAATAAATATTAAATGAATATTATAGGTAGGTACTACATAAACGGACGTCTTGCAAAAACTTTTAACTGTCAAAATAGGAGAGTAAGCATTGGAGAGAGTAAAACGTTGTTAAGTTAGACAAGTCGATCAGTCTCATCCATTCATTCACTAAAGATAGCTGGTCGTTCATTCTCAGTTATTCATTCAGTTCTGAGTCAGTCAGTCCGTCAGTTAGTAATCGGCAAGTCAGTCCGTCCGTCCGTCCGTCCATCCGTCCATCAGTCCGTCCGTCCCTCCGTCAGTCCGTCAGTCAGTCTGTCAGTGGGTCAGTCGGTCACGACAAATTCCTCAAGTCCGACAAAGTCGACACAAGATCTCCTCGACAAAAGTCCGAAGAAGATCCGATTAATGTACGAAGAGCCGAGCAAAGTACGAACGAGAGCGGACTGATAAAGTATGAAGTACTTACGCGCGTATAAGAAAGCCCCCATTGATTTGTTGTCCAGTTACAGCGCAGTATCATTGTCATGATCTTCAGAATTTGGACTGAACTCAACTACCTTGTCCAAACCGTAAGGTGTGCTGGACTCGTAAGCGGGGTTCTGAAAGGAGCCGAGCGTCAATCGTTTCTCGCTCTCCTTGGAGTCCTTCTGTCCCTTCTCTGTCCCGGGTGGGGTCACTTGTTTGGTTTTGGATTCCCCATTGAGCTGTCCGTTGGAGTTATTGGTGTTGACTGACTGGTAAACCCCATTGCTTGACTCCCCAATCTGTGGACGAGAATAAGTTGATAAAACATTTTTTTGAGTAAGGGGGTTAGTTTTTTTTAAGGGAAAAATCAAGGTCACGTGACCGGGACTTGTGACATCACCAGATGAAAGCTATACACAAGCATTACTCAAAACTATGGTTGGAGCTAGGATATCCAGGATTAGGGTTAAGATCTAGGGTTAGGGTTAAGTTCTGGCCCCTAGGGTGATGTACGTGAAAGGGCTATGGTTTGGACGAGGGTAAGTCACGTGACAGACACTCCCACCCAACTTTGACACTATTGGATAAATGCCTGTTGTCCTTTGGCTATCTTGAGTCTAAAATACTTTTTCATTTAAGCCGAAATTTCAAAATAACTTCCCCTCTTACTCTGATTTCGTCCTTTCTTACAACTTTGGTCATTTTTGGGCTCATGCCAGCTACCCTCCCCCTCTAGCTCTAATTTCCTGTACTCAGATCTCTACAATACTTTGCAAAAATACTAATATCGATTATATTTGCCGATTGGCATGGTTTCCAAGTTGAAATTAACGAGTGGCTGACAACCAGTATCTTTAATTAAGAGACTGCAGTATTGTATCGGTGGGGGAGTGGAAGCACACTGTTTCGGATGCTGACGTTTCGAACGTTAACTAAAAACAATTCTCAAACTCATTAATAATTCATCAAGCCAAAATAAAGCAAATCACTACTGTGAAGGAGGTTTAGAAATGTGATCTTAATTATCATAAACTTTTGTGAACTTTTGCTTCGAATTTCTCCAAGAATTATCAATAGTTTGAGAAGCTATATCAAACACTCGAAAGAGTGTTTCCTCCTATTTCCAAACACCTCGAAGTTGGTTAAAAAAAAAAACTCGGCTGCGCCTCGTTTTTCCAACCTGCTTCTCGGTGTTTGGAAATCGGAGGAAACAGTCTTCCTCGTGTGTGATATATTACATAAATCACTTTATTTTTAATGTCAATGTATTCAGCGCAGAGTACTAATTGGGGACACTTTCCACATCGAATAGGAATTTAGAAGTGTTTTGAGCAGAGAGGAAAACTGGAGTACCCGGAGAAAAACCTCTCGGAGCAAGGACGAGAACCAGCAACAAACGCAAACCACATATGACGATGAGTCTGGAAATCGAACCCGAGCCATATTGGTGGGAGGCGAGTGCTCTCACCACTGCGAACACTGCGCCATTCCTGCTTAATTCTCCACAGCGATGGCCAAATTACCTTTTCAATTCGTTGATTAAACCAAACATTCGTTTTTTGAATAGTCCACGTTCGAGATATCATATTGCAGTAGTCATTCCCTCAATTTAATCTCTGATCTCTGTTATTAATCTTGTTTGTTTGTTTGCTTGTTTTGCTTACATCTGCTTTTCCGACATAGTCCTAAACAGTGGAAAATATCTCTGAATAAGGAGACACCGTCCATAAATCGGGGTCCTGGGTGGGTGGTGTGTGTGGGTTCTCCCCTAAATGAGCTATACAGGTATGTGCGGCCCCAAAGGGCATTGTATTTAAGCCGTTTGGTCCAAAATAAGGCAAGGATTTTAACCATTTTGGTCTAATGATCTCGAAACGGGTATGGATTCTAGAAACCAGTCCTCAGTTGTTCAAACAGCGGATAATTTTATCCACTGGATAGGTCGCTATGCGGCAGATAAAATATGTGCAAGAATATCCCTATATAGCCCTATAATTTGTGTATAAAGTAGAAGAGTCTGTCTAATTTAAGTATGGGATTGTGTGAAAAACTTGCCACAAGCATTGGTTGGAGTAAATTAAATCCGCTGGAGAGCAACTTATCCACTGGATTAAGTTCTCCACTCTTTGAACAACTGGGGGCAGGTCTGAAAAGATGGGTATGAATTGTGGAGGCCAGATCATCTGAATAAAGGTACCGGAAATTTGCATATTTTGGCCTGAAAGAGGACCAGGATTTGGCGAATCGGTCGAGCGTCACACCTCCACCAAAAATTCCGAGGCGTGCCCCCTGGACAAACAAGTGGATAGGGACCTCTCCATGGTATAAGTTCACTGTAGCTGACTGACCTTCAGGGATTCATAATGGGAAGGCGGGGCGTCGTAAAGTCCGTTTGATTTTCCAGCATACATGCTCTGGTACCTCTCCTCTCTTTCCTCTAAGTAGTAATCTGAACTTTCCCTGATAAATGAAAAAAAACCACTTCAGAATGTGGCCAAGCATACAACAAAATGTTTTCAGAAACATCTAGTGTCATTCTCTAACACAATACCTCCACTAACGGACTCTATCGGCAGAGCTGGATAACAGTGTTATCTATTATATGCGCCGACGAGGTTCCGGAGTCGGCAAGAGCTTGTTACTGCGCCCCTTGCACTTTGCTAATGAAAGTCTTTTGGAACTTAATTTCCAAAGAAAATAGACTTAGTGACATCTAAAACCTCAAAGAAAAATCTCTGCACGCGCTCAGCACCCCTAACTACTTTACGCTAATTCCACCTCCAGCGACTTGTATGAGCACTGCATTCAGTTTTTGGGTTTCATGAAGTAGAGATCTCGTTTAAGTGGACACTCACAAGTGGTTCTATCTACACAGGAATATTGCTTTTTTTTTTAACCTACTTTAACTCAAAGCCTCTCACGAGCCTAAGCGGACATCTCTCCAAGGTGAACACTTCATCTTGGTCTCGCCAAATACACTGAGACACTGTACAGCCACACACAAACACTGCATTTGTAAACTTGCAGATGGCCAAAGCCACACACAAATACTTCATTTGTAATCGTCTTTTAAGCTGGCCCCAGCCACACACAAATATTGCATTTGTAATCTCCTATAAGTGGTCACTTTTTCTAAGTGTAAGCTAAGTCATGGCCCCAGCCGCACACTGCATTTGTAATACCCTTTAAGCAAACACCTCTCCAAGGTGTATATAAAACCCTAGCCCAGCGACATGCATACAAACACCTTGCTTTAAAACTGACCCATACTAAGACAACTCATTTCACGTCATATAATGGTCTCAGCCACACACTTGTAAGCGCTTCATTTTATTCTCACATAAGGAGACACACATGCAGTTATGGACCCAGCAACTCATGAACATTACTGATATTTTGAACATTCTTATGATTCAAACTAACGCTAATAAATAGGTTGCATTGATCCTTTAAGCAGAGACTTATATCATGTCATATAATGGTACCAGCCTCACACTCAAAGCGCTTCATTTTATTCCCACATAAGGAGATCCATAGTGTTACACGTATGGTTTCACCCACTCATAAAACACTACTGAATTTTTATAACATTTTTAGGTGCACGCTTCTCCTTGGTGAACACTCAAATTGGTGCCACCCACCCACATATAAGTTTGGATTGTTGTAAACTACGTGTTTCACTTAAGGACGGTGCCTACTTTTGTTACTGCGCATACGTTCTGCGCATCTCGAGATACTCGTATTTCCTATGGGTGGTGCCACCTAGGACGGATATTTTTACGCGGTCTAAAACTATGCAGAGAAAGCAGAACTTAGCAAGTGCTCTTGGTATACAAAAAGAAAATTGGGGGTAACCATGCATTTTTCAGATATAATAAAGCTTCAATTTGGAAAAAAAACGCCACACATCGCTTTGTATTTTACTGTTTTTTAGAATAATTGTTGCTTAATTGTCTCTAAAAAATGCGTGGTTACCCCCAATTTTCTTTATGGATTTCAATAGCCCTTGCTAAGATCTGCTTTCCCCGCATAGTCATAAACCACACAAAAATACTTCGGTATTAGTAGGCACCGCCCTGAAGTCGATCTGTTGTATATTCTACATACCCACGTGATCTGGCCCTTCGCAGCAACGCAATTGCTGCCACAACGCTGATGAGCAAGAACACACCACAAACCACTAAGAAAACAACGCTCAAAGATAGCAAAGTCTCTGAAAAGGAAAACATTGTGATAATTAAGAACTGTTCGCATCGAGAAAGCAAATTTGGCGCAACGGTTAGAGCACTTGCCTCCCAACAATGTGGCCGGGGTTCGATCCCCAACTCGGCGCCATGTATGGTTTTTCTTTGTCGTTGGTTGCCGCCCTTGGTCCAAGAGATCTTCCTCTGGCTACTCAGCCGAGGTTTTCCCATCTCAAAACCCGAAATTTCTAACTGATTCTAATTCGATCCAGAATTTGAAGGCCACAGTTATAGTATAAACCTAGACCAGCATATTAAATTGCTTCTCACAATATCATCACTTGATCCATCAAACATATTGGTCACAAGAGTAAAAAAATGACTGACAAAGATGAAATGACACATTGTCCAAAGAAGTACCAAAACAAAGGCAGAAAAAACAGCGGGGAGAAAATGCATATTCATACTGGGGCAGAAAAAATAAATGAGTCATGATAGAACAGACTGCTGTTGGAAACTTGTGAATCTAAATCGTTAGCTTTTTTTAAGGAGTTGCGAACTATTCCCTTCAGTGTCAGTAAATAGACCATTTCCGAGTTGTTTTGAACCTCATTTTGAAAGCGAGGCTAAGTGCAAAATTTTTGTTATGAAAATTAGTTTTCATTCACGTGCAAACAAAACTAATTTTCATATGAAAAGTTTTGCACTTAGCCTAGTTTCCAAAGTGAGGTTTACAGTAACTCGGAAATGGCCAATTGAAGCCACTATTCAGTCTGATTTGAAACCCCGAGGAGAACGTGATGGAAGTTTTGGTGTCGGTGCACCGCTCAAGCTCTCCAAACTCCTGATTCGTTTCTCGATTATTATTTTTAAAATTCGTTATGTACTTAAAGCGGTTTTCAGATGAGGGACGTAAGACCAAAACCTAAGTAATTACTCTGACCAATCACAACAGACGTCAGCAGCGCAGGAAAATGCGTGAGTGCCAGGCACGGTTGCATTTGGTTTTGATTCTCTTTGGTTGAGAAAATGGCGCGAGTTTTGCTGAACAATGACAAAACGTAGTAAAGCAAAAAGCAAAGCCACAACGAATGCGAAATTGCTTTCGACACTCAAATGAAAATCGCTCTATTTATTATTTGCTTAAGTGATTTTTTAAAACATCCAGTTGAGCCTTAACTTTGTAAGGAGTATTGAGCCTAAAGGCTAAGGAGAATGCATACAACTTACCGTCGTCTTTCTTCGAAATGATGTAATTATCCTCCGCTGAAAAGCAAAGAGAACAAGAGTGATGTAATTATCAATTCTTTCTTAATCGTAGACAAATCTGTTAAGAAAATTACCCTTTAGCTTCCAAGCGTTTTTAACGGAAAGCAAGTGCTCAAGCAAACATATCTCAAAGCCCAAAGAGTCCATACAAGCTTTGCTTCTTGTGCCTAGGAGACAGTGCTTACGTAGCTGCTAGCGCATTTTGTGTGCTCATAAAGAGCAGACTGAGAAAATTTAAGGGAAATAAGAAGGGATACAAGAATAACATTTAACTGAAAGTGAATATAAGATGCAGGAAATACCAAATATACGACGACTATGTGGAGTCAATATTTTATGGCTGTAAGAACCTCAAAGCAGTGATTGGATAGGAAGTTAGCTTCGATGTACGTGACTCAGCTTAAAGGGGAAGTATCATGGAGTTAATCACATCTTTTGTTAAAAAAATGATGAAATAAGACCTTCAATCAGCTGTCAAATAATTCTAGAATGACGAGAGGAAAGAAATCAACAACGTTGATCTGTTCTAGCGCATTTTGGAAACAAAAATGCGAGAATTTGAAAAACATTAGCCTAAAATTTTTCAAGTCTCAATCCATACCGGATTACTCTGTCTCTGGCCAGAGGCACTAATCGACAGTTTTATTGCACTGGGGTGATAATTTATAACAAACTTGACAATTATTTCGCTGTTTCTGCTGACAGACAAACATTTTTGTGTTTGAAATGACAGCAATGTCACTAGCCGAAAGTACAGTACATGCAATGTGGCTGAACTAACTGAAACTAAATTGGAAGCAGTGACTTTAAGTTTAGAAAGAAAAGGAACAATCGGACCCCATCATGTGCTCACGTTCTTCGTATAACCTTGTAGTCCCTTCCACAGTTTTCTAAACTTTTGGCATAGACCAGTTAGCGAAAATCCATCGACACCGCTGGAAAGTAAGCCTTAAAATTAATAAAGTCTCCAAGTTTGAGAGAGATATGTTGAAAAGTAACGAGGATATGCATCCGCAAAGTCGCGAGATTTTACAGCCGCTTCAATGGTGGGGGCAAGTTGTGACCCCACCATACAAACGTCTGTAAAATTGCGCAACTTTGCAGAGCTATTCCTTCGCTCGCTTCCGACATATCACTTTCATACTTGGTAAGTTGAATAAGTTTTAGGCGCTCTTTCCAGTAGCATCGATGGATTTTCGCTAACTGGTCCTTATTAAAAGTTTAAAAAAAAAATGTGGAAGGGTCTCAGTTTGGTCAATTCACGTTGTTGTTATGCAGAGGATGGCGAAGAAATTGTGTACCGGAAATTCTTTAGCATAACGCACGTACAGAGCGTTTGTTTTTCCTTATTTAATCTACTGTTTTGTAACGTTCTCGCTGCCGTCGATGTCGTCGTAACAAGTTTCATAACAGTCATCTAATTCTCGTGAGTTCGCTGAATAGCGTGCAGTCACGCTAAACTGAACGCGTCTCAGCTGGTTGACAGCAAACTCATCACGAACGAAGGAAGAAGCTTAACAAAGGTTAAAAAGTGCACTCAGTTTGTGAAAATTCGTCGTTTCCTACAACTAGAATTTTCTAGACCAACGTATGTTTTTGTATCAAGGCAGTGATGCGTTTTTAATATGTGCTAATTTCAAGAGAGCTCGACTTGTTGTGGCGGAGGTTTGTGGAATGAGTAGAAGTTACCGGTTGATTGCGAAGCGGCTAAATTTAGAACCCTTGTATTAAACAAAGAACTGAAAGTTATTATAAATGATTACAGATTTTAAGGGATAAATTGCTAATAATATAGGTGCTAACATTAGTTTTCGGCAACCAAACCCATTCGATTTGTTCTGAAGTTTGTTGATAAAATAGTTTGTCTCGATGCTCTCAGTCTGTGAATGCCACTCGCCAATACAGGAACTTCAAACCGGTCTGTGATCATCCCTCGTAAAAGGTCCCTGTTTTTCACAACGGCAATAATTCTTGTAAATCAAACTGAAAACCAAGAAAAAAGAGTATTAAATTACCTGCTGAGGTCCCCGTAGTAAGCAAGAGGGCCATAGCGATACAATACGCAGTAGTCTCGTAGATGACCTTCATGGTCGCTTAATTGAAATTTGATATTCTGATGAAAAACGAAACTTCGAGTTGTGCTTTCTGAAAGACTGCGTCCAGTTTTCGAAGAATTTCAACTGTAGTCGTTGTCTTGGTTCCTGTCAAGGAGAGAGATGTTTCAAAAGTACTTCAGTATTGCAATACATGCAGAACAATGACTACACATGGAAGATATTGTTCAAATAAAACTGCGTGCTCATGATTTGAATACGCTATTGAAAACTTCAATAAATTTTCCGCACCATTAAATATATATTAATAAAAGGAGTCATTTAACCCCCAAGAGAGCATGGCAGAAGCATTCCTGTTGAAGAGTTAATTAAAGATTGTTGACGAAGTTTTCAAAAAGCTTGTTGTTAGTTCAGTTTGTCATGATTTTCTTCCATCTCTTTGCGAATACACTATATTATAAATAATAACGTCTAAATTTTGGGGCTGTGGCTAAACCTTATTAGTTTTTTTGGAAATTTGAGCCTGAAGATATGTTCCTAAGTTATTACCTATTATAGTATTTCAATGAATCTATGCGGACGTGACCAAGGCATCAATCAAAGAACAAAACGTGTCGTAATGAGGTGTCAAGTTGCTTGTGACATGCTCTGTTGCACGGCTGTAGTGTTTTACAATTTATACTGTTTATTTTGAAAACATTTGGTCAAAATAAATATGTTCTTAACTGGCTCACAGCCTGGGTAAAGCTCTAACTGTATGTTCTTAAATTTTAGTTAATCTCAGCCTCAAAGTTCTTATTAAAAGTAAAAAAATAAAAAAAGAGTGTAAAGTAAAAGACCGTTTTTGTTAGCAACTTTCAGACATTCACACAGAAACTTCCAGGATGAACAACAATGTTGCATTCGTTTGGCCACCGTGTTTGTTCAGTGTCGAGCGCGCGCATGCCCACTACGCTGACTTTGTATCCACGGTGATGGTTTATTGTTTATATTTGCTTCGCGCATTGCCGCGTGATTGTTCAAGCTTCAGTATGGCGAACAAAAAACAAAAGAGTAAGTGAAACTGTCCGAGGCGGAGGTCGTTCGTTCGGCGCGCCGTTTTTTGGGCAAACCAACGTGGCTCAGGCTTGTTTCACTGCCAAGTTTTAAACATTTTATGGCGTCATTTTACGGTCTTTAAGTGTGTAGACCATAGAAAACTGCCTTCGATTTGCGTTTTACAATAACATGGAAAAAGTGCGAGCGGAATTGGCCTTATCAGATCCGTTAAGAAACCGCGCTCGTTACCGTGTGAGGTCATTTATATTGCCTGTACTCTTCTAGACAATAGTGGTAAGCCAATCAGCGCTGGAATTTGACAGTTATTGTAAAAATCGGTTTGAAAGTTTATTTCGGGGTAGATGTTATTTTCAAATAAGTGTACGAGATTTTTATAATAGACTTTAATATCACAAAGGCCGTACTAGGCGCTTAGTGGTGCCCTGAGTGCCAAGGAAACAGTGCTTTTCTTTTGCGATTTTCTCTGTGTTCTTCAAAACGTCCAGCCAAAATAAAGCAATGGGAGAAATACGGAAATGAACATTGTATCGATTAAAATTATGAATTAACAATAGACTAATACCGAGGTGCCGAGACACACGAAGAGATGAAGCCGAACGTTTGTAAAGTGACCCCACCTACCAGCCTCGTTCCCAGGGTTGAAAGAGAGAGGGCCCTGGGAAGTGAAGGTTGCCCATTTCCCTGAAGGTCTGGTCTACCACTGGTGATTATGACCAAGAGACATGTTTGTTTGTAATGGATTGTTTGGTGTTCTCAAGACGGCCGGCTGAAATTAATGTTAGATTATAGAAGTCAAGGAAAAAACACGTGTCAAATACAAAAAAGCTCAAAAAAGTGTGAAGCTTATAACTGATGCCTCTTCAATGGAAAACGAACATTTCTGATCTTTGTTCATCAGCGTATTGCTGAAGAAAATTTTAGTTTAGTTCAAGTTCTATCAGTATAGTATCACTGTTTCTTTCTAAATCTGTAATCTGCAGAAAGTTTTACTATTTATCATAATTAACTTCTATCTTTTCAGCTATTTTCTGAACTTTGTTGTAAGTTTTGGGCCATCCACTCGGTTAGCCTTACTGCTATTTGGATAGTCCAAACTTCTTGCCAAAATTTCAATTTCTCATCTTTTCTTAAATCTACATTTACCGTACAATAGAGATTGTTGTTTTAATAGTTTGTTATATTATCCTGTTGTAAATAGGCAAAAGAGGTTAAATAAAGTTAATTGAATTGAAGTGAATTGGTCAATATTTGAATAATACTTTAATATGCCTAAAACTGAAATTACAAGCTCCGTAAACGAAATACATTTTTAGCTTTTAAGTATACGAATCCCCGTTAATCTTTCAATCTCAAAACTAGATTATCAACACTTAGCCAAGTAAGCCTATGATTGTGTAATACCTCGGTTAACTGTTCTAGGATGACGAATTCTTTTTGCTTCATCAACCGCGAAATTTATGTAAAAGCGCATTGATCTTAGCTTTTGCATTTGGGCGCTTATGATTAATTAGCCCGAAGCTCGCATATTTAGCAAGGATCTCTTTCACTGGGTATTATACAAGAAGCACGAATTTGAGTTCGCTTTTTCATCCAACAGGTTTTCTCAGTCGAGTTTCGAGACCATTTCCAGACATATCAGGCAAGTTTCTTGGCTATCCTGTTTAGAGATATCAACTAAATTAAGCCATTTCCGCAAACACCTAATAGCATTTGTTATTTACGAGGGCGACTTCTGTCAGTACATGTTGTGGAATGCTTCTTCTTTTATTTTAAATCCTTTGGTGAATTTAGAATGAAGACCCATTACTTTGGAATACAAGCCTTGTTCGTTGTATTGTGCACTTTCTGGCTGCCTTTCGTTCGTGGAGGTAAGTGAACGCTCATCTTGTTACAGATTTCATTTTTATCGCGTAAGTGCATCGAGCCTATGCAGATTAATCCTTCCATTAACTTTAAACCGAAACTAAGTGATTCTAACTTCTGAGGCTGCGGCTCGATGAAATCAGCTAAAGAGCCAAAAAGTTACAAGAAACATAGTGCTTCCCCATGGTATAAGTACCGTTTATTACTCTACAAAGTTTAGTATTCGAACTTCTCGGCCCTGTGGACGAAATCCTGAATTGTTGGGTGTCTATTCAGAATTATTAACTTCGCAGTACTTTCCGCTGTGCTGTTTAATATATTTCAAACCACAATTCGGTTCTTCCTTTTCAGTTTGTGCATCCTAACTCAATGTGTTTACAACTTTTGAGCCTGTGGGATCAGAAAGCTACATTCTTATGAGCTGAATTTTGCTGTGATGCCGTTTGTCATGCTACTGAATAACATTTGAACTTTAATTTTGCATTTGCGGATGAATTCGTACAGTGTGTGTTATCCTTTTATTGAAAGTAGTTGAATGAGTTTATCCTGTCTTGCTGTTTGATATACTTGGTGGCTCTCCTAAATTTAAAAAACAAACACAACTTATCGAGTACTCAAGTGGCAGGAGGTTTCATCTCCTTTTGTTTTTCGTCTGTTGTTTAGTATTTGGTATGTGTCAACATAAGTAATTAAAATTAAATTTGGTCTGATCTACCACTGACGTCTTGTCATAAAAATCACTAAAAAAGCTCCGTGCAAGTTCTCAATTGTGTCACATGTTTGGAAGTATATGCATTCTACCGATTTACTTAGAAAAACTACGAGCAAATGAGTGAGAAAAATGTAGGATAAGATGATTATATCTTAGCATAATTTGATCTACTCTACCGTGGATATTGGTATTCGATTAGAAAGACTTATTTCACTGAACGAATTAGTTTAGGAAAAAGGGAAAAAAAACGTTCTCTGTATCGAGGCAGGTGCTTCAATGTTTGCTTTTATGCGCAATGTTTTTGATTGTAAATTACTCAGATGTTTAGTAAATTCGAGGCGACACATGAGGGTTTCTTACTGTGTGTATTGTGTACAACAATTAACGTAGCACGAAAATTCTTTTGCTCAAAATTTCTTGTTAAATTACTATTTTTCTTCTACTGGCTCACTAAATTCGAGAGTTTACAAGTTAAAAATGACTTTTCACTAGTTATGGTCAGCGTAATATGCATTATTGCCAACTTACTCATTACGATTGAATAGTCCAACTCCCTGATTAGAAAGACCTCCTAGACATGAATCAGGTAAAAGGGTCAGTGACCTTCCATTTTTTTTTTTTTATCATACTACAAAATATAGTTCATGTTTGGCAAAAATTCTCGAAGATGTTTTAAATTTATATCTCTAATTATATGGCAAAACGTGATACATCGCGTAAGTTAAATCTATAGAATCAACTGCATGAAAGAAAACTTACTGTACAATTTTCTTCCAAACGTTCACAATTGACTGATTGTGAAAATACATGTAAATGTTGGCTATTTCTGATTAGATCACTTATAGTGTTGATAGTGTTTGGCCGAGACGTTCGGCTAACTCTCTGGTTGAGATTTCAGTCCGGATTCGTTTCAAAGTCCTCTTATAGAAGAGTTTGCAGTCAAATGAAGGAAGTTTCAGCTCGAACCCGGTTTGAGCTAACTGTGCTAGAACTTTGGCTGGGCTGAAAAATCTCATGTAAATGCATCAGTTTTCAACCGGGCTGAAAATTGAACTTGGATAATGCGAAATCATTGTGATCAGTAGTGCAAACGTTTAATCTTGATTGCATTTCACTCAACGCTATTTTCATAAATGCATTATAATCCCAGCGAAATCTAAGCCCCCCCCCCCCCCCCCCCCGTCCAAACCAAGCTGAAATGTTAAACACGGGCTGACTTGATTCGCCGTGCCGTTGGGCTCTTAGCTTAAGTCTCGTTACAGTAATTAGACAATAATTCGTTTCAGTAGAAGTATAAAAAATCTAACCATATAATATCTATGTTTTGCCCCAACAGACAAATACATAGTTGACAAGGAAACTGATGGTATGCTTTTATCATTGTATCTATAACATTGAATCTAACTTGTTGACGAACTGAATGATGTTTACTTTGATCTTTCCTTATGTTATAAAGATCGATTCATGTAGAACTCAAGAAATTCATTTCCCAAAAATAAATCCTAAACCAAGAGCACCACGAAAATGAAAAAAAAACAATAAAAATTGAAGAAATCAAAGATAATGACCAAACAAGTGAGAAAGTTAGTTGTTGAGGTCAGCAACGAGGACTGATGACATCATATGACATGGTAAGTGCGTCTTGATGACAAATGGCGGCCATGTTAGATCCGCCATCTTGAATTTCTGGTATTCCAAAAAACTTCAGGAAAACGCCAAAATTGAACGAAAAGAAGTCAAAAGCACTTAAAGAGCACTAATATGGCCTAAAACTATAAACGCTACTGTAAGAAAAGTAATTTTTCTTCAACTTAAAGTGGGATATTCCAATTTTTTGAAATAACGGCCTGTCAAGAATTGGTTGCCATGGGAGCATCAAATTCAACGAACACTAACCGATTTCCAGCTAAATTTCTGAAAAATTTCATAGGATTGCGTTTCATGGCGTTTACGTAATTTACTAAAAACTTTATTCAGGTCCAAAGTCTCCGCGGGCTAGATGGGATTACAGAGTAACGAAAAAGGGATTCTGCGACTCTGATATCTATGAAAGAACTGAAAATGTGGCGTTCCCCTCTCAATATAATGACTTGGTTGTCAGGTTTTAAATTTGATTTTCTTTTAACTCTGCTCTTGAATTTTTTTTCTGTTGCGTTTCACAGGTGTCCTTCTGGACTGCGCCATCGCATTTTTTGTCATGTGCTTACTCTTCTTGATCCTGGTGATAATAGTAGCAGTCTATGTGGTTTACAGAAGAAAAGGCGGCAACAAGTAAGTAACTAAAAGCTTGTTCAACTTATTTTCAGAATCAAGTAATAACAGTAGAACTTTCCCGTAAGTGTTTACGGGAGGGGTACACTTATATCTGAGAAGTGATACCACAGGGAGTTCACGTTTTGAGTCAGAAACCTGTGGTAGTTTAAGAGGCTTGCCCCATTCAAAAAAGCATGTGCAATCCAAAACGTAGTGTGGTATCTTTTCAGTAGTGAAAAATATTTTAATCGTTCCGTTAACTAATAATAGCTTCCCTTATAAAAATACTAATAGAACTCCATCGGGACATGTTTCACGAAAATGACGAAATTGTGAAAAGCTTTTAATCAGAGCACTTGTAATGTGCTCGTATTTATTTGTAATATTTGTGCCTGTTTTTTCTGTTCACTTGTAAGTGCCCCACATGTTTTTTCGGTTAATTTGTAAGCACCCCACATGGAAACTAGCCATGTCGCTTCCTGGCTGTCGCTTCTCTTTAGCGGAGAGAAGCGACAGCTGGAAATACGTCTGCATTCGCAGACTACATGGAAACTAGCTTGCAGTTGTTGGTGGTCAGCGTTTTAAAGTAAAATTCAGTATGTATATGTATATTAAACAGTATGAACAGTTGTACTGTAAAATATGAACTCAAGGCGGTTCATCTTGTTTTTAATGAGTATATTTAAAGTAATTTCAGGGTGTCAATATGAATAGTCGTCTCACAGCTGGTTTCATAGTATACCGACCTTGTATATCATAAATAAAAAAATGTTCCACTGTAAGAGCAAGCTTTCTCCTCATGTCATGATCGGTTCGTACGTCGAGTGTTCGCGGAAGAGAAAAAAAGAACAAACAAACGAAAAATTTAAAACCATTAAAACCATTTAAAACCAGTGGTCGTAGTCGCTTAGGAGAGGTTCCTGTTAAAATGAATTGACTGGGACACCAAAACAAACGCGAAGTTCTGGGCTCGATACTCCATTGAAAAGAACTCCATGTCAATAAATCTCTAAACAACCTATCGATTTTGTCATCTAAGTTTTGTTAATTTTTTCGGAACAAGTATACTTATCACCCCGGACATTGTAAATGATCGACTGTTAAAATGTAATTATACAACATACTCGATACTTTGTAATTTCAGATACCTCCATAAAGGGTACGAAGTTTCAAAACGCGAGGATAAGCCTGTCAAGGGCGTGGCTACTTCCAATCCTTTTTACGGACACGGCATTTACTCGCCGCGCTCTGAGGGTTCCATCTACCTGCCTGGGCGCGAGCCTTCCTACGTGAACGGCAAGCCAACCAAGGTAAACGTCAAACCATCATAATAATAATAATAATAATAATAATAATAATAATAATCAGTTTAATTACTCTTTTTGTAGCTTAACAGCTAACTTACAAGAGTGGTCAGGGTACTGACTTGTTTTCGTATCATATACATATACCACAAGGTTCCGACGAGGCTGAACACAGCACAACATGCTCCCACCGAAATCTTAACGCTACAAAAAAGCTTCTTTTTTGTCATTGGCTGAGAAATGAGCTCTTTTACTGGTTGAGAAAGCAGCGCGAGTTTTGCATCCCGTCTTACCGCTTCTTGCAAATGAGCTTTGTTTGTTATTAGTTGTTGCTGGTATACTGGAGATAAAGGGATTATGATCGATACGATTGCCCGACTAATTAACACTAGCTTTTGACGAACAGTGAAGCTTAGTTGAAGCAAATTCGAAAAAAATCTTCAAAATTTTAAATGAAAAGAACCAAAACCTATCTTAAAACACTCAATTATTCACTTATGTCCAGAAATGCACCTAATCCTGAATTTGGGTACTTCATATAACACAGACCTCTTTGTCGTTTTCATATGACTTCATGTTTGACAGAATTATGTGTGTTTTAGTGTAAAATAAAGTTAAGGGACACCTTGTGATGTCTATCATACAGTTAACGAATCTCGTTAGCGTGCATAACTATTTGACTTGACCTTTGTCAACCTAGTTCCCAGGGTCTCTCCTCTTCCCGTCTTTGGGAACGAGGCTGGGCCTATGTGATCCTGGGCTTAAGAGATGATCTATGTCATTAACAGGTTGAAATAAACTCAAACAACGTCGTGGAAAACAAGAAGAGAAACTCGCCCCCGACAGAAAAAGGACAGCAGGACGCCATGATGAGTGAGAAGAAGGTCAACACCACATATGACAACCCTGCCTTCGAAAATCCTGGCTACGAAAGCTTGGCTGACGTCGACAGAGATTATGAAGAACTGGCATAGCTGCAATAACTTGAACGCCGATTGTAAGACAAATAGCCATTACACAGTAGGAGCTAAGTTTAATTCGGTTAACACCCGTTTCCATCTCTCAAACTGACCTGGGATACTCACTTAAAATTACATGAAGGGAAACTTATTTTAAACTTAAAGGGGCAGTGTCACCAGTTTTAAGCGTGCCTCTCAATAGCGTAAAAACATATCTGTATTGATGGGAATGTTAAAATAATGGTTCAGTATTGTTAACAATTGCCTTACAAGTATAGATAAGCTAGCAGTTATTATCTTTTGCTGCAGATGGCTTGGATGGAATTGGATCACAACTTGAAAAAACCTGGCCAATTTTTTCAAGTTCTTCCTGTGTATTTTGGAGAAATTGCTGAAAATAGGTTTATAGTTTGTTCTTCATTGAATAAATCAGTAAACTATTTTCCTCCCGGTGCTCTACGAACAATTTCATGTTAGAGAAAAGTTCTATGTTAAATATTTGAGTAGTTTTGGTGAAAATATAGCAAAAAACCCGGGACAGTGCTCCTTTAGAGAAAAACAAGGTAACAAGAAACAGAATAATGTAAACCTCGGACCCGAGTCGTTTGCTTCATTTCTCCTACCCATAACCACTAAACCAACGAGGACTACTGCTGCCGGAATTGTAATTTTTAAGGTATTTATATAGAGTTAGCCATCACAATCAACGGAAGCTAACTGTTTTTGAATCAGCCCTTTAGCCTAAATACTGTAAATCGCTGCTAAGACCAAAAATACTGCTTAACTGCAGCTCTATTCAGTCATTTCTGGTTCTGTACTCGTGTACCTCAATACTATGACGATAAGGAAAAACCTCATAAGGTGACTATTATCAGTTTGAGATATGGAAACAAGTGTTAACCTTTTAATTCTTGTCAATTCTGAGTTAAAATTAGTTCAATGTACGTCATTGTCATAGTTCCGAACAGTAGTGATGTTGTGTCTTTTCAACAAAGCCGATTTCTTGTGTGTGTGATCAAAATGACTTGTTTGTGGTAGACATTCTGACGTTACAGGTAACCATTTCGATATATCAGGTATTAATTAATACTATCTTGTTTATGCTGACTAATGTAAAAAAGCCTGGACTGAGTTGTTCAAAGCCCGATTAGAATAATCCTGGGTTAACGTGCAGTTTAGAATTTACTTTATCATTAGTTTAAAATTAGCCCTTTAAAACATTTTTAACTAGCAAGAAGAAAACCTCGGTTAAGTTTTAATCGTGAATTAGCGTTAATCGGCTTTCGAACAATCGAGCCCACCTGGGCCCGATTAAAAGTTAATCCAGGTTTTCATCTCGTTCGATAAAAATGTTTTTAGAAACTGAACTGATATTAAGCCAAATGTAAAGAAAAGTCGAAGTCAAAACTGATGGGCAGTCTTTTGGAAAAATACTTGTTGATAAGTAATTAAACTCAAATCAAACTTCACATTAACCCAGGATTAGCTTAATCGACCTTTGAACAACTGGGCTCTTGTGTACAAATTTGAGGTTTAAATGATTAAGTTACGTTTAAACTTTTATATCTCAACTATATACCTAGCATCTTTTATAAGATGTCATAAAATGCCGCCTCAACCGAAATAGAATGAACGCGTTCCAGAAGACAAAATTGTTACTAATCTAGCTTAATGGCTGGCAAATGGCATGAATGCGAGATTCCATCGGATACCTTTCGTGCTTGAAAACGGGATCACCTTCTCAGAAATCTTATGTATTGCGGAAATTTTCCTGTGAAACGAACTAAAACAACCAATTACATCTTGACACTAAAATTTCTAGATTTCTTTGTAGGCTATGTAAAGGTATATAACCTAGCTGTCGAGCTATTGATTTAAACCACTCATGATGCCTTATGTAGTCATTAATTTTTTTTCGCTTATGTATTAGATTTGGAGTGAATGGCAACTGATGGTCATTAAAAAATGAAAACAGTTGCCTTGTTGTTTGAGTTTATTGTCTCATTTCCTTTAATTTCCCAGATATTTAACAATTATTCTGCGAAATCACGCGGAATATCACCTGATACTTCGCCGACGAGGCCGTAGGCCGAGTGGACTAAATCAGAAGATATTCCGCAAGATTTAGCAGGATAATTGTTTTATTCTTCAGCACATTGAAAACAAAGCTCAGTTTTACTGCAGAAAAGTTGAACACGATCTTTATTTAGCCATTTTTCTCGGCCTACACACGAAATTACGTATATCGCAAGATATCTGTTGACAACGAACGACGAATATTCAGTGCGCCATGATTATATATAGGATACCTAGACTTGCAAGTCAATGTCAGGACTTCACTCAGCCAGTGTTTTTGAAAACATGCATGATATTAAGTTTGGAATTGTTTAATAGTCGATCAATTAAACCGGAAGAAAGGGCGTTCAAGTTAAGCGACAATTTTTACTGCTGTGAATACAAATGTTTTGACTTTGAAAAAGTATTAAACAATGGGGGACAAAACTTAACTACAGCTTTGTTTCAAGATTATGAGCGTATTGTTGATTAACTAGCTTTCCAGCCGCGAATGAGAGAAGTCCGGCTAAATATGAGTGTAAACCTTTGTTACGTAAGACCGCCTGATTGTAATTGAGCTCGAGCTCGTTGTGTCATTAAAATATGACCAAATATGGCAAGTAACAAAGAGAAAAACAGAGATATGAATAAAATAAAATAGCTTTCAACTGTTATTTACAATTAGTTCGGAATTATTTTCAAATTAAAGACCCCATCATTTGTTATCATATACCCTGCTTTGGATCTACGACGTTTACCAATATATCAAGAAAATATACCAAGCTATAGTCAAAACAATTTCCCACGAAAAACGAATTGTTCGCGGTAAGGCCAATGCAAATTATTCTTGCCTCAAAACGTGAAGTTTTGGACGTATGTGGTAAAAGCATGCGATTTTAATTGCACTAAAATAAACGCAATTTTGCGGCAATAAACCTTCTAATTTCAAGAAAAACATTTCAAAAGAAAGTATTTCTCAAAGAGATGTAAGTGAATTGACAGAGAACACAGTCAATTATGCAGTCCGCCGGTAGAAAGGAATAGGTCCTTTGTTTCGAAAATTGTCAGCCATGTTCCTTAGTTTTATCCTTTCTCCATATTTGGTAAAATCACCTGCGGTCTTGACAAGCTGTTATTGTTTTGAGCAACATAGCGCGCGCTTGTACTTTGTTGCTTTGACGAAAAATTATTTTCTGTGAATTAATTACGCAGCGACTGGCCTCGGGAATTTCAAACTGTATATCGGATCGCGAATAATCGTTAGGAAGTCTCCCTCGGTGTTTACAACTGTTTTTTATCATTTCTTTCAAGCAGGTATCAAAGAGGATTGTCTTCTCATTCGGGGCCTATTCAATTACTGCACTCTCGAATGACTAGGAAAGGACAAAATGCTCGACAAATAATTTTTTCGCAGCTGTTTACAGTGACCTGGTAGATATTGAGTTGTGCTGAATCACGGTTGGCTAAGTTATGCGGTAGAATGAAAAAATATATATATACAGACGTGTGGTTTGATGGAAAGGCAGGAACGAGGATAGCCGCTGAACGCGCTGAAATGAGTGCTTAAACGCAGTGGGGATATCCTAGCATTCACTTGATAGCCGTTCCTTGAGAATTGCACGAGCAACTGAGGACTTAAAAAATTGAGACTTTAAAAGCGAGATTTCGTCGTTTTTAAAATAGCTTTGCCAGAACACAAATCAACATACCGTTGTGGTAGAGGCTAACCTTTAATTCGAGGTAAGTTGCAGTTAGCATACAACCGACTCGTTTAATTTCGTAACGTTGCTTTCAAACAGCCAGACATGGTCACTTTACAAATAGAAGCGTTAACTTGGATTTTAGTGACCAGTTGATCAGATTTATGAGAACTATGCACCTTTTGTAATAATTATACGAAATTAAAAATAAATCGATTCGAAATGGAACAAATGAGACAAAAAAATATAACTTATCAAAGTTATCTGGTTGTTTTGAAATAATAGAGGAAATTTAAATGCTATTTAAATATGTCAGTGAACCTAATGCGTGAAAAACAAGTTACTATTTTGTGTACTATTTTGAGTTCAGTCGATGCTATTAAACTGTAAGTGAAAAATCCAATTTTTAAAGCATAGCACGTGCGGAAATTAACTTAAGTAAAAACACTTTCACTTCATTTACGTTAAAATGCGGGTTGAGTACACAGAGTTTGTGCTGTTGTGCGTCCGCATTAATTAATTTTTCGACGACAAAACTAAAAAATATCTCGATTCATTACTCGGAAATCACTTATTTTCTCTTCCTTAATAAATCGAAAGCTTAATGTGAGGTGTTCCTCGGTTTAAAGAAAGGTTGTAACAATTTTCATTCGGGAAATATTTCAGATTTGTGCTGCGACAACGTTAATAAATATTTAGGTTTAATACTTCTTAATTATTCCTTATCATATTTAGTATCGCACCATAAACACAAGTGCTTTGATTTCCACTTCCGTCTTTCGCTAAAATGAAAAGGAGACTAAAACGATTTGACAATAGCATCTCGACTCTTATATCATGGTTTGACAAATAGCATATGTGCAAATGGTAATTAAGCTGCAAGCTTGACATCTCTTTATACTGATCGCTTCTATTTTTTTCTGACACGCTTTGCGAGCTCAGAAATTTCTCAACTTCGTTTTGTTTTTCGCTCCCTTGTATTTTTATTATGACCAGTGTCTCTTTCTTCACGGCTCTATTTCGATCGTACAATAAGTAAAAATTCTTACTTCAATTCTCTTTTATCCTTTTATTTTCAAGGTTGTTATGGCCAACGATACAACTATATTGCCGACAACGGAAACAAAAGGTGATAATAAACGTTCTCTATTAATTTGCATTCAATTACTTTATTTTCACTTTCATAATGTTACATGTATATTTTCCAGCTAGCTCTTCGAGTTAATAGTACTTGTGATATTGGTACTGGTTACAGTACTAACAGTACAAGTAAGAGTACAGTTTAGGAGTCAAACGACTCGTCAACAAATTTGACATAATTTGTCGTATTCAACTTTCACTATAATTTTTTTCCACTTTCTGCATATACTCTTATAACCCCCTGTACCGAAAAAGATGGCGACTGGTTCATTTATCGAGACATAATTCTCTGCGTACGAAAACTTCAACGGAGCAGTGTCACCTATTTTAGTGTCACTTTGAGTGGCCAAATAACACATTTGAATCGGTGCAATCGTTAAAATAATGTTTCAGTTTTGTTAACAATAACCCTACTAGTGTACAGATATTACTGCGCCTTTCATTAACATACGGACTCTGAACTTCAACACCAGCTAACGATTTGTGTATTTTACTGCCGTCAATCATAATTATGGAGACAACCGACTAACCACAAAAAAAACAGAAACCGACAAAGTGGATCGAAATCCGCCAATCACAGCGCACGAACATGACCTTTTGATCCCGTTGAGCCAAACGTCGTTGTTTTCTAAGGGGTCCGTTCTAGTGATTGACGGTTGTGAAAAGCGAAACGGTTGGTTGAATTTTGAACTTCAGAGTCCGCATGTTATTGAAAGGCGCAGTAACATTAATTATGTCTGGCGACCGATGGCTAGGATGGAAATGGGTTGCAACTTGTAAAAATTGGCCAATTTTTTCAAGTTCCTCTTGTAAATTTTACAGAAGTCGCTAAAAACTGATTATACTTAGTTCTTCGTTGGAGAATTCCCGTAATCAGTATTCGAACCAATACTAGTGTTCTAACAGCAATTTCATGTTGGCAAAAAGGTTTTTCGTCACATATTTGAGCAGTTTGGACCAAAACACAGCTAAATCAGTGACAGTGTCCTTTTTAAAAACGCTCATAAAAACCCGCAGAAAAGTTCTAAAACCTTCAAACCTAGCACACACCATGTTGCAAGTACAGGGACGAATTTCACCAAAAAATGTGGCTTTCTATGTGCCTGCAACATTGGCTGTGTTAGGTTTCCGCAAGGTATGGTGGTAAAATGTACAGTAGCCATCGTTTTTCCGTACGGTAGATTTGCACTTTTTTGCTAAACAAGGATGGAAGTTTATTTTCATTTCGCCACATTAACAGATATTTTAACATCCGTTAAAAAACTCATTGATACAAGTACATGAAGATTCACAAAGCCTCCTTAAGTTAACTTAAGATATTGTACCTCTTAAATATTGCCTCAAAACAATAGCCTATTGTTATCTCGACAAAAGATTATTAAGAACCAATAGTTACGATACATCTTAACCAGGGAGGTCTTCTTGAATCTGGCTCCTGAACGCGAAAACGAGGACCATATTCACGAGTATGTATCCTAATTAGTATTGCTTCTGAACAATAATCTATTGTTACAATGACAATAGACTATTGTTAATAAGCAATACTTTAGATACATTTTAACTTAAGAGTGCTTCAAGAATCTGACCCCGGGGGCTTACGGCGTCATGACCTCCCCAAGATTAAACTTCGTGTGGGTGAAAAGAGAAGGAAGTAAAGGGTAGACTAAATAAAACTGAACGGCGTAATAGTTAAAGGGGCAGTGTCACCTATTTTTTGTGTCACTTCGAATAGCCAAAAAATATATTTGAATGCGTAGAATCATCAACATAATGATTCAGTTTTGTTAACAATAACCCTTCTAGTGTACAGAAACTAGTATTATGCCCCATTCACACCAAGGCTTAAACATAATACTTCTTGTATATTGTAGAAAAGTCGCTAAAACCAGGTTATAGTTTGATTTTTCTCAGAGAAATCCAATTATTCTTTCTTCCTAGTGCTCTAGTAACAAATTCATGTTAGAAAAAAGGTTCTTTGACCAAAACACAGCAAAATTGTCGTGACAGTACCCCTTTAATAAAAGTTCTTTCCTTAATCTTCTTCCTTTGTCCTTTCCACTCGTTTTTATAACAGACATTCCCTACTGGATGGTCCTAATCTGGTGTATCGCTGGATTCCTGGTAGTTACCCTCGTCATTGTTGCTATTTACTACAGCTATGTCGTCTGCTGTCAGAAGAAAAAGCGACGTCAACAGTCAAGGTACTTAGCGAGCTTGTTTTTATGTTTGTTTGTTATGTAAGTAAGTTTCAAGGCATCCTCATTGTGTTTTTTGAGCTACAATAGACTTTCGTCGTTTCTTTCCGGTCGGCACACATGACATTCTCAATCGGATGAACACGCCTCAGCTGACGGCATCGCGAAAATTGAATCCCATGACAATACGCTATCAAAATGATGGCACGGTATAAAAATTAGGAACCAATGCGATCATATAATTTTCCACACATTCCTGAAAAAAACACAATTGAACGCAATTGTCAACGACAACAAATGGAGAAGCTGCTGTGTAAAGCATAGAATATGTTGTGTTTGTTTCATCATCCTGATGAGCCTTTAAAAGCAAGGGGATAGTTAAGTATTTAGTTATTTAGTTATTTATTGATGATGATGATGATGATGATGAATGATGAATGATGATGATGATGAATGATGATGATTATGATGATGATGATGATAGTAATATTGATGATTATTATTATGGTGCATATTTATGTGATGATGTGATGAAAAAACAAGATGATGATGATGATGATGATGATGATGTTGAATGAATGAAGAGATAATAATTTTATTTAAGGATTCCAACTTCACTAAAACTGGTGATTTACACGTCAATGTTAGCGATGTCGTTGATGATGATGATGATGATGATGATAGACTCTGAAAGCAATAGTAACACAAATGCCAGCATCACCTTACCACTATTTTATAATAATGATGATGATAATGATGATGATGATGATGATGATGATGATGATGATGATAATGATGATGATGATGATGATGATGATGTTGGCGATGTTGATGATACACACTAAAAGCAATAGCAACACAAATGCCAGCAACAACACTTTAAAAGTATTTTAACAAACGACTTGCTTTCTTTCAGATCGTATACTAACCATAACAATATAAGAAATCCAACCGAAAACTACCCACGAGCATTCATTGAACAACTGCACAACGGAGACATTAATTCCAGGTCAATGTTTTCACCATCGTTCGTCGACAACATGAGAATTCCTCGAGCAATGGAAGTCAAGATGGTAGAGTCCGTGAACAGTTTGAACAAATCGCATCCACCTCCTTCATACAGTCCTCCAAGTCTAACTCCAATAAGTGAAAATGATTTGAATGATTACCTGAATGCGGACATGTTTTCCCTCCCTGCAGCCGAGAGAATGCCACCTTCGAGGCAGCAGTCGTTTAGATACCAGAATATGAGTACGGAAGAATCGAAGGAGAGAATTTATAGAGAGAAGATGCTAGTGTCTGAGTTGAGACAGAAACTAAGGAATCAGAGAAAAATTGACGAGTGACTAAAATCTCTAAAGAGAGCAACAGGGAATTTGTAAAGAAAGGTGCTGGCTTCTAAATTGAGCGGGAAAAATGCGAAATCACCATGAGAAGGAAAGTATTGACTTAAGACAGAACAGTTCTGAAAGGTCTAAACAGAGAATTTTTCGAGGAAAGATGCTAGTTTCTGAGTAAAGATAGCAGCTTCGAGATGGAAAGAGAATGTATAAGTGAAAGAAAGATGCAATCAAGGAATGAGAAGGGATAAATAACTAAGCTAAGATATCGTACTTGTTTCCAGAGAGACTGAGCAATCAGTATATATTAATATGTATAATTGAAGACAGGTTAAAATCTCTAAGAGGTCAAAGGAGAAAATTAGAGATAAACTGCAAAATTTAGTGAGAGTTATCGCATAAGGATTAAGTACTAAAATTTCAAAATAAGGAAACTATACTGAACAACTTGAACGTACCTATTAAGAAATTACTACATGCCATGCAGGGATGGATGAGCGAGGGATGAGCACTAACGATTTACAAGAGAGATGAAGAAGCTATTGAATTGAAACAGAATTCAATAAGATATCCTAGATGAGTTAAGGAAGGTGCCTACTAATACAGAGGTATTTTTTTTGGTTTAAGACTATGCGGGAAAAGCAGATCTTAGCAAGGGTTATTGAAATCCAAAAAGGAAATTAGGGGTAATCACGCATTTTTCAGAGATAATTAAGCATCAATATTTCTAAAAAGCGCCAAAATATAAAGTAATGTATGGCGGTTTTTCCTAAATTGAAGCTTAATTATCTCTGAAAAATGCATAATTACCACCAATTTCTTTTGGGATACCAAGACCACTTGCTATAAGTTTTGCTTTCTCCGCATAGTTTTAAACTGCGCAAAAATATTCCTGTATTAGTGAGCACCACACATTGGAAACCCGAGTACCTCGAGATGCGTAAGAACGTATGCGCAGTAACAATGGTAGGCACCGTCCTTAAAGTGCCTATGAAGCGAAAATTGTCTTTAGGTAGTTATAAAATTTACCCTTTTAAACACGGGATTTCGAAGTTTGAGATTGTTGGGGTAAAAATTGCCGATTTTGTGAGCGTTCAACGTTGGGCTATTTTGCCTTCAAAAATGGTATTCGAATCGCGCGGCCAAAATGCAAGGTGACAATAACCGCTGACGTCACGTTGGTGCCAAGAATTCCAATTCATCATGGCGGAAGAGAAGAAAGATAAGCGACAGCGAGGGCGATATTGCGTTGCTGGCGTCCGTAACAAAGAGAGTTGCCAGACTCGATCGTTCACAGAATCGCTAGATATGCTTTTCTCTTTCTACAATCCTTTTTGGTGGGAAGAACGGAATGAAAGTAAACAAAGCTTTTGGTACCAACGTGACGTCACAACTTGGAATTCAGCATAAAACGCTACCCAGTCCTCTGACCATTTTTGAAAGCAAAATAGCCCAACATTGAGCGTTCGTAAAATCCACAATTTTTACCCCAGCACACTAAAACTTCGAAATCGTATATGTTAAAGTGCAAATTTTATAACTACACAAAAATAATTTTCGCTGCATAGGCACTTTAAGATAAATAAAGATTAAAGAAGAACTGAACAGTTTACGTCCGGAGAGGGTGAATATTTTCATTCTTCCTTCGCGGTTGGCAATTGCACTTAAAATTGCCCTCGTTGTAGATTGACAGTGCTGTAAATGCCATCACATTGATGATTAACGTTTTGGAGAATGGCCTGCAGTTCTCGATACCCTATTGGAGTTAGCGTAACTTAATGAAATGTTTTTAATTAATTTACGTTTTCATGCTTCGGTGGCCTGTTCTAAAGTAGCGCTCTTGACACTGAACAAACTCGGGTGAAAATATGTCAAGTATTTTTACCCTAATCTGAGGCAAAAGAAGGTTGAATTCACTTACATTTGTATGATTTTTACGAAGAGACCAAAATAAAAGCAAAGGGAGCTTGCGCACAAAACATTCCTTAAGTTATAATTATTTATCCTAGTAAATGTTCTATCATTTTAAAAGGGAATTCAACAGACATATTAAAAGAAATTCGCCGTAATTGTTGGCTATGAAGAACGTAATAGCAAAATTGGGGCCCGTTTCTCAAAGTCCTGATAAAGATATTTTTAAGACTGATCTGGATTTTGTCGATTCGATGTAATGTTTTAGTATATATGTATCTTGCCCAATGTATTTTCTGAAGTCATTTCAAAATTTAGTTTTAAAATCGACACAAGTGTCTGTTGGAAAATTTTGCGCACATAATTTGGTTTTCGGCCTTGTATTAGTTTCTCGGCTCGAAACCCCCGAAAACGTACGCCGTGGCACTAAAACAATTCAGTTTTTATTGATTTTGAAAGCTCTTTGAAGCCTGAATACTTCTATAAAACCGATTGGACAAGTGACAATAAAAATTACCACTAATCGATAAAGTAGCGGGTTTAAAGAGTAGTTTTAGGGCCCGGTAAGTTATCGAGAAACAAGCAAGTCACAGGGTTCCGTTTGTCTGCTGAACTGCCGAAGAACTTTTGGACCTGAAAGAGATTTTTCAAATCCGTTTTCTATCGAGCAGTGAAAGTTGTTAGTGCAAATTTTCCAAATGCGCTTGTTAGTATGCATGTACGCGTAAAATAGACTTGAGCCCGAAATGTACTCGGACAAACCAGTTGGGAAAAGTGAAAATTAGACTACGAGTACTCCCTTAATATTTTTCTTAGGCATGGTGAAGTCAGTAAATTGGAGAGTTCAAGTTTGATCTGAGTAAAGTCTTTAGACGGCTCAGCTCACAGAATTGAATAATTCAAAACTGGATTCATATCGAAATTATTTGTCTTGGAATTTTCATAACTGTTACAGCACGCTCACTCGCACCATGTCTACCTGCAATTCAAAATAGCCCCCAGTTCGCGTGAAGAGACTTATAGTGCCTGTTAAAAAAATATAAATATCTCATTTCGGTTTCTCTTCATAAAACGTCACGTGGGTTACCTGTAGAATAACTGATAATTAAGCTAACAATAACCAGTAAAGGAAATCAATTCCACGAGGAATCAATTTGTCTTTTGATCTGTGGTCTAGAAAAGCAGGTATAGTGATTAATAATATATGAAACGACCTGCGCCTTAGCTAAAGTGGGCGTGTGTGTCTTTTTTACTAAGTAGTGACAGCTCTTTTGGTGGCAACCGAGGAGTGCCAGCCAGTCTGTACATCGAATGCGTCATTTTGAAGGGATGGCGCTGCAAAAATCTTGAAAAATAATCACTCCGAAAATGGTTCGCGCTATTTTGAAGAAATTCAAAGGACGAGGATAAAACTTATCCTTCAAATTTGTACATTTCGTTTACGAATTAACCGTTCTGGCGGGCCAGTACTGACAAGTGGGAAGCATTCTAGGATTTTAGCTTCAGAGAAAGAAGCGCAATAATTAGTACTACGTTCTTTAAAAGCTTTCATTTGGATATTTCGTCCATACGTGCAAAAGTCACAGCATCAGCTACATAACAGCGGCAATCAGATCTATTTGGCCTAGTACGGCTCAAGCTGGTACCATGAGTACTATAGCGGAAAGCTGCTGGTTCTGTAAACCTTTTTGTCTTGAGCTCCTAAATCCCCACGTGCTCTTTCATGGAAGCTCAGATACACGCTCCTACATTGTATGTAACAAAGTTTTAAAGAGTATTAATCTTCTAGCCTGTTCGAGACGTTCACTATGAAAATTCACGATAAATTGTATCGAATATGATAGAGAGCTACCTGTGGAGAGCTCTGCGGAGAAGGGACCCGCTTTTCTCCCGGTAGTTCTGGCTTCTTGTTCTCCCCAACTGTTTCGCCTCGCAATATTTTTTCCCCGCTTAGGATAGGCCAACCATCCTAATCCGACTTCGTCGTTAGAGTGCTTTCCAGTTGGGTGTCATAAGACCAAAACCAAAGTAATTTATTTGGTCAATCCCAACTGACGCAAACAATGCAATGAACGTAACCAAAGAAACTTCGAAGATGTGTAACCAATATCAAGCGCGGGAAAAAGCGTGTTTGGTCTTGTTTTGCTTCTCATTGGTTGAGAAAGGGGCGCGAGTATTGCTAACCGTCCAATCACAGAGAATAGCAAAGCAACCCTCAACACTCGAATGAAACCCGCCATGTACTTCCTCAAATTTTCTGGGTGGATACACAGTGAAGTTTTCAACCTGTTGGGGATATTGGGTGTATAAATTTTCCATTTTGTTAGGAACTTGTGTCAGGAGAACTCGGATTTTCCTTTTTGTTTTTAGTATGCTTGTGTCACAAAAAATACATTTATCATTTATTCACATTAACATCACGTTTACTTCCACAAATACTACTCCTCAAAATTTAAATCCTAGTGCCAAACATTCCGAGGAGCATCTCCCCAATCCCCCCCCCCCCCCCCAACCACCACCACCACCACCCCACCCCGAGCTGAAATGACAGACAGCAACGCAAACTTCCGATCCAAACCATGTTCAAATACAGGTAGAAACGTTTTAGCCCGCCTAGAGGAATTTTCGTCATAGACGGTAACCATGTTCTTTTGGCCCTATTGGTCTGTTTTCGGAATGAACAGAATTATAGTAATCCGTTCTTTCTGCCTGTGATTAGGTAGCAGAATAAAGGGATGACGGTTTACTCAAAAATAAGAGGAATTACGTTTTTTGGGAGGGTTTTCTGGTTGATGGGCATGAGTGAAAATTCCGTTCTTTTCGGAACTGATATTATGTCCATTCTGAACCGCAATAAGAATTGCCAGATTTGTTCCAAAATAGCGTGCTCCAAGATTCACAGGGACTACAATCAAGCCACGCTAGGTTCTCTGTCATACTCCAGTACTTAAATAACTCGTGGCTCTCAAAGACAAACAACTCTCTAACTGTAGAAAAGGTTACTAGTACCTGTCACTCTTCTGTGCTTAAATATACTTCTTTTGAGCACTTGAGTAGCTACAGGGCGCCACTTTTCTTTAATTTAAATCACTCGAACACGTGGAAATCGTTTCTGCCGTACTCAAGGCATTGTGATACACGCAACGATTCCCAATGATGATTTTTAAAATGATCAGTTTAACGTATAAGAATACACGATTCATGCAGGTCTTAAAACTTTGAAAAGTATGCGAAAATTGCCGCTGAAAATCACCCAAGGTGCTCCACGGTGCTATTCAATACATTTTCTTTCATAAGAAAGAAAGGCTTTGAAATTTTATGAACTGTGATCTCACATTGTGTTTCCTGAAGAAAGACAACACTGCAGAAAAATTCTACTTAGGAGCTTTCACTTTAATGGTTTCACACAACTTCAATACTTTTTGAACTCACAAAAACGCAAGCGCATTACATCAATTTCCGTTGGCCTCTGGCAAACATTTGTTTTTAAACAAATGTTTGCCAGATTACAGTGAAAAGTGCTGTTAGAAATCATTCTTTTAGCTGTTTCTTATTGCCAACTTTTCAAGAATAAACTATCCTTAGGCACTTTCGGGGAATTCTCCTACAGTAACTGCGTCAAATTTCTCAGGGACATGACAAATTTTCTCTTAAGCAAAGTTATAAAACGTATATGTTTGCGACCATGTTGACTCTCAGCCCACATGGTCGCACGCAGCTCCCTAGCTGTGTGCTTCGCTCTCCAGACTATCAATCAAAAACTGTTCACCACTACAGAAATTCGTCTTTGTTAACTAGCAATATGATTTACTTCAGCCGCTTTTGCGTGATATATATTTTTACGGCAGAGAAGTGCAAAAAAGGAGATTAAAGCGCGCGTTTAGTTTAATTGGTTTACCGTGAAAGTCATTCTCTTTAAAAAAAAGAAAAAAGAAAAGAAATTATTATTCCGAGCACTCATTTTATATCAAAACATAATTTGTCCTTTTGTGAAAGTCTAGACAAACTCAAAACTCCAGTGAAAACACTCATGCATTTTTACGTTGTTATTTCCAACTTTCACGAAACATTGCGGAAATCGTTCTTAATATTTGTTTCCACCAAACGTTTGAAATAAACAAACTGCAAGTCGTGAAGGTACTAAAGAAAGATTTTACAAAACAGTTTGAACTCGATAAATGAAATGAAAAGATGACACGTTCATCTTGAAACGAACAGCATAGCACAAAGGAATATCCGAGTCTCGACGGAAAGCAAACCAGATTTTCTTCAGCACACCTGTCCAAGGCGGCTCAAACCCTGAGCTATTGAAACTCGTGGCGAGATAGGCAACACACTTGGTTCATGAAGCTACTGTCTAATCTAACAAACGTGCGTTTTAACCTCTCGTAATTTATATATCTGCCATGAAAATATCATAAATTGTCGACTCAATTAAGTTAATTAACGTGATTGATTCGTTAATAAATACGAATTTCTACCGGTGCGTGCGTAGACGTTTTTGATTGATGACCTGAAGTGCCTGGCACTCGCCTATGGGAGTGGCCACCACGTGAAGGCGAGAGTCGGTAACTTGTTTCATTTTAAATGATAAACTTCAGGATTTATGTACAGGATCGAATAAGTAATAATAACAAGCCATTACATCTATACAGAGAACTAGGTAGAATCGATAGCTTCCATTGAATGGCCACACCATGATTTCATAGACAGAATCAAAACTTGACATCACAAGTAACCACGACAGAGAGTAGTGCTCAAAAGCTTTCATTTGAGTAGTTCCTCCTTGGATTTTATTCACAGAGTGAAAAATTAGAACCACCTTGCACAGCATAATAAACAGCACCACAGGAAAGTACTGCTCAGTAGCTTTCATTTGAATGGTCACACTTTCGGATTTCATCCACAGACTCAAAAGATAGAATCATATTGTACAGCATAATAAACAGCACCACAGGAAAGTGCTTCTCAGTAGCTTTCATTTAAATGGTCACACTTTCGGATTGTATCCACAGACTTAAAAGTATGAACCACCATGTGATGACGGCATAATAGACCCTATGCAAAAATGGGTGATATTTTAATATCCTTTTGTCTGTATTCAAAATTAGCCCTACTAGCCTCGCTCAAGTTAAAATATTCTTTTGATATTTGAACTCAAGATGGGGGTTCGATTAGGTTAATTTGAATGCAAACAAACAAAAGAACATTAAAATGTCAGCCATTTTTGCATTGGGTCTTATAAACACCGGCGGCGTCCATGAGAGTTCTGCTCTGTAGCTTTTGTTAAAAGCCACGCTTTAGGATCTCGTGCCTCAAGGTTTAATTGCGGTGGTTATACGTAAGGTAAACTGGCGTTAAGAAGAACGGCAGTCGTTTTGTCGTCAAGTTAAGCTGATTAATTTTAGGAACTGCACTCTTGGTTATTATTCGTTGGTCTGCTAAATAGAGATAATCGTAAACACGGATCTTTTCGTAAGTGACACTTTTAAGAGCGCTGGCCATGTGGAGATATGATGACAAAGTTGCGGTTTCATCAATTGATTCTTACAACGTTGCTACGTGCAAAAATTCAACTTTACTGCCCGCTGACTAGGAGTTGTTTAACCTTTTCTTGCACACTTAACTTTTCTAAAAATGTCGCACTCAAGCCGGGTGTAGCACTCAATTGAGGCAAAAATAATAATTTTTATTTAGTAGACTGAGATTTTCTTAAAAAGTTCCTTGTTAAACCTTCCCCTGAAGAAATAAGTCAAAGAAAATCCACGCATGGAGTGAAAATACAAGCTTGTGGCGAGACCAAGTCGATTTTCGATCACACATGTTTACCGAAAGGTATAAAAGCACTTGAAAATTATGTTGGAAGGCGGAAAAAAAAGGTATACACTGTTCTTAGGAGATATTTAAAATATATTTAATTTTAACTGAGCAGCATATTTCAATTCTATTTTTAAGATGAGCTTATCTGTGTTTTCTCTTTTGAGTTATTCCATGGTCAGCTCATCTTGACCATTTGCCAAGGAACGGTCAAACGGTTGCGTTCAAAAGAAACCGATGCTTATAGGAAACGCGATATCCTGGACGTTTGTATAATTCCGTGGCCTTCTTAAGGTGAAATATGACCTTGAAAGACAGAAAATGGTTGCTAGAGTAGCTTTCAAAGACTACTAAAGCGTAAACATAATCCTTTCTCACATCTGCACGCTCTGGAGCGAAATTAATTATCGTGCTCGAAAAATTCCTGTCAAATCTGCTTTGACATTTGCGCGCTGGGAAAATGACCGTACTTTGTTTGCACGAAAATATTTGCTGTCGTTGCAGTATGACAACGGGGAACGGGCCGTCTGACAAATTTCGCTTATCCTCGAAAACGATGCCATACGGCTGTGTCATCAGCAAGGCGCGGTTTACACTACGGAAGTCGTTTTCTTTGGCTAAAACCACAATATTTCCTGAAATTTTGTGGAAAGTTGAATATTGTTTCACTGCGGTTAATTTAATAAATTCGCTCGTTGATTAAGCTCTTCATCCGCGGAACCTGCACATAAATATTTTACAACTTTGGTCGCGCAATTGACGGCAATAGCTCCGAGTTGAGCATGCGCGCTGCGAAATCTGGCAGGTGGTCGAAGGGAACAGCGCTGTGAATTGAATTCGCGCGCACGTGCCTTTAAAAGAGCTATAATGGAATTTCCACTGGTTTTAAATTGTCCTTAGCTCTTTTGTGCGCAAACAGGCTCTTTCGTGCCTTTAGGATCGGGCTTTTGTCGGTCTGCACGCCTTGTAAACAAAGCGTTCAGCAAAGTATTGATCTTGGATCGGGTTAGCAATCTGAACGGATGAATAGATTCCCAGGTCTTTTGGCTTTATGGTTCCTAACCCTTGATGTGCCTTTTTGCGTTCAAGAATTTTAGCTTGCTAGAGCGTGGATAGGTGTAAACTTTGTAAAGAAAAAACACATTTCACAAACTGGCTCCGAGTATAAACATGACCACACGAAAATACTGCCCTAAAGCTTTCATTCGCATAATCTAACCAAAGGATTTTACTCCTCGGCTTGGATAATTAAAGCCAAATTTTAACAAAAGTGGGCCGGTTTCTTGGTTAACTTTGTAACTGTTTGATGTGCTTTTGAAAAGACCCGTTGTTAAACAAAAGACACAACGATAATTTATATCTATTGGCATGAAAAGAGGCACGCTTTTTATCCGTAAATCGCACGCGGTAATTGCTGATTCCCTTTTCAACAGCAGCAAAATCATTTAATTTCCCTCCCCCGCAATAGCCAATCACAAACCAGAATATTTCACAATAATCCCCTGGCGACCAATCGGCGTTGAGCTAGTCGCGCGCACCTGTTCGCCTTCAAAACGTCAATTCTCATTCCCGAAGATAAACTTGACTTAACTTGCCCGTTTGCCTTGGGCAATTGCTTAAACACCTCTTCTGGGCGAGTTGGAAATTGCTACAAGGTACTGTCTTCTTAAACACGACTGAAAGCGTTTAAAATCCACTCTTAGTTCCAACCAGCCATGGATCCAGAGTTCAGCAGGCAAGGTGCGTCTCAATACGTTGTCGATGAGCTTAATTTTAAACTGCCCTTTCATGATAGCACGTGAAACGAAAGGCTGGAGTTATTTCTTTACGACCACCACACCTGGGTGCCCCTAATTAAGCTTATTTCTTTGCAACAAAGAAACAAAAACTCGAGGAAAAAAATGATCATATGGAACTGTAACATTTTGTTTTTTCTGTCAAAACGTTTGCGACCGTGACAATTTTCCAGGCGTGTTGCTGGCATCATTTACTTGTTTTGATTCTAGTACAAAACATCAAACGGCAACTTGTGCAGAGAGTTCTTCTTCATTTAAGCAAATGAAGCTTTTATAATTTGTTTCAAACTATCTCTCAAACGCCTTTAAACAAAGTTGCGTAACTTTTCGTTTGGAGCAGGGGGGGTTGGAAAAAGTTGAACGGTTCAATTTTCCGGGCAACTGTGTCTGGTTGTCTCGCATTGATTTCCGTTGCCACAAGTTGATCGAATCAACCCAAGGGACTTTCTTCAACCATTGCCGAACGAATCAGCCCTCGATAACCTTATCTGCAATCTACCAACCCATTTTCATGCAACAAAACCTGATATCCAAAGCTGATTGGTCAGATTCTAGCTGAAATCTCTTCTCGGCGCCCAGCTCCGAAGATTGTTCGCGGCTAACGCATTTTGTCGCTGTCTTCCCAGCTATAGATCGCAAACCGATTATCTTGTGTAGAGTGTGCGGTGACAGATCCTCTGGAAAACACTACGGTGTTTTCACGTGCGACGGTTGCCGAGGATTCTTTAAACGAAGTATTCGCCGCAATCTATCTTACCAATGTAAAGAACGAGGCAACTGCACGGTTGATGTAACAAGACGGAATCAGTGCCAAGCTTGCAGATTAAAGAAGTGCTTTGATGTAAAGATGAACAAAGACGGTAAGCGAATAATTTTTCTCATGATAAGTCTTCCTTTATTTTAGTGCAACATAATGCTACTACGTTTTTTACTTAAAAAGAAAAAAAAAAGGTTGCTAACTTCGGCCCGGGATATTACCGCTCCCCAATTTTAATCTTGTCAGTGTCGATCAGTGTATATAAACTCGTCCGTGCGTGCAATAACCTTGATATACCATGCTCTTGTTGGTACACTGATAAAAATAAATTTGCAATATGGAGAGCTTAATTTTGGGAGTTTGGCTCACCCATTTTCCTCGCCGAGCTTTTAGCTGATAGTTGTGCAGGGAAAACCAATTTTCAACGCTAAACTCATGCAACCAAGTTGTTATAATATTGCATGAACAAATCTGGTCCCTTCAATAAATTGTTTATTCGGTTCATCTCTAGAACAACTGCTTAACCTTTTCCCAAAATGATTTGCGACTCAAAAGATAGAAAGTGATACATCTCAAGGTAAGCTTGACATGAAGCGGAGGGGACAAATTAAGGCAAATTATCTTAGCGCTAACAACACAGCCGGACCATCATGGACAAATATATCAATTTCATCAGCACGTTTATTAACACGGCGCAAGGGCTTAAAATTCCAGCTTTAAACCGTTGATATCATTAGCAAGAAAAAAGAAAATGAAAATTATTTCCTGAATATAGGAAAATTGAGTTAAAAACTAATAATTCAACCGGTAGTTATTAAAGGAATAATAAATCGCTGTCCGAACAAACTATGATCGGCCGCCACAAAAACATCTGCAGCTTAGCGACAGTTCAAACTGCAGAGAGCAGGTCCCATTTATTATTAATGCAATCTTAATTGCAGATTTGCTTTTTTATAATATCCTTTAGCGCTAAATGCACCTGAATTGAAAGATATTAAATTTCCGCTGCGTTTAATTTTCTCACGTTTGCTTTTCATCTCTCGCTTGACCGATAGCGCTATATATGAACTCATTTCGCACTTTTCTGGGCGCAACTTCGAAACGCGCGCAAGTCTTGGCTCGCAACATACGCGCTTGGGGGGATTCGCAGGTACACAAACAATACCTTGACTGCGGTTTTTAGGCGACCTTAGGGTTCTTTTTGGTTGAGTCTCGGTCGGTGTTTAATAATTTACGATTTTCTTGTTTGACTCATTCATGAAGTGTGATCGAGACGAGAAAGGAAAAACTGGGGGCTTGGAGCAAACACAAAAACCTGACCGCGCTAACCAAGTACAGGTTGATGTGGTACGTTTCTCCAGTTTCTTAAAGAAATCGAGCCTAAGCACATTGAATTTTTTTAAGTTTCATACAAGTTGCAAACTAATGCCGGGGAACACAAACCTTAACAAATGAAAGTGTCGAGTTATCTAAAGCTTTCATTCCGCGTTAATTTTCCCCATAGAAAAAAAAGCCCGAACGAGTTCCATGCCAGCTACCTTGTACAGCTTACTAAACAGCCAATCAAACTTTCCGCGAAATGCGTGGTTCTCCTTTGTTTTTTCATCCACAGACAACACAAAAATATCTCATTACAGCGCATTAACGCAATTGAATCTTATCGCAACGCTGAAATCGTCTCCAAGTTTGTTTTTGGCAAGACAGCGGAGCATTGTAGCATTGTGACAGGTGAAATTAAAGCGCCCTCTTGTAATCTTCTGAATATATCTTTACCCTTTGGTGTGAAAGCTTTTTTTTTTTTTTTTCCATCATCGGTACTTTGTTCCAAGGCGTGATGTGTTTTTACGATGGTTGTTTAGGCAACCGTTGGACAAAAATAAACTATTGCTACAATTTTTCAAAAAACAATTTTCAGTGATCACTGAAGTTCAAACGACAGTGTTCAGTTTTGAGCGGCTTTAAGAACAATTTATACTTCGGTTGCTTGTAATGTAATAGGGTTCAAGTTAGACTAGCAAAAAAAAATAGCAATATATTTGCGCAGTAACCAGGCATACAACAAGTATTACACATGTTAAGACATTAATCACCTGAAAGTTGAAAAGAGAAAAAAACGAACAGTTGAAAAGACCCGCTATGCATTAGTTACTTTGTTTCTTTGATAATATTATGATACAGGACCTCTTTAATAACAAGGCTTTGTGGACTGATGGGTTATCTTGTCTAAAAATTCGTCATTATTATATTATTATAATTATTATTAGTGAAAATACGATTTCTATCGCTAACGAAAATTGCCGGTATTCGAGCGCCGGGGCGACTGATTTTCTCAGTATAAATATGGTTGGGCTTGATCCATCATTATTGTAAACTTAATTAAAAATCGCAAGTTTTGGAATATTCCGGAAGAAAAACAACATCGAAAGAAAGTTCTGCTTGTTGGGTTTTGTTTGAATTGGCACACTTTAGGAACTTCTAATTCATTGTATAATTTCGGAAATTTAGAAGTCTGATCCAGTTGGCAGTAAAACGGCACCACAAAGTACCGAATGCTCGATAGTTTTCCAAGCGCTTTGCTTACGGTTATTACTCAACAGTCAAAATCACTTGTTTGGTAGCTTTCCACAGGGCGAGCACTTTTTAAAAGATTGACAATAGCATCTAATTGAATTTTCGCAAGTTCGAATTGAGTTTATTATTAAGTTCGGATTAATGATCCACGTTTTGATGCTTGGTGCGAACAGGAATTCAATTCATCGTCATCATCACCATTCCTTATCGTTCGGGAACATAGGGCCGTCATTACTTCCTTCCGTCATTGTCGCTCTACAGAGAAGCGAAAAGGGCTTACTGTTCTTAATTAAATGGACCAATTTCTTAATACCTTTACATTACAACATTCGTAGTAGGTACGTGCTTTCTATTGCCTTTTTTTTTTCTATTCGTGGATGTGACTGAATGGCAAATTGAAGGTCATTTGTCCAAGATGAGGAAGTCTTAGACGAGTCACGTAGAATTGAGGAAGTTCCTCTTTACAAAACATTAAATATTGAAACTTCAGGTCAGCAGGGACTACCCGACAAACTATGACTTCCCTTTGCATAATTGCAATAAACATTTATGTCAAAAGTGCTATATTTGATCTGAAGTATAACTTTATTGTTTGAAAAGTGAGTTTTCGAAGAGTAACTATTCAGAACTACAGAGCAAGCGATTTCTCGAAGGTTATCCAAGGATTATTGCACAAACCATTATAGTTTGAATTTACTGGGAGCTTAATAGTAATAATTTATTGATGTATGAGAACCGCGTATTGAAACTAAATTTCGATAACAGGGTTTTTATTGTTCTCCGATAAGGCACTGCATAAATTTTCGTCGGAGTATATAATCGTTCTATGATATCACTTACGTATTACCTTAATAATTACGATCATCGTTTGCAATGATGGAGATCTTTCACAGCCTGCCAAGCTCGAGTGACAATTATTCTGCACTAAATTCTTTACCAAAATTTGATCAAAGAGCGGAGCTATTTGACTATTTGAAAACTTTAAAACTTAGAAAAAAACATCGCTCGTTTGTTTCCTTTAGAGCCATTGTGCAAAAGAGTCGTTGTTTATAATTAAAAAGACAAAGCGAAATTTTCAAAGTGTAATTTTGAGGGCTGTTTTGCCTGAATGTTTTTGTATTGTGTCCAACAATTTTAACCATTTGTTTGTGTTAGCCTTTGGCACTCATCGCAGTAATTAATTAATCATCGTTGGGTTTCCTCCATCCTTTAATGTATGGTTCCTATTGTACTTGGCTGCCCGACAAATTCAACTAGACGGGTAGAAAACTGAGAACCATGTCTTAAATTCATTGCCATTTTTCGTCTTTCCTTTCACGCAAATTGCGCATGGGTCACTGTTGTAGACATGCTTTCACAAAGCCGGCTGCAGGTGAGCTAGAATCGGTTTTGTGGCGTTCGAAATGGTGTGTAATTTCGAGGCCGTTGGTTCAATATTGGTTATTTGCCTAGCGGGATGAAGGATGGAAAAAAGTTTTCGTAAAACTTTACACCATTGCTAATTAACAAATGGTAAACGGTTCAGCATGCACTATTGTGTTTTGAAGCAAGCGGGAAGTTGGTAAATAAACAGTACGAAAGAAGCGCAAAATTTGATCGAGGCGTAGTCGAGAGCGACTCTAGCTTCTTGAGTACTTGGCAAACTTGCTCCCGTGGTCAAATAGTAACTGCTTAATTGGCCAATCAGAGTCTGACTGATTTCGGTTCGCTGAAAATATTGTAGATATTTAACATTTTAAGCGTATTTACGCATCGTCTACACGTATGCATTTTCATCGTTTACATCTGAAAACGAAGATTTTTGTAAAGACGTATTTTTCCTCTACACGGGTCCGTTTTCAATGTTTCGGGTTTCGGGATACCTAAATGATTGAGCACAATCGGTGACGCGGGCGAAAAAAACAACAGATTCCCAGCGATTTAGAATCCATGTTGTTACGTCATTATTCGTTTTATGAAACCTCCCTTTACATTAATTTTTGTCGACTGTTTGTAATGACAATCTTCGTCTTTAAAAAATCTCTTCTATGGGCGGCGTGTTTGAAAATTTGCGTCAGTTTCGAAGCGTTTTTGTTGGCATACGTGTGAACAGAAATCCAGCCTCACCGGATAAAACAACCAAAAATGTACACGTGTGGACGCGGCCTTAAACATCCTGAGAGCGCACAGGAGACTTGCTCGAAAAATAAAGTTTGGCTCAGATTCAAACTGTGTTTCAGCGAATGAGAGTCGTCAAAAATACATGAGAGAATTTGAACTCACTTCAAATCTTTCCAACTCCTATTCTTTCATGAGTCGGGTTTGAGGAAGCACACTCTGATGTAATCTTTTCTTCGTTTTCCAGCTGTTCAACACGAGCGTGCGCCACGTTCCTCGCAGGTGGTCCCGACGGTTCCCGCGTACTCTATGCTCAGCGCCGTATACGAGCAGCCTACAGCGCATGTACCTGAACAACAGTTCACATATCCCAAGAGCGATCCTGCTGATGAGCTTCAACGACAGTGTAGTCCTGATCGGGACAAAGATCACAACAGGTCTGGTGATCAGCGTTTTTCTCCCCCAGGCTCCCACTCACAGTACCACGGCCAGAACAACAACCAGTCACCAGATTCCTCAAAGAAGCGCGGCTTCCTCTCGATAGAGAGTCTGATTGCCGAGACCAAAGATAACAATGCACCATCGTCCTCAGGCCCAGCGCATCCCAGCCCAAATCAAGGCAAAGAAGAGAACGGCGAAGGACCGCCAATGGTATATCAACCTTCACCGGAAACGGTCTACGAGTCCGCAGTACAGCTGCTGTACATGTCTGTCACGTGGGCAAGGAATATACCCACTTTCCTGGATCTTCCATTCCGTGATCAGGCTATCTTGTTGGAGGAGGGCTGGAGCGAGTTGTTTGTACTGAGTGCTGCCCAGTTCTCTCTCCCAGTGGATATGGGTCCGCTTCTCTCCGCAGCGGGACTTCAAGTAGATAAGGCTCCCACTGACAAAATCGTCGCCGGAATGGCAGACATTCGGCTTTTGCAGAACGTCGTGGCGAGGTTCAAGCGAGTGCAGATTGATTCCACTGAATACGCGTGTTTGAAAGCTATTGTGCTCTTTAAGCCAGGTAAGGCAGCTGGTTACTGGTTTGTCGGGTGGGGTGGGCAAACAAGTACATGGGGCCGGCCGGGTATCTTGAGGATAACGAAATCCCTCATCCGAGGCATGCTGGAGTCGAGGAGACGCTCTGCTCTTAGCTTTTTCTTCGCAGTCTTTGTCTGAGGTACTGGAAAGTTAACAGAACAATGAAACTCTTTCCCGACTGTTCGCTGGAAAAAATGGATGGAAAAATGGTGGATTGCTTTGCATCTTGTGTTACCCTCTTTCACTATTCAGATTGTTTTTATCGACGGTTTTAATATTCCTTAGAATGGTCACTGATTCTACCTGAGTCAAAAAGACAATAACATGTCCTTATAACAACACAGAATCGTAAGCAGGCAAAGAATCAATCATACCGAAAAAAACAACAACATAGCACAAAGTTGCAGACGAACACAGGTCAAGAAAATTCGCCACTGGATAATTTTTTTAACATCATGTGACAAACGGAGACTTAATGGTACAACGAAACAATTCCTTATAAATTTCCTCACAATTCCTTGCAGACCTGCGTGGCCTCCGAGCACCGCACATGGTAGAGAGGCTACAGGACCAGGCGCAAGCCATGCTGGGAGAATACTGCCGCAGTCACAATCCTGACCAACAAGTCAGATTTGGAAAACTACTGCTAATGCTTCCGTCATTAAGATCGGTCAGCCCCAAAATGATTGAAGACCTGTTCTTTCGGGGTGCGCTTGACAATGTTCCTATTGAGCGCATGTTGTGCGATATGTTCAAGTCAAGCTAGGTGGATTGTCAATTGGTTAATCAAAGGTTTCACTTAGCAGAACCAAACAACAACTAAATGAATAGGAGTTCGGTAGCAGTAAGCATTATTGTAGTAGGATTTCATCAGCATACTTTAAAATTAGAAGCACTTTTAAAGGGTGATAAACCGTACCACAGGAAAATATTCCGCAATGGCTTTCATTCGAATGGTCATATTTTAGGATTTCATCAGCAGACTCAAACATTAGAACTACTTTTTCAAGGGTAATAAACCGTATTGCTGGAAAATACTTCACAATAGCTTTCATTTGAATCGTCGCACTTTAGGATTTCATCGACAGACTCAGAAGTTCGAACCTCCTTGTACAGCGTAATCAACAGCACCATAGGAAAGTATTGCTTTCATTTGAATGGTCATAATTTAAAATTTCAATTTTTTTTTGCAATTTAATATCTTCAATGATCTTCCCGATAATATAATAAGGTTTTATAGTAAATAAATCTTAGTACGGATCGTGTAAAACAAATGATCATGAAATCAGGCTTTCTATAACACCTTGGTTACCGAAAAACTTTTTTTCTGGTCGAATGCAAAAGGATCCAAAATGTGAGGCTCAAAATTCTTGCTTTTATACACGTATACTCTGACTATATTACCGATCAAGGAAAATTATTAAAGATATAAGGATCTAGCGAAAGATTTGTACAGAAGTAGTAGCTAAGTTGTACATAATTTATCAACTTTTTTAGTCATTCTTTTTAGTGTCAAATTTTCTTAAAAGAGCGGCAAGTTTATAATCACGTCATTTTTTTTCAATCTTTTTGGTCTTCGCAATGTGTACATATTTTTCTTTTATAAAGGTTTCTAGATAAAGCGTAAGTGGTTCTTCACGTTTCTACCGAAACGTAAGTAGTTGTAGTAGCGTCATTCAGCCAATCACAATAAACGTAAGCAAAGTAACCAGCCAATCAGATTTCGAAGTAAAACGAGCAGCCCGTGCAAAGCGCGAGAAAACACGTGCAAACCTAATTGCGACTGTTTTTTTTTTTTTTTTAATTACCAGTGTCGATGAAAAAGCAAGTTTTCTGCAAAAAATGGATCGGAATTGTACGACATTTTTGGGAATTTTGGCGTGTATTGGAAAAGAAAAGCAAAACCTTGAGCCGAAACGATCCAAAACGCTGATAAAAGCATAGATACAGTTTTGAAAACTCGTAGTTTTTAAAAAAGCACACCGTTAAATTGCAGTTAGACGGCAGAACATAGGAAGTTTTGAAGTTTTGAGGACATTTTCGATTACTTCAGTACCTCGACGATAGATCAAATCAAACGTAAACGACAGGATCAGATTCTAAATTAGACAAGTGAAGTTAATATATAGAAGCTAATGTGAAGGAAAATTGCTTACAGTATAAGTCAGATCAACCAAACGAAGAGGGCCATTTATGAAAACGCATTTTTGACTGTCGTGAACGGAGACCTAAACGAATAAACACATGAAAGCTAAGAAATGTGTCTTCAAAAATTAAAACGCAGTTGAGCTGTTTATCTTTCAAGGGACTTTAGAATAAAAGTTTACAAAGTTTAGTGGTTATCAGTAAGTGCTGCAAGTGCAACACACGAAAGCTGAGTACTGTGTCTTGTATAAATTAAATGACGCAGATGACCTGCATACCTTTTGAGGAAACTTCAGGATAAAAGTTTACAAAACTTTAGTGGTTATCTGAGATATACCCGTAGAATTTATTTGTAATATAGATTTAATAATACAACTTCTAACAACTTTATACTCAAATAGAGAATTTCGAAGAGATCTTCAATAAGCTAAAGTTGAAGTTAAATGTTGGATTTAGCCAACTCGTGCTTTGAACAGTTGCATGAGATTAATTCTAAAAGATAAATTAAGTTGGGAATTTTTAGGAACGTCATTATCATCAACTTTTTGAGAGAAATTTATAGAACGAAAGCTATTAATTAAGGGCGAGTTTTTTTGGGACATCATGTATTCTGTGTATTCTGAGAAAGAAATACATACACTGAAAAATCTATAACCGCGACTTGGCTGTTTTACCAAGTCGCAAAGTTGGGGAAAATGTACTCTTTATGTACAAGCCAAGCCGCGGTTTAGCTGAATACCTATTGTCATATTAGAGATTCTGAGTACAAGTTCGGAAACCACAAAATGTGATCTTTTTACAAGAACGTTTCGTAACTTAAAAATTGGATGTTTTGCGACATACTACTTTGGTGGGTCTCTAGAGTTTTAATAACCACTCTTGCTTTTTCAGTCATTTTATCGTTTTCCTTATTTTTGAATGTTTTTCTTTGCTTTTGAATTTTCTAGATACTAAACTGTATTTTGACTTTTTAATGCTCATCGATGTTTGAACCTTCTTTTATAAACATTTCCTCCTTTGAAGGACATTGTCTTGTACAAACGAAGTTTTTGTCGCTAATGTAAATAAAAAAAGTTTTGTAGCTGTAGAATAAATAAATATGTGAACCGAAGTACAAATGTTTGTATCATTTAAATAAAACCTTCTTAAACTTATTGGCTATGTCCTTAATCCTGCCCTCTTTTAGCTTTGTCATTTTTCAGTGTCCAGCGGTAGTTGACTGTGGTTCCACAAGCGTGCGTTATTAAATCAGATAGGCAGCTATAATCTTGACTGAGAGCAGTCTCTTTCGTTCTCCTAAGTTAGTGTAGCGCGCGATGTATCTAGCCAGCGCCGAAGCCAACAAAGCCTACGAAGCCTAAGTAATCTTTGATTAGGGAGCTTAAGCAACGACGACGCCAACCGCAACGAAAACGTCCCCTGAAAATATATCTTTAGTTCATTTGTGCTACTTCCAAATTATTTCAACTCGCTTAAATTTTACACAAATAGCGAATTACCCAGGAACCAAATTGATAGGAGTGGCGTACAAATTAAGAAAGAAAATGAAAAATTCACCGTCGTGCGTTCACGTTCTCCAAAAAACCTTAAATGTGGTCATTTCACGTCGTTGTTTTGCAGAGGACGGCAAAGAAATGTACCAAAATGTATTAAAACGCACGTGCAGAGCGATTGTTTTTGCCCATTAACTATGATTAAACCTATTGTTTTGCGGCGTTGTCGTTGCCGTCGCCGTCGTCGTTGCTTAAGCTCCCTAGGGAGTGCGTTCCAGACGTCAGCAGGCTCTGTCTCCTTTAATTTGCCAAGTTGGCGATGATGTCAACCGCCCCTGAAAGAATCTTCCCTTTTATAGGCGACATTTTCCAGCAAAGAGCTACTATTATCCGCCTAACCCACATTGATTACTGTACCCTTACCCTTCCTCATTGAAGGATATTTATTAAATACTATTTGGTCAACGCCACGGTTGAAACAACTGGAATAATCTTGCAGTACTAGTTTACAATAAACGGTACTTTATAAAGAACACCTCATTTGAAATAATTACCTTTTTTTTAGCGATGCTTACGGCGCGGACAAGGATCGAACTGAGATATAAGAGGAAACGTTCACCAATCTACTGCGGGGAACGGTTTTTACACTTAATAATAGTTTGGACGTCGTGGAAAGGGCAGTGGAAGGAAAGCACTGATCTATTTTTTAAGCAACTAGTAAGATTATTTTTCGTTTACGAGAGAAATTCCCGATTCATAGTAGATAGAAACTCTAGCCACTCACGGTTCTTTTAAACTGAAACAGGCAGCAAAGAATATTCGTACTGAGTGAAGCAGCCATATTTTCAAGTAGAATCACTGTAATGATCTGTTATATGAAAGGAACAAAGTAAGTCAACGTGCATGTAAAAAAAAAAAAAAAAAAGAGAAGGCTGAGAGATAACGTACTATGTGAAAATATGGTTCACCGGTGAGGACTCGAACTTCAGTCTCTTGCATGCAACTGAGGCAGACGTGATAAATGCTAAACCACAGGCGAACCCACAACGAAAGCGGGAGAAATAGCATAGCTTATTCTTATTACATCACTAAGATCACTAGTACACTCGAACAGGACCCACCAAACCACAAAATGGTTGGTGATCTCTGCCTGAACCCCCCCCCCCCCCCCCCCTTCCGCCTTCCTCAACCTCAAAAGTGTCTTTATTGCATAGCCACTCCTCTATCCATGCAATAGTAAAAAATGACAATGAGAATAAAACCTCTATTTTCTTGTTTATCTAGCAATGCTGTCTCCTGCTAGCTGGATATGGAGGTGGGTCCTCTTCGATCAAACATGTTATGAACAGTTCCCCTAAAAATTGTCGAAAAGTTTTGGGAACGGATTATATTCCACGAATTTACGAGCTGTTGCTGGCTTTTCGAAAATTCTAGCCGGCCTTTTTTCGCACTGTTAACAATGTATTTGCCCCTTCCAAAACAAAAGGGATTGGTTTTTCAGCGATACAAGATTACGAGGTGACCCTTTTCCAAAGTTCTTTCTTATTCCGGGCTCACTGAGACGGGTAATGGTACCACGCCTCCTTGTATTGACCGTGGTGGGCTGGATCAAGTCCTGTCACTTGCCTCCTCACCAAGATGGCGGCGTACAAGACATCTGTTTTGGTAAAGTTCTGCCTGTTTCTTGTATTGATTTTCACGATTGCTGACACCAAAAAAATAAATGACGATAGCGCTAAAGAGAAGGCAGCTGCTGAGAAAGAAAACAAGTACCATACGATCGACACAGTGTTTCTTTTGGCCATGATGTTCTTAATGATCATCACCGTTTTAACCGTGTGGTTGTTTAAAGTCAAACGTTTCCGCTTTCTGCACGAGACAGGTGTTTGCATGATATACGGTAAGTTAGCCTTCCTGTTGTTTTCGCCACTGCTGCTGCAATACGAAAGTTTTCTGTCCTGGTTTGATGGCACGTTGTTTTGATTTTGAAGTTTGTCATATGTGACTTTAAGCTTTCGTTTTGTCAAACTTGAACTTGTCAGACCTGAGCTTATACATGTAAATAATTTGTCTGATCTGTTTTCGGCCATTAAGTTGTAGTAAATAATTAGATTAAAAATGAATTAGTAAACAAGCAAAGAAATGGAAATCTGATTAAATTTCGGTGTTGAAACATAAAGCATCACTGATCGACAGTAAACTTAAATCTTACAGCTGAACCTGTAGTTTTCAAAAGAATGGCAATACTTTACTGTACATGTACATTTTAGGGCCATCCATAAACGTTAAAAGTTGCAGCTTCCTTGTTTACCCCAATAAACATGAACTGCATCTCAGAGAGTAAACTTAACTGCTGTAATTTATTGCCAGGATGCATTTTATTTAGGTCATGCCAAAGACCTTCAGCGTGGGTTTGCAAATTGCTCAGCGTACTGGCACGTGATCGTGGTCTTTGGTGTATAGCAGTGTAAAACAGTGGTAGATTACCTCATAAGCATTTGCTTGTAGAAAAATTATATTAGCTTTTGAAAAACTTCTACTGTTGTTAATAAACTGTTGTTATCCAAAAATATCCAGGATTTCTCTGTCATGTGGGCAGGGGACGAGGTCAGCGTGGTGGTTGGCATAAAATTTCCCTAGGGTAGGCACTTCAGTGGCTACATAAACTTCTAAATTCTTGGTATATCTTTGGTGTGCGACAAACATGGAATGCACGCTGATGCCATTAATGCACAGCAGCTTTCGGTTTTGCAAATGACTTACAAAACAAAGCTGCAAAAGGCGTCAGCTCTCGCAGGCTTTTGAATGATCATACCAAATCAAGGGAAGCAATTTTTGGTTGTTGATTCTTCTTTGCGTAGGTCACTTGTATTTTAAAGGAAAGACAATAAGCTATTTCTGGAAATGTTTAGCATTTTGCTAAAAAACTAAAATATAAAACTAAAGCAAAGTTTGTTACATGATAATCAGTGTCTGTGACAAGATAGAGCTTATCTGGAGCAATTTCAAAACAGGTAAAAAAGTCACTAACCATGTTCTTGCCTTAAACCCTTTTTCTACTTTTCAAGGTATGGTAATTGGTTTTCTTATAAAATATATTGGTGGAGAGAGCCGCGTTGCCATAGCTCAACCCAACTGTACCATAAGCAGTAACGCAAAGAAGCTTTATATCAGGGCAGTGAATGGAAGCCAATTGTATTCTTACACCTTGTCTGGACCTGTACAACAAGATAACACTACTGATCAGGGGAGTGAGCTTGAACAAAAGGTACAGAAATAATGTTTATCATTCGCAAGATGGTAGTACATCAAGCCCAGTGGGACAACAGTGCCCGGGGAGTCCAAGGTTTTCAATGTGACCAGCCAGACCCGCTCTCATGGCTGGCAATCTCTGCAACCCAGCCATGAGCCTCCATGCACAGTCATCCGGACACCTGTCACACTGCATTAGCAGTGGAAGATGGAAAAAAGGGAGGGGCAGAAAAACCGAGGCAAACCAACCAGAAACTCCACAGAAAATCTGCTATGCTCGAACACGCTACCACAATATGGTGCTCTGCGCATGCATGAACCACCAAGAGCCACTGACCACCCAATGAATGCAAGCTTTTCTTTGTTGTTAACTTAATAGTTACAGTTTACTCCGGATAACTCTAACCCTCGCTAACTCAAACCTCACGCTAACTCGAACCAATAGTATTTTCCTTTCAGGTCATTTTCTTCATAATTTACGCTTGATACATGTAACTCGAACTCCTGATAACTCGAACCTTTTTCAATTTCCCTTGAAGGTTCGAGTTATCGGGAGTCGACTATACATTGAATTGCATTTAACTGCATACAAAAGTGGTCACTGGCGCCTAGCAATCTCAAAAACTAATACTATAATTTTTTTATCTACACATAGGCAGTATTTGATCCTGAGATATTTTTCTATGTCCTTCTGCCTCCAATCATCTTCCATGCTGGATATGACATGAAAAAGGTAATACTCATTGCACTCTTAATGTTGGTTGTTAACAACTTTGAAATGAAGCTCTCACTTTACCAATCTTTAGCCCAAACTAATTAAAAATTTCTCCACTGATTGATCATGAGTACATGTCATGATAGTGTTTATCCATGGTCAGACACCATTGAGGCAGCATGACCAAGTGGTGAGGATGCCAGACTTGTAATCACTAGCTTGTTTACGAATGAGTTGATTCTTGATAGACTTCTCACGTGCACACTTGTAAATAGCCATTTGATCCCAGTTATTTGTTTATCAGCTGGATATATATATATATTTCCACTGGTCGAATAAAGTTCTCCACCCTTTAAACTACTGTGGTCAGCTGACTGCCTCCTGCTTGTTGGGATTCTTTACATTGTTATGCTCTATTTAAAACATAATTCTGTGTTGTCCTGCTTGGTTCATTATCTCTAGAAAGCCCTTTGTGGGGAGAGGATTACTAAATGTAGTTGTTGTGTTAAATAATAATGGTCCATCTGGCAAAAAATACCTGTTGGTTGGAACTGGTCTGCAAAAAACCCTTGCATGTACATGATTATTCTTTTTCAAAATCACAAACAGAATCCCTTCATTGTATTTACAGGTATTTCTAATTTGTATCTTTGTTATTTTGTGCTTTTGTTTGTGTGTTGTTGTTGTTTTTTTTCCAACCCAGCTTTCACCTTAAAGGACAAATTGCTGAACTGTTCAAACAATCAAATGGCAATAATCCATTTTTAATGATTTTTTTTTTGCAAGGTGATTGAGATGAGAACAAGCAAAAGAGTACTTCTGTCATGGGGCAATCATTGTGATAGTTTCCTTTGGAAATTAGATTATCTAAACCATACTACATGTACTGTAGCACTTATTAAGCCTAGACTTTCTCAAAGTCGCTCGCTTCTCATTGAATGGACCTGGCGCGAGCGACTTTTATCACTTGCAGCGCGCCAAATTTTACAGGAGGAATTTTCCTCCTGTAGCATTATCCTATCAGAACCAGCCATTTGAAAGTACACGTCAATCAAGGCAGATCATAACCAGATCACGCGCGAAGCTGTTCGAACATACAACACTAGCTCTTCAATAGCGATTGTTATTTCGGCCTACGGCCAAGAACTTCTAAATTCCTCGCGCTGATTATACGTTCATTTAACGACGCAATTCGTGTATGGGTTGCAAGAAGCAAAGTACAGAGATGTCCGCGAACATCAGCGCAAAGTAATCGAAAGTCACTGTTGTGGAAAGGACGTGTTTTTATCGGCACCTACAGGATGATCGGGAAAAACGCTTGACCTTTGAGGTGGCCCCATTCGTTTTCGATTTTCTACGTCACGGCGAAAGAAAAGAGGTTAGGTCCGTTTGCTTGGTTCTGGTTAAACAGACATCAACATCAAGAGGCGATCGATCAGTATCTTGAGGCTTATACTGACCGAGTTATATGCTGCATTTTTAATGAGTGTTTTGATATTAAATAACGAGATAAGCCTCAACCTTGTTCGGTATATAGCAAGCATTTTTCGGCCGTTAACTTGTTCGGTTGTTATATACCGATACGTATTCGGCCGTTATCCCAAACGAGTTAACGGCCGAATTTCGTTCGGTATATATTAGGAAACCCATTAGAGCCGATACATTTTATGTTGTTTTCCAGGTTTTTCCGTCAAGACAGCACTCTGCATGTCATGCTGTGTAGTGCTTTCATTTTAAAATTTGCAGTAGCAGCGCTAGCAGTAGCCGGTATTATTATTATTACTCACACATTCGAAGTAAAGCATTTAAAAAAAAATCTTCGCGAAGCGAATTGACATAGTTTCTGCAGTCATCAAAATGTAAACAAAATCTTCGCATGAACAGTGTGTAGTACGATACAGTCGTTTCGCGGGGCTGATAAAGAAAATGACTTGTCGTTTCACTGTTCAAATGCGTTGTCAACGTTTGAAAATGTTTTGCAAATGCGTTGGCCCAATTCTTAAATGATTTTTCACGTATTTCGGTTTCGTTCGGAAACATTCCCAACATTTTGAAATGCATTGAGAAAGTTTTCCAATGCAATTGTCGACATTTCCAAAGATGCATTGAAATGACTGAAATGACAAGAATGCATTGAGTTGACAGTTTGACAACTTCGCACCCTGAAAAGTTCGCGCCAAAATGACGTCACTTGATTCGATTTCCAGCAAGGGAAACAAGTCGAGCTCTCGCTCGCTCGCGCTCCGCGCTCACTCGCTCGAGCTCTGACGATCGCGCTTCGCGCTCTCTAAGCTCGACTTGTAAGCAAGTCTAATATTAAGCCTTGTTTAATTTGCCAATTAATAATAATTATTAACTAAAGTCACTCAACACAGGTGCTCTGTTGCTCAAAAAGACAAATATGTTTCAAATCTCTTTCAGCGATTCTTCTTCAGAAATATTGGTGCAATTCTAACATATGCCTTTGTTGGTACCACAGTGTCCTGTATGGTGTTTGGGTGAGTTGGCGGAATGCACAATTTCTGTTTGAGAAGTAAACGTCTCATCACTTTTTTTTTTATCATTAATAATATATGCATTCCAATATTTGAAAACAAATGTGATTAAATGGAGTAAAATGTGTGTACAAAAGTCATATCAATGTCCAAATGTGTGGACTTTTAAATTGGAACTTTATGCAATTAGCTGAAACATATTAATTTATTTTATTACACCTGTGGCACTGGAACAACTAAGTATTAATTAAAAGTAAAAGGCAAAAAAAAAAAAGATTTATCTTTTTCCATTTTCAGGCAAGCTTGTCGTTTTTATTCAGACATTATTCTATTGGTTCCTGACCTAGTGCTGTTTGTATTTTACATACAGTGTGGAAAACTTTGTGATACACGTACATGTACATTGTAATTCCATGTATTTTTATTTCAATAGGGGAACGATGTATGCATTCACCAAGTTTGCTACAGTAGACAAAAATTTTGTCTTTTTGGAATGTCTCTTGTTTGGAGCCTTGATATCAGCAACAGATCCAGGTACAAGTTTGGTTACCTTCAGATAATTAACTCATTCAATCAAGTGGATAAATCACTATCCAGCAGATAAAATGTACTCTGACTAATACAACTTGTCTCCTGGATAGCAACTTATCCACTGGATTATACTGTAGTTATCCACTCTTTGAACTACGAGGGCCAGATGTATAGTTATATTCATGTACATACATGTATGTACACTACATACATTTGCAATTACTCTTCAACTGTTAAATACGATCATGTACATTAATGTTAATTGTTAATTAGCTTTTATTTGATGTTTTATAGTGACAGTGCTTGCCATTTTTCATGATCTGCATGTGGATGTTGACCTCTATGCTCTGGTTTTTGGTGAAAGTGTCATGAATGATGCCGTAGCTATCGTTTTGTTCAGGTAAGATGACCTAGTTTAAGTCTAGAACGACAATGCCACCCAATGCAAAGACAGGTAAAGAACTTTGCATTGTTGTAGAAGTACTCTTTGACTATATGTTAATATATATATACATTTTCATATCAGTTAATAGGTTTAATTACCATAATTGACTATGTAAGTATTTTTTATCGTTTATATATACCTTTTTCCCCTGCTTCTTTTGGTATATTTTGTCTGTACATAGATTATGTTCAAAAATACTAGCACAAACAACTCTGTACTTTATGAGCTGCACTAAAATTCAAATTGAAATTATGCTTATAACTGTACATGTATGTTACACTGTATATGTAACATACGGTAAGCAAAGTTGAATGCTTGTTATGCTTGTAAATAACGTGGTTTCATAATTTTTCATTTTCAGATATTTTTACTTTACTTGTCCCCTGGTGCCAAGGTGGCGCATAGGGCCTCCACATGGGCTTTCCAGCGATTCCTTTCTTGCGCTGCAGTGCGCACCTCACTCCAGGACTGCCACCCTGCTTTGGACCTCTCTTTTTCTACCGTGCGCCGCCAAGTTGTTTTTGGCCGGCCTCTCTTTCTCCTTCCCTCTGGGGTCCATATTAGGGCTGTAACACAGTCATTGTCAGGTTGTTGTCTCAGGATGTGTCCAATGAATCTCCATCTCCTTCTTCTTACCTCTTCACTCAACTTCTCCACGTTAGCCCTTTCCAGTAGCTCTCTATTACTGATCTTATCTTGCCATTTAATTTTCAGATCAGTAGAGACATACCTCCTTGACAACACAGCCAGTGGTTTTCAAGCTGATCGATTCTTTGAATCGGTGGGTGTGTTTATCGGTGTATTCTCAGGATCGTTCTTTCTTGGTTTTGCAATGGGCCTTGTCACTGCTCTTGTATCCTTTGAATTCTTCAAACCTTAGTCTGGCTGTTCAAAAACCAGGGTCTAGCCTAATCATGAGTTATACAGTCAATGTAAGTTCCTAATAATTATTGTGGGTTAACAAGAAAGTGAAAGGGTTTATCAGGTGGATGTTGACTTGACTAAACATATCAAAATCACAGTGGCAAAGAGCATCAGTGACTACAAATTTTTTTTCAGGAGAATGCAGAGAAAAACCAACAATGAACTCAACCCACACATGATGCCGAGTCCAGGAATCGAACTCAGGCCACACTGGTGGGAAGGGAGTACTCTCACCACTGCACCATCTCTGTTCCCCATACATATGTTTCTTCCCACACATATTAATGTTTCTCCTGATAACAGCTAAAACCCTGTTTCAAAGGCTTTTTATTAATGGTTAATAAATTGGGGTAGTTTTAATTGTCAGACTGTAACAAATAAAAGAGATCATAGATATTATTCTACATTCTGTCATGAACCTTGACACCATGTGAACATACAGGTTACAAAACTCACAAGAATTTCTGACTTCCCATTGCTAGAGACAGCGTTGTTCTTTCTTCTCTCATGGACGACGTTCCTCATGGCAGAAGCTGCTAATCTCACTGGTAAGTTTTGTCAAGTCTCGGAAGTTAAACAAGTCTAGTAAGAAACTTTAACATCATCATAAATACATGTACAGTGAAAATATTAAACTGGATCACAGGAAAGTTCTTTCATTTGGATGGTCACACTTTAGGATTTCATCCGCAGACTCAAATCTTACTGTAGAATCACCTTGTACAGCATAATAAACAGCACTATAGGAACAAACTAATGTACATGTAGTTTACAGTAATAGTAACTTAAAGATTGATTGAATCAGGCAAGGTAGAGGTTAGGCTGACTAACCAATATCAGGGCAAACACTTTGAAAAAAAGAAAAAAAACACAGCCTTGCCATGTAGTACTTACACTGTATACAAAACAACCAGACAAGTAACATTAATTTTGTGCTATTACTTTGCAGGGATTGTTGCTGTTCTTTTCTGTGGTATATCACAAGCGCATTATACTTACAATAATTTGTCACCAGAGTCTAAACAGAACACTAAACAGGTGATGTTTACCGCCAACTCTAATATTACATGGTGTTTGTGGCACAGTCATTTTTCTCTCCCCTTATCTTCCTTTCATTTGGTATTGATCCAGGGCATTGTTGGTTAATGAAAAATGGTTATTATTAATAATTGTTATCATCATCGTCATTGTCATCATCATCATCATCATCATGAGTCATCATCATCATCATTGTATAGAATAGTCAACTCTGTGAAAGTGTGCATATACATGTAATTATTTATTATAATTAAATTATTTTGCAGCTGTGTTTGCTGGTACATGGTAGAAAGTAATTGACCTTGATTTCACTTGCTTCTTTGCAGACATTTGCACTGTTAAATTTTCTAGCAGAGAGCTTCATATTTTCATACATGGGATTGTCTCTTTTTACTTTTCAACATCATCAGTGGAATGTTGGTTTTATTGCCTGGACATTTGTATCCTTGCTATGTTAATTTGTGTTTAAATTTGTGTGCATATATTTTAAATATATGTATTTTAATTTATTTAGTGGATAATGATTCATGACTTAATGGGCATTGGCATTGTTGAAGTTGTATAATATGGTTTTATACAGCTGTTTCGACAAAGGTTGTTCAAAAAAAAGGTGTAAAAGCATACTAGACAATGCCAAAAGGTAGTCTGGAAAATACCCATTCAATAAATTTCAATAAAAGCTCAGAATACATATTGCCCGCCATCTCAAGCATGCTGTACGGTCGAGGCATTATGGATTCTGAGCTTTTATTAAAATTTACAATTGGGTATTCCCCAGACTACCTTTCGGCATTGTTGGTATTTGTTTAGGCTTTTTTTTGGACAACCTTTGTCGAAATAGCTGTATATACTGTCAGTATCACATTCAAACACAACATGTCACCTTTTCAGCAAGACTAGTACCCTGTCAATGAATACAGTCACTTTGTTGTCGTTCAATCAAGATAATAAAAGAATAATTATAGCAGTGGTTAGTAATTCTTAACTGTGTAACCTGTTCAGCTTGCCATGACCCTAGGTAGACTGTGTAACATTTATCCATTGTCCTTTTTACTCAATTTGGGGCGGCATAGGAAGATTAGCTACAACTTCCAGCATATGATGGTCTTTGCAGGTAACTGGTTGAAGCTGTTACTGTTGTAATTTCACAATACAGCTTAAATGTACACTAAATAAAGCTTTGAAAACCAGAAAACAAAAACAAAAACAACAACAGTGAACAAAATAAACTGAAACATATTTCTTATCAAGCTGGGGACATCCATTAACCCTATCTATAAATAATTGTTATAAGTTAAACATGGGCATGTAACTTGATGGGCATTAAACCATTATAATGACAGTCTCTTCAAGAGTATTTAATAAATTTACTTTATTACACCCATTTTGAAATCACTGGTGGTAATCCTTGCAAGCAATCTGTTTGGCTCTCAACAGTGCGATTCATTCATGAATTGCACTTTTTTTTTTTTGCTCTAAATTGCATCCTTTTTTGGCCCATCAAAATGAATATGAAATAATAATGACCAATGGAATTTCAAGGCTTACCTGCACTAGCCAATCAGATTGCAGAAAAATATAGGGCAAAAAAAAATTCCTTGGGGGAAATTGTGCTGTTTCTGTTGCCCAAATTCCCCCTTTTCCAGAAGAAGCTGGGAAATTCTACTATAATTATTATTAATAGTACACCCAAACTGTTTCCTAAAGTAGTAGTGGTCTGCAAAATCACTTGAAGTATGTGTTGTAGGTTAAAATGAATTCCAGGTTAAAATGATTTCAACCTAGGTTGATTTGTATTTTCCTTTGTTTCAGATGTAAATTACCCAACCTTAAACAAAGGAAAATACAAATCAACCTAGGTTGAAATCATTTTAACCTGGATTCATTTTAACCTACAACATATGCACGGCTACCACCCTGTATTTCTCAAATTCTCCAAAACCTCCAAACAACAAACTGTCAGCATTTAGTATAACCAAAAGCAATATTTTTACAAAAAAAGCACTAAATAAGACTACTACTTGTTTTGACAAAGAACCTGTCTTCGCTAACATGAAATTACTCCTAGAGCACCAGGAGTAAAAATATGAGAAGTGGTTTCTTTGAACCTGAAGAATAAAAACTGTAATCTGTTTTTAACGATATCTCCAACAGGATCATTTTTTTGTCACACAAAATTAATGCTTTTCTTCATTCCAGGCTTACGGGGTGCAGTGGCTTTTGCTTTAGCCATGCGCAACACTGAATCTGTACCTCGTCAAATGATGCTGACGTCAGTGTTGATTGTTGTCTTGGTAACAGTAATAATAAATGGGGGTTCTACTATGTCAGTTCTCTCTTTCTTAAAAATAAGGTGAGCTTAACATGGATGTAAATCTATTACATTAACATTCAATCCCTGTAGTAATTTTATAAAGCAGGCTAATTTTAGGCTAATGTATACAGTCATGTAGCTTGTACCTGTAGTGTCAAACCATTCATAATCAGACAATGGCACTTACAGTATTGTTTCAAAGAAAATAAAAGGGCTGTTCATTTATTCACAAGGTTATGTGTGATGTACAGTAAACACCAGCATAAAACAACAGGTGGATTTAGAACCTCCAGGCTGAAATTTGTCATTTTAAACACCTGTTATATAAGAATCTTACAATAAATATATGAAGACTTATTCAGGCTGACCTTGAATTTAAAAGTAGGTTCTTAAATGTGGGTGTTTACTGTAATGGTCAAAGGTAGCAGATTAAACTCGTCTTTTTATGCCCACGGGTCCATCGAGTCTTGAATCGTACCAGGGTTCTATAGTGACCAAGAAAACTTAATTGGGTTTCTTTTATTCACTGGCATTTGCCAGTGAATGAAAGAAACCCAAGAAAATTCTAAGAAAATAAGAAAAATAAGGTGAGCTTAAAGGGCGATTTACACGGTACGACTTTGTTGCATGTGACAAGCTTACGACAGGACTACAACATGAATTGTTTTAAGGAAATCAAACCTACAACTCGCTTCAATAATTGTCCTGCACATCACAAAGAAAGAAACTAAGAAAATTCTAGTATGCTACATGTATGCCATCTACAAGTGAAGAGAAAGCAGGGTGGGGGGAGGGGGTCACTTAGTGTGAGATGCAGGTGCAAGCTTTCTTAGTCAGGAGTGAAAGATGAAACTACTGAGCAGTATGTATTATATTGTCACTTCTCAGTGCGGATAATGAATTCGTACTGCATTTTAAGAAGCAACCACCCATAACCGTGGTTGAAAGAGTTGCCAGGAATTGAGTTAGGAATTGGAGTGTGTTATATACATGTACATGTATAATTTTTGAAATGGACTGTTTTGTGTTTCAGGGTTGGAGTTGATCCAGAAGAGGAAGACAAGAGAACAGTTACTGTTTCGGTCAGTACTGTAGGTTTTGTGCTTATCAAAAGATGAAATCTCCCTAGTTAATTAATTGCCTCCACTCATTTCTTACAAATAAAAACGATGAGGAAAATTTACTTGACTTTGAGTGCCATCTTGCAAGGGTAAAGTTTGGATAAATGCAGAAAAAATAAATGGGATAAACATTTTTTTACTTTACATGTATGTACCTAGCCTGTGTAAGGTTGCCCCCTCCCCTCCCCTCAGAGGGAGTGGCTATACACACGCCAGTATGTACCCTCTAGTTGATTAGCTATTTTGTCTAGACAAAGTGTAGATGTGGGTATTTAAATTTAAGTAGTCTGTCATATAGTTTCTTAATAATTAATAATTAATTGACTTTTTTCGCTTTTACATAGTACATGTTTCTGAACCATGTTTTGTTCAACCCTCACAGGAAGAAGATGACTCTTTGCGATCCAGCCAGGTTCATCATGAGAGGGCCTGGATTTTTAGAAAGTGGTATGACTTTGATGTCAAATATCCTTTTAGACAATGCTACATCATACTAAGGGAAAGTTGTACATTAGCTCCGTGCCCAACCCCAGCCAGGAGGACCATTAACCCTTTAAGCCCTAACAGTGATCAGCATCAAATTTCTCCTTGTAATATCATGCTTATTCAACCCCTGAGGTCATGAGAGTTAAGGATATGATCACCCAAGGTGAATTTTCTTGATATTTTAATAACTTCTCTCCAGTAGTTTTATAAGAATAGTATGGGGGTCTATGGGGACAATAACCATGCATGATTTCAATAGGAACGTGTTTACGTTCTTTTCCCTTTAGTTTGCCTGAACAACGCACTAAGTTTCAGAAGGTATTTTCCCACTGCAGTCTGGTTTAAGTGCAGTAAGAAAAAAATTTCTAAGCTACAGTACATGTAGTAATGAGGGGAGCCAGAACATCATAAGATTTGGTAGAACTTTTCTATACGAACGTACTAATGTGCTCATTCTAACCAAATAACATCACAAGATTTCAAAAGACTTTGCCGTACGAACATACTACATGTAACATACTCAGAACCAGACACGATAGGAGAATTTGTTCTTTATTTTAGGCATAACTGTCTGCCCTATGTCTGTAAGTAGTGTTTATCACTGAGTATATAAAATTATTGTAAAGGCACTGGCAGGGCATTAATTTATCTAGGCAGTAGTCAATTATTACAACTGTACATCACAGATAAACATGTTCACTTGCAAACTAGATTCACTAATTAAAATGTATTTTCTTAACAAATCACACATTTATGAAGCCTCTTTTTACCAACACTGGTCAGTCATTGACTGAAACTTTGCCAGACTGCTGTGGTCCTCTTGCAAGATGCTTGTCACGTGGATCCCAACCTAAGGTAACATTAAACTTGGTTGCCTCCAAATTAGTGACAGTAAAATTGCAGTTCAAGTTTACCTTTTCTTCTAGCTGATTTGTGGAAACCATGGTCCATAAAAAGTAGTTTTACTGGAACTTAAGTACACTCAAACATTTAAGTTTCCATATTAAAAGTCTAATAAGCCTTGAAAATACTTGTGGGACATAGCAAAGTTGTTATTTATTTACATGTAAATTAATATTTCTTTCTCACACACATTTACTACTGCTGGGCATCTTGGAATGAGAAAAAAAACAGTTGCATGTAATTTAATAAAAATCATTGAAGTTTTTCAAATATTAATTTTTCCCAAAATTAAAAACAAAATTGACATCACACAGAGCCTGGTAGCCTGGGGCGCCCAAAAAAATGCTCTGGCCGTCTAAGTTTTTAGCAGCAGTACCTAACACCTTATATGTTGGGCTCCTCACATCTCAGCTTTTGGCCTTGCTGGCTCCTTAAATTACCTTTTTTCTGGGCAACAGCCTTGAAGGGTGCAGTATTGTTTTCAGAAATCCAGTGAGACACACAGTGTATTTTATTTGAAATGGATAGACGCTTGTGTGTGCAATTTTAATAACAGACTGAGGTAATTTCTTATAATTAATTTCTATTTTCTCAGGCTTCACATGATTGTGTGCTGATTCACATCACTTACCCTTAAAGCCTGAACAGTGATCAGGATCAAATTTCTCCTTGTAATATCAATGCTTATCCAACTCCTGAGGTCATGAGAATTAAGGACATGATCACCCAAGGTGGATTTTCTTGATATTCTTATAGCTTCTCCCCAGTACTTTTATTTAAAAAAAGTATGGGGACAAGATAGGAGAATAAGTTGTTTGATATCAGGGGTTAAAGGGTAAGAACTTTTACTACTTTACAATAATTGAAGGGGTGCGCGGAATGAGGCCCTAAGTGACTTTTGATGTAAGGTTAAATTCTCCTCTTGTTTCACAAGCGAATAAAAGGCAATTTGGAAGGAGAATCTAAAAATTTATCAGAAGTCACGTAGGGCTTTTTTCCAGGCACCCCTTCAATTGTTCTTGGTTATATTTTAGGAGGAAACGATGAAAGCAGATAGTGACGACGACATGATCAACATAAACGGCGAGCTGTCATTCACTGGAGGTGTGATGGTCAGGCCAGATAGTGGCAGCATGATCAGCAGTGAGCCTAGTGACATCATGAGGGAAGGTGACCTGGGACTTGGTGCTGTAGGCTCCGCTAGAGTATGAATCCCTGAACATCTCAGGGCACCAGGATCTTAAAAGAGCAATGGGGCTTAGTTTTAATGTCACTTTGGACTGCACACATATCGCAATCAGTTGAGAAATTTAATGTTTGAACAAAGGTAGTTTGTGAAAAGTTTAATTAATGAGCAGTTTTCACCAAAACACAGCAAACACCCTATGGCAATGTCCCTTTTAATTAATTTTGTAGTATAGATTGAAGTTTTGTATGAACATTTAGTTAGGTTTGACTATAAATATTATGGTCATTAATTGATTGATTTATAAAAACAAAATTAGAAAAACTGTGCATTGAAATATTAGTTGGATATGATTAATTTATAAATTTAAATGTTACATAAAGATACAAACTTTACATTCAGTCATCCTACATTTAAAAAATTTAGCAAAGCTTGTGCCATGATTAAATATCTTATTAAGAATCTCTGCAAAAACTCAACATTGCAGCTGTACTGTACTTACCTTTCAATAAAGTGAGCTCTGAAGTGAAAAAATCAACCAACAAAATTTTGCATTCACATGTATGCTAGGTTACCAAAAGGACGTAAAAGCAGCAATTTTGTAACAATCTTTTAAATTTGAAAGACATGTTTCGGCAACTCCTGTGCCATCGTCAGTCTTAGCTGTATGCTACATGTACACTGTAGGTTATTTTAATAAGATAAGTATGTGTGATAATAATATCATCTTAGCTGTTGCTAAGATCAGCCATGTCCAAGGGATGTTTTAGACATAACTTAGCCTTGCAGAATGCAAGCAATATTGGCTTCCCATGAGGGATTTCCCTGTAGTAAAGTGGTAGGTTTTATTCCTGCCTTGTTGGGACTTTGAATTTCATCATTTCTACTTGTATTTCAAGTTGTTAAGCTTTCCTCTTTGTACTGACCAGTTCTGACTTTGATAAGATGAAAATTTAAGATTCATAAAATAATAAATACAGGTAATTAATTACATTTTGTAGACTGTATATAGGATTATGCAATGTCATTACTAAAAGTTGCTTTCTTTGGTGAAAAAGATTTCCTCATTATAAATTTCCACTATCCATATTACTATACATTTAGCAAAGAATTGACAGCAATTTGGCCAAATGTTTTACAGTAATATTTGAATTAATATGTCATTAAAATCCTCTTAGGCATCAATAATTAATTTTAGTGTTTAATATTCAAAACCCATTCATTAAAACAGTTCCTACTGTACATGTACATCTAATTTTACAAAAGGTAGAATCCTGAATTTAAAATTTTGTTTGCAAATAAACCAAATAAGAAGATTAGTTTGAGAAAATAAATAAATGACAAATGACAAGTTATTGAAAATTTGTTTTGTTTTATTTCCTATTTTAATTCCACATGATACCTGTAGTTATGGGTTTCCATTGTACTGCTTAATATTATTTTCTCAGTTAAGGTGGGAATGCTCTAAAATGTTTTAGCCTTGTGCCTGTCTCTTTGAGGTTCACTAAATTCAGATACATGTAATAATTATTATTATCTTGTCATGCGTTTGAGATGTGCAGCATTACAAATGTTCCAGAATTTTGTAATGATTTTTAGAACGGTTTGAAAGAAGAAGATTCAAGCCGAGAAGGGGTGGAAATTTGTGATGAATTTAAGAGAAAATTATGAAGAAAAATTAAGATTTAATGATTTTAATCAATCAAATTTGAGGTAAACATTACAAAAAAATAGGCAGTCTCAGACTGCATGTGTCTACTGCAGTTATGGTATAGAAATGTGATATAAAAGAATTGAAGAAAAGGGAAATAAGACTGAAATGAAAACGAAGAGGGAGCAGTGGAAATAGGATAGAGATAAAAAAATGGTTGTAAAAATGTTGCACAGGATACTGGTGAGATTGAGATTAAGCTGGTATCGTTTACCACAAACATTTTGTAAGAAGAGAACTGTAACTTTATTCTAACATAAACAATATATGATATAATCTTACAACGTGAACCACAACTTTGTACTGAAAGCAATGCAGCAAAGTTCTAAACATAAGGTACTGAAAGCAAAGTTCTAATCTGAAACGTAGGCATAAAATGCAACAGAAACTATTAATTAATCTATACTGAACTTATGAATGGCAAGTATCATTCTTTAACCCTTTGACTCCTGTCGTGTTTCCATAGTTTTTGCATAAATTAACTTTTTCCTGCAGCGTTTTAAAATGCGCAGTAGATAAATAAATATCGTTGGCTTCCAAAATTAATTGCATATTAAACTGGAATGATTAAACAAATGTTTTCTGACGTAAAATAATATCGTTACTATTAATCATTTGCCGAAAAACACACTTGAACGCAAAAATATCTAAAATTCACGGCATGTTGATGAAGACCTTTGGCATATCAAATTTCAACCCGCTTATGCAAATTGTCCTTGATTACGCATTTGTCGCTTCTCAAACGCATATATGAATTGACAAAGACCCAAAAATCAACAAATAGCTTTTCCAACAAAACATTTTATTGAAATAAACGATGCATTTGCTATTAGAGGCCAAAACTTTCAGGGTTTTTTTTGCGTGCGTGCAAACACGCATGTAACATTTGAAGACACTCCGTGTTTGGTCAAAGCGACCACTCGCAGTAAATTCGGGCACGTTAGCGATGAAAATTACAGAAGTTACAGAATTCTGGTTCAAGTCATCACTTAAATTATTTGCAAAAAGCAAATCAACATCGGAAAAGATCATTTACCGTATTGTCGCCATTGTCCTGATTCGGAAATACAATCGCTTAGATCTCGGTCAGTCGAGGATTAGCGTCGGCTTTCGATAGGATTCTATTTGGGATTCCTGTGGCATTTACACTCTTACACTCTTTCACTCTTTCACTCTTTCACTCAACCCGATGACATAGTGTCTACGCTTCTCTAGAAGCCGTAGACACAAAAACAATAAATAAATGTAGTACTACATGCACATGTAGATGAACACCAAATGAATTAGTTTGCTATCAACCTGAAGTTCTCTTACATGACAGCAGACTAACTAGTGGTGTTAAAAAATTATTCAGGAAGTTTATTTTTTACTAATAAATTTCTTGATGAGACCCCTTTTCTTAAAATGGAAAGTTCAAAATGTCAAAGATCTTAGTTTCCTGTCACGAGTTCATAAAGGAAGGAGTGGTTTGGTGATATCTGAAGCAACATTTCATAACTTGTACTGTCTGGTAATTGTATGTACATTGTACATGTAAGTTCGAGGTTGTCATATAACTATTACAAAGTTGTCAAAGAGCCTCTTCACTGTTCATTAAAAGAATTTAAATGTCATGACACTTCATTATTCATGAACAAGACTTTTCCTCTGTGGCTGTATGTGTAGAATGAGGGTCTGTTACCAAGTGATTCCCAACTCCTAAAAGTAAAAATTAGAGAAACGTGAAACTTATATTCTTCCCGGCCATGCATGTCACCTGGTTCTAGCATTTGAGTCTGTGGATGAAATCCCAAGACTGATGGAAAAAATTTTGAGCAACTTGTGAAAACATTCTAAAACAGATTGAAATAATAATTATTATATGTTGTACATGTAATGCATTTTCAACCCATTTTTTTATGCATTTTTAACATGTTTTCGATTTGTCTCTTCTGCCGGGTGTTTAAAAATAGGGTCATACAGTGCAGGTCAGAATTAAGCAAACCAAAACACGCATATAACACGTCTGCTGAAGATGTGTATATGCATCTGAAAATCTGTAGATCTGCATCTAGTCAGACTCATAAGTATGTATGAGCTAGCTCATTGTTTCCGTATTGTTGACCTTTCATTGTTCTTTTTCATGTACACATGTATGCACTGAGCAATATACAAGTAGGCTCAATTTCTGCCACTCCTGCGGGACCGGTATGGGCTCATTTCCTGAACAGCGGCTTGTAGTCGAGCCTATGAGCAATACTTCTATGTGGTACTGTTGGTGTGTAACCTAAGTATGATACATGGATATTTGGGGTGTTATGGCACCGCTAGAAGGTCAGCCAGACCATAACACTAGATGCCAAAATTAATTGAGACTCACTTGTTGGCCATTTCAGCTGCTGCTCTGATTTCTTTAAATTCACCAGCCATCCTAGCCACACCCAAACAACCGATTATTAATCCTATGATACACTGAATGCTCACCTGAGAAAAGGACATACATGAAACATTTTGTAAATCATGTGTTCCATTTGCATGTACATTATTTAACCATGGTGCGTTCTTAAAATGTATTTCTGACAGTGCAGTTCATGACTATAATTATGGAAAAATCGGATCTTACATGTTATTGTAGCATGGGCTATTTGAATGCAAAATGAAAACTGGGGGTAGCAGTGCACTTTTTAGAGATATTTTAGCAACAATACAAGTAATTCTAAAAAGCTATCAAATACAAAGTAATGTATGACATTTTATACCAAATAGAAAATAAAGCCCTGTGTTCAACTCACATCAGGAGGAAGACCAGGAAATTCTTCTTCCAACAACTTGTAGTAGGTTCGACCTTAATAAATTCAAACAAAAACAGAAGAAATTAAATAATCATCACTCATTACATATGAACCTAATGGTGGCCAATGATTATTCTCACCTATTATGAGTTTGACCTGAGCTTGGTCATTAATGCACCTCAGTTTACAGAAAAACAAAACTTTGACAACACCTGAACGAAAAAATTTCCTCTCACATTTTTTTCAGTCTTTTGCACCCAGAGCTTGTGTAGGTACATATACAGCCCCGAATTCTGAATGTGCAGTTCCAGAAAAAATCCATACCCACCCCGAAGAAGGTCATTGGAAATTCCTAGAGGGGGGGGGGGGGAAGGTCTTAAAAGTCAAACTTTTAGAAACAAAGTGCGAAGCTTAACTGGAATTTCCTGGGGAGAGGGAGGGTGCAAAACAAAAAACCTTCCATGGGGAGAGTATGGATATTTTGTGGAACTGCACATGTAGATGTATACAGCTATTTCAATTAACTTTGTCGGATTAAAATCAAGCTAAAAGACAAGACCGCAATGTTATATGGGATTATTTTTTATGAATAATTTCAACAAAATCATCCCTGCATGTGCAGGTCATTGTACTGCTAATTATAACCTATTGTTTTCTCCAGGCTTGATTGATTTTGATGAATTTATTCAAAAAAATCCCACGTAAACTTTCGGTCTTGTCTTTTAGCTTCATGCTTTGAACCGACAACATTAGTTGAAATGACTGTATACCACATGTAACAGATATTTCTTTCCCCTTAGCTGAGCAGGAAGGCCAAGAGCAACCTGAACGCGATGAAACAGGAGTGATTTTTATATTTATCTATATCACCAGGCACAAGTGAGGGCCAAACTGTGCTGTCTATTTTACTCCCTCTTCGGTTGTCTTGCCCACCCGCAAGATGACTCAGTACCCTCCTAGCCTGTGAACAGGCTCCCAAGTGGAGTATAGGGCAAAAAGAAAAATTGGCGAGCCGGGCAAGCGGAGTGGGGTATGGGGCGAGGAAGAAAGAAAGCGGGGCCTGTGGACCCTTTCTTTCTCCCCCTCCTCTTCGAGCTCGATTTTTGTCTTTGCCGTAGACCCCACTTACCCAGAAAGGGCCTACAAACAGTCTACCTTTGCCATGGAAAGTTTCACACAGCAAAGCAATTTGCTCCCAACAAGGAAACAAGGAATTAAACTCCTCTTTTTTTCCTCAGCCAAGATTTCTTTCGAAAGCAAACGCTTTGTCAAGGTTCCATTCTAGTGTCCCTCCCAGCAAATTAAACAAAATGTTACTGTAAATTTTACTCAGTTATGAACTAATCAGAAGGGCTATCTCGATGTACTTATCACTACCTTTGTAAAAAAAAAAAATAGAAAATTCCGGAAATTTGCCAGCAGTGACCATTGCTCCCCACCCACCCCTCCCAGTTAACATTTAGCTGATTTCTAGTTTATTTCTGGGGACTTCGTTCCAATCAAAGTTAATTGAGGTCAAAATAAGTCTCAAATAAGACATGCCTCTTTATTGATCCAGCGACGGTTCGTTCTGTGGCATGTGACGAAACACGTGTTTGAAATATATACAACAAAACGAGAAAGTTTACGCGCTTATGACTCGGAGAATACATGGATTGTGTGCGGAACAAAACCTCCCCTTTGACAGTTCTCTCCTCTGTTTCCTAACTGTTTTTCCTGTTTCTTAAGCTAAACTTAAGCTTACGGTAAGTCGATCTTAAGCTTAATTAAACTTAAGCTTATTTCTAAACATTTTTTACACAGGATTATTAAGAAGTACTCACATTGAACTGCGGAGTATCCGGCATGCAAAATTGCAGCCAAGCCAAGAAAGACTAAAATCCGACCAAGTATCACCATATCAAACTCAGCAACTAGACAACAACATTCGCCAAATGCTCAAAGGCAAACTCTAAGCTCCAATCGATGCCATTTTGGCCATAAGCCTTTCCCCAGACAGGAACCTATTCATGTAAGACATCACATAACGTCCCTTAATGTTGTTACCGCTGATATCAAGACCCCTGGCTCAGGCGGCGTTCCAAGATGGCTCCCCCAGTCGTGAGAAAGAGAGGCGATGTCAAAGATGATTCAAAGGACTTTGATGGCGATTTCTTTCAATATACTCCCATACCCATTTCTACTATTATTCTAATCGGTTTGATTTTTTTCTGGGTAAGAGTTCTTTATCATTGAAATCATGTTCATTAAGCCGGCTAGAGAAGTAAAAAAACCTAGCTATCAGGATGAGCTTAGCTTAAGCTTAACTGACTTTTTGTGTGGCTGGGGTCACTGTTTTGTGTTCTAGGGCAGGATACCCTACAATCAGGTTGTTTCACTAAACATAGGTACTGGAAAACTGTCAGAGAAACCTGACTAAGTCGGGGAGGGTGAGGGGTAACCTAGTATCCCATCCAGGGGTGGGGGGGGGGTAATACTCCTAGCTGCAGAAATTTGGTATAAGTTACAGCAGCTCGCAGTGATCCACAAGTCCCATGAAGGCTTAACTATGCTTACATAGACACTCCTACACATCTTCTGTTCCTTTATTCTAATATTAATAATGGGACTTGTAAATTTCCTTGCAGTTTGCTTGCTATGATGTAGATGCCATACCCTTGCATGCAATGGGACCTTTTGGTCGGTTTGTGTTGTACCTTGTGGAGAATCACTTAAAAATGTTGAGGCTGGGGTAAGTAATAGCTGAGGAACTTATAATACTCATAATTTACAAATACATAGTAGAATGTAAGGTTTTCAGCAAGATAAACACAAGAACGTCAGCGGACAACATCTCCAAGCAGTGACCCAGCAGTTTAATCAGCAGGGATCTTCTATCCCACCGGAAGTAAGATTTCATGTTTTTATACACCTCAAATGCCGGGAAGAAAAATTGATAACTAAAGGATTTTTTTTTTTTCCATACGAGATTAACATGAAGATTTGATGAAGCAAATATTAGAACTTTAAGGAATTTGAAGTTCTAATGCAATCAGGCAAATTAGGACTTACTTGTACTTGGGCCTAGGGGCAGAGTTTTCCATGAGGTGTACTGTCAAAACAACAAATGAACTAATTTTCTTTTATGCTGACCTCGTAACATACGTTAACTTTTTACAATTAATAAGTTCTTCCTTCCTTTTTCTGTTTCATTTTTTTTTCTCGTTTGCTTGCTATCTAGAACCTAAATTAGCCAGGGAGCTAACAAGATAACCAAATGGTTCATTTAGCTTCCTTGCTTTGCACATTATTCTAACTAATAATTAATTTAATTTGATATATCACCACTAAAAGATTGTAAGAATCAACATGTAAATTGAAAAAAAAAACCACAAATAAAGATGATGATGATGATGATGATGATTATTATTATTGTATATTCAATTAGCATATCTTTTTCTAGGTATTTCGGTCCAATTCCAAGATAAGCTTTAAAATTTAGAATCAAAATCTTGAATTCTATCCTCAAGGCAACAGGCAGCCAGTGCAGTTCTCTCAGTGTACATGTAGTTGTAATGTGTTTCTTAAGACTTTTTAGAATACTTGACATTTTATTGGTGCTGTTACTGATAACTTTATTTTGCTTTTAGTTTCAGATTTACCTTGATGATCCATGTTATGGAAGCTGGTTTTGCTTACAGGATTTGTAGGTGAGGAAACAACCAATTGCCAGTTCCGATTAGAATTTTCGGCATTTGAGAAAAATAAAAATTTTGTAGAATCATGGGCTCAATGATGGGTGAGTTGAAGTTGAGGCAACCTTGACCGTCTGAAATGTCTTACATGGTTGGTCGAGATGACAAAAGAACAAACAACAGAACAATGTTCTCAGCCCTAAAAGAAAATGCAGCTGCAGGTTGTAAGGTTCCAGCAAAAATAGAACTTTTGAAAGGTGCAGGTTGTAAGGTTCCAGCGAAAATAGAACTTTTGAAAGGTGCAGGTCTACTCAGTGTTAAAGTTTGGGAAGCTTTACTATATTATTTAATAAGGTTCTAACCAAAAACCTCAGACTTTCCATAAACTACAGTGTTGAAATGGAGCCAGACTGAGAATAAGTCTGTGAATAAAACCTGGAAGAAACACTATAGTATTTTATTGCTGCCTGTATATTGTCAGTTACTACAAACTCATACTAAATTATTATGATAATCATAATGATATTGCAGGAGGATGATGTTTTCACGTGTGACAAGTTTCAAGTGGTTGGTGCAGACAGCAGTATTTGGATTTCCTTCACTTGGTTTGCTACTGAGACATCGGAAGGAGCAAGAACTCGCAAAAAGCAAGAGAAAATGACCCTTACTAATGCATTCAAATCTAGAATATCTAGACTAGTTCCTCTCTGTTTCTGGGGACAGTTGTGTAAAACTTAATTATGACGGATGTAACTGTAGTGTAAGCATCATACATTTATCCCAGTCAAAATCACAAAATAATTAATGTCAGTCCTACTTAAAGGGACAGTATCACACTATTTTTAGTAACACATTGAAAATTGAAAAGACCCTATTCGGTTGATAGCAGCCAAGATATAATGACCAAAATTCCCTTAAAAGACTACCAGAATGCAAAGAAACTATCTACAGATATTTTTGCCGGCAGATGACCAAAATAAAAATGGGTTCAAATTTGAAAACGCCGGCCAGATATTTTCAATTTTCGCTGTCGTGACTCACCAAAAATCGGTACTATATTTTGGTTCAACCTTTCGTCTCAGTAGAATCACTATTTAATATTTCTTTAAATTAGTGTTAATTAACACAGTGTTCAAAGTTTAAATTTAGTGAATTTTTGCCCAAAATCATATCTCCCATGATACTGTCCCTTTGATATGTATTACAAACTGTAAATTAATGCCAAACACTGGCTTTTATTCAGCTTGTAGCAATTCTTGCAGTTCCAATGCACTTGAGGGTACAATGTCAGCTGGTATTCTTCCATTTTTGTCTGACACTTTCACAAGACTGGAATCCAGATCTAACAAGAGTCTGATGATTTGTTTTTGCATCTTTTCAGCTGCCTGAAAATTGAGACATGAAAATAAACCATTTTATATATACTCTAAACATGTGTGAAATTATATTGTAAGTAGTCTTGATGGCCTGCACTAAATTAGGAGAAATAAGGGGACTTAAGAGCACAGAAATAATTATTGTTAGTAAGGAGAAACTGAGTGCTTGTCACCGTTAGGGCTTAAAAAACTGTACTTATATGACGATTGTCGCTGAACGAAATTTGGGCAAAGTTAAACATGATACTGCTGGTGAGCTGCCGCCCCCCCCCCCCCTCCCCTCCCTGGCTAGGGCCATGTGGGGTGGCCATGCAGTTTTGCAGAGGCCATTGTTACTTTGATTACAGCTATCCCTTTGGCATCAGATCATTTGGTGATTGCCCTTATTAATTTTTTGTTACATTATCTTCAAGAGGGAGATATATAAACTGACTAGTAGAAAAGACACCACTCCAATACACATAACTTTTTGTTACCATTTTAATAGCATTAAAATTACCTTGTGCAATGCTGTTTGTCCATCACTGTCGCAAAGTCTTACATCAGCTCCATATCTGATAAGAACTTTCACTACTGTAACATGTCCAGAGTATGCTGCCCTGTGCAGAGAGGTTGCTTTGCCTGATCTGGTTTGAGCATTTACATCTGCACCTCTTTCAAGGAGCAGCTGGCAGACATCTTGATGACCACTGCGACTTGCATAATGCTGTTAACAAAAAAGAGGAACAAAACTGTTGTGGTTTAATGTGCACTTGTAGGATTTTAATATGATCCATTAACAGGCCATTGCCGAGTAGCTGTGAACCTTATTTTGAAAGCAAGGCTAAGTGTAAAGCTTTTAATATCATATGAAAATATTAGTGTTGTTTTCATATGAATGAAAACTAATTTTCATAAAAACTTTACACTTAGTCTTGCTTTCATGATCAGGTTCAAAGGAACTCAGAGATGGCTTATTTAGGAACCACTGTTTTGCCCCACAAGTTTATCTAAATAGCCCCTGGGACACCTTTTAGAGTCTAAAACAGTAAAATAGCACTACTAAGTACTGTACCTATTACAAGGTGAAAATCAATGAGTTAAAACCATTATTTTTTACCCACAAAATTAATTGGAGGACTGTGTGCGTAAAGGGCCTTTGTTATTATTATTTTTTTCCCTCAGTTCTGTTTAAATTTCCCTGACATTTGGGGGAAATGTATGGCCCAATTTTTCCCTCATAGCTTGGTTGCAGTTTTGTCAGAAACCAAAAATCAATCTAAAAATAAAGGAGTTCCCAACAGTGGGGGGAGGGGGTGGTGCAATGCACTGGAGCATGTAGTTTCAACATAATGTCCCTTACCAGTGCAGTATACCCTGACCCATCTCTCGCATCAGGGTCCCCTCCCCTGTCCAAAAGTGACCCGACTCGTTTCACATTGTCGTCAAGTGCAGCTTGCCAAATTCCTCGCTCAAAGTCCATTTCGGTTAAAGACTGGGCACATGATGAAGGTTTTGATGAACAATCACATCCTTGTGAACTGTTGAAATGCTTACAAGATCCTTCCATTTGGATAATATTTTGCTCACTCGATCTACACGAGCCGACAGTCGTCGCTTTGTTCAATTACAGAAAGTTAAATTAGAAACGCCATCTTTCAAAAATCCAATTCCTTCACTGAAGAGCCGTGAAGTTGTTTTTGCTTTTGCTCATTCAGACCACGAAATTTGTTTTGTAAATTTTATACCGAATTCGCCATTGAGAGCAATTCCACTTTCTACATGTATGTCGTGTACGTTGTCACAAATGGCACTTTGAAGCAATATCAGAAACATTGCCTATAATTTTAAGTAATTTTAAGGGCATGGATTATGCTCATCCAAGCTTAAATGTGCTTATTTGATTTTTTACCTTTTATTTTTTTAATTCCACAACTTACTTATCCGAAAACACAGAAATCTTTCCAAACAAAAACAACGAAGGATTTGTCATGAGTGCTACATGGCGTAGTTTACTAAACGTGACCGTGAAGAGACTGGATTCCAAAAAACCCAACAACTCGTTTCCAGTCGTTTGTATTTTTGTGCCAATTCAGTGTGTTTCACTTCGTTTCGCTTGCAATTCTCAGTGCAAGATGGCACGATATGTTGAGAGTTCTACCACGACACGAGGCCGCAGTCCATCCCCAAGATCTGAGCAACGCAGAAGTCGATATTCCCGTTCAAATTCGCGCTCAAAATCACGAAGTCGAAGCCGCAGTCGAGAGAGAAGTAGAAGTCGAGAACGTAACAAGTACGTACATTGTATATATATGCTGTAAGCTTATATCAGCTTAATGGCTACACAAAGCTTACAGAACTATCCTAGATGAATCCAGCCGTATTTTTGAAAAATAATTATTGATAAAGTGGAGGGATATCTGTATGGATCCATAATTTTCCCAGTGATTTTATTATGTTTTTGGTTAATTGATGAGTCTTTCTGTAACTTAATTAAAGAGAACACTGAAATCAATTAAATTGTATCTGCTTGCTTTGGGTACCACAGCTGTGAAAGCAAAAGTTGCAGTGGCTTTAAAAAAAACGTATGTTTCAATTGAAGGGACAAGAGCGTAATCATCGTTCTGTGCATGCAGCTTTAGAGACAACAGTTAAGAAATCATACTACTGCCAGTGCCAGAATTTACTCAATCGTTTAATACTGTAATGCAATAAGTCTTATCAGTTATGTGTTCTGGTGTTGTTGATAGTCATTGATTTTCCTCTGTAATGATTTTAAGGCATCACAGACGAAAGAGAAAATCCACTCCAGAAAGCTTTATGGACAAGTAGGTTGCATTGTTTATAATGAACATTCTTTATTAAGGACGGTGCCTACTTAATTAGTTACTGCGCATACATTCTGTACATCTCAAGATACTCAGGTTTCCTGTGGGTGGTGCCTACTAATGCAGCATTTTCAGAGATAGTAAAGCAACAATTTGAAAAAAAAAACGTGATACATTGCTTTGTATTTTTTAGAGTTGCATAATTATTTGTAAAAATGCGTGGTTACCCCAATTTTGTTTTTGGATTTCAATAGCCCTTGCTAAGATCCTAAGATCTGCTCTCCCCGCACAGTGCTTGAAATTAGCAGTTGTCCGGTCGTCCGAGACGACCAAAAAGTTTACCGGGCAACCAATTTTTAGTAAAATTAAGAGGCTGGTTGCCCAGGGAAAAAACCACGGACAACCCAGCCAAATATAGAAAACAAATTAATCATCAACAGCACCCGTTTTGTTTTGTCAATGTTCAATAGTGTGAAGTTAATATTAATAATAATATTAATTTGCCTCAGCTAAGTGTTTTCCTGTGTTTTGGATATCTGTAAATTTTACAAAACATTGCTAGGTACGAAAATGTAAGAGACAAACACAAAGTTTCATGTCTTGGTGGCGATCAAGATCAAAGACGCCATTTTGAATATGCCACAACTTAAACCCAGACTTCCGCAAAAACCATTGCTGTACACTAGGGGTTAGTTCAAGCTTGACCGCCTCAAGCTCTACACGGCGTGTAAATAAAGGTAGGAACGTTACCACTGATAATAATAATTATTGTTCTCAAATTCTTTATTTCGGGTTTGATTTTTTATGCCTTCAATTAGCAGTACAGTCACAGAGTGCAAATGTGGCATTTTTTTGACTGGTGTAAAGTCGCCTCCTCAAAAGAAAGCTAAATTGAGCGAGACGGATGCACGGTACAAGAAAGAAAAAAGAAAATGAGAACCGCAGGAAAAATGGAAAGACAAGCGACAAAAATGGATGTTTTTTTGAGTAGTGCACTTAAATGTGTAGGTTTTTCTAATGGGCAACCAAGGATTCATCAGGGCAACCAAATTCACAGGTTTGGTTGCCCGGCTTTTGAAATAGGGACAACCTGGAGTTTTTTTTAATTTCGAGCACTGCCCACATAGTCATAAACCAAACAAAAATACTTCTTTATTAGTAGGCACCATCCTTAACAAAAATGTCCTGGAATTTCTATGTAGGATTAATTATTATTAATAATAATTATTTCCCTCTAGCTAGGAGAGTTAGAACCGCATATACAGTGCTGTACCTTGTACAAATATTTTAGGCAATAGTGCCAATGGATGGTACTTCAGTTTCACCTTCTCTCACACGTTTGAACCGTGTAATTATTGTTCTATTTTTTTCAGACGGAGGATAGCACGTGAAGAGATCAGTGCTTCTGGAGTCATTGAAGTCTGGGGCTTGTCTCCCAGAGAAGCTCCTCCTGAGTATGTAGAAAATGTCTGTGAATTTAATACCTTTTAAATTGGGTTGGGATTGATCGGCATCAACTACATGGAAGTTCTTAAGTGTTAAATTCTGTTAAAGGGTGATCTTCAGTAGAAGTAGACAAGCATGCTAGAGAGGACTGGCCAATATATTGCTGTAAAACCCCACGAACTTGAACTCAGTTCACTCGAACAAAATCCGATTTCCTCTGGATTTGACTCTATTTTTTCGGACATTTACTATGATCAGCTAACTCAAACTTGGTTTACTCAAACTCCCCGCTAACTCAAACAAATTGTACTTTCCCTTGGCCCTTGAAAGTTTACCCTGAAAACTTAAACTCAGTCGGTAAATGGTTAAACCTCAAATTAAACAAACTTCGTCATGATCAGTCAACCTCAAATTGTCAGAACATACTGTAGCTGATTGACTTGTCAAAATATTTAATTGAACTCACTATTCTTTGTTTCCCATAGGAGTTTGAGTTAGGAGGCTTTTTAACCTTACTATACACTTATCTTCACATCCTTCTTCAGAAACTAACCCTGTTATCCATTTGTCCAACATGCATTGACTGTATTCCCCTGAATTTTGGTTTGTGGGAATTACTTGTACTGACACACAGTGTGTTTTATTTAACAGTTCTGATGAAGAGATGGCCACGGCAACAGCAACAAATGGAATAAAAAAGAAATGTAAGTAAATTTCTGATCAGTAAGCAATACACTATGTAAGGTAGTGATCAACGTTCTTTTTGTACAGTCGCTAATGGGGTGACCAGATTAAAAGGGTTCTTTACTCAACAAGTGGACTACAACAGTGTTGTGTTTACTGCTTCTTCTCTCCAGTTGGGGGAATTATTTTGTTCGAATGTGTATCAAGGCATTTAACCCTTTAACCCCTAATATTAAAGAACAAATTCTCCTATCTTGTCCTCATACTTTTCTTATAAAAACATTGGGGACAAGTTATTTATATTAAAATAAGAAGAAAATTCACCTTGGGTGATCATATCCTATGTAATTCTCATGACCTCAGGGGTTGAATTAAAGCATTGATAAAATTACAAGGAGAAATTTTGATGCTGATCACTTTTAGGGCTTAAAGGGTTAAGGGGCTTGTAGTTGCAAGTAATTTTATTTAATTATAGTAGTTTCCAGGCTGGAGATTGTTGCTTAAATGAGTAAGACAGGAAGTTTAGAGAAATTCAAGAATGGTCACACCATTTAAGAACTTTGCCTTTTAGCTGAAAGCGAAAGTGAAGATGAGAGCAGCGAAGACAACAGGAAAAGAAAAAAACTCAAGAAGTCTAGTAAGAAAAAGAAAAGAAAAACTCGCCATAAAAAGAAAAGGTACATAGTATATACAATTTATTATATCTCTCAGATAGTATGCGTGGTGTGATTGGTCAATTTTGCAGGCCATATTTCACTTTACGGCAATGGTTTAACCATTAAGGGCATTCACCTAATCTTTGAAAAATTTTACAAGAAACATGCTCTAAGGGACACCCAACTTTCAATTTCTTGTTTGAAAGTCTGCTGTACGGCCTGCTAAATTTGAAAGTTTCCTTTCCCACGCAGCCGATTAACCTCAGCGATATAATAAATTCTTACTAACCTTGTTTTCTCGATCCGTACTGTAAGTTAGGGATCCTTGTTTTTTTCCTGTTGATTTATGGGTCATAAATCAACGGGAAAAAATCTCAGTCCATGACTTACAGTACGGACCTCAAGCTTGGTTAGTAAAAGGGAAAATGTACATGTGTGTACTTTCTGAATTGAGTGAGTAAGTCTCCTATGGCTCAGTTGTAGAGCAGCTGGACTATTAAACAAAATGTCATAGGTTCGACTCCTGTTGTGATAACTGGGATTTTTTTTCTGAGTATGTACAGTGCATGTCTGTGTCAAATCTGACAATCACTGGCAATCAAGGAGGGCTCTGTAGTTCTAAGTTGTCTCTGCACTGTATAATTGGTTTAGCCAGAATATTGTTTAATAATTTTAACTTTTTGACTTTTCAGTAAAAAGCATCGTAAGAAGAAAGCAAGGCATAAATCAAGTTCTGAGAGTGAGGAGGAATCTGGTATGAACACTAAGTCTAGTAATCTTAGAATATTAAAAAAAGCAACCTTGAATGTTTGGAAAAAGTTTACTTACATGCAGAGCCAGTCAGGTCTACGACTTTCACTGGAACTCCCTTATCTAAGTTCGAGGCCCTCCCGTTACAATCAGTAAGGAAGCTCATCACGAATTCACCTGCAAAGTCGTGTGAAATTGACCCTATTCCAACTAGCATTGTTAAGGAGTGTCTTGATGAACTGTCACCCACTATATCATCTATGATAAATCTCTCGCTTGAAATAGGCCACTTCCCGGACATGTGGAAAGGGGCGCTAGTGAAACCCAAGCTAAAGAAATCTGGTCTGGAACCTGAAAAGAAGAACTATCGGCCTGTTAGCAACCTCCAGTTCTTGTCTAAGCTCGCAGAAAAGGCAGTTATCCAACAGACTGTTTCCCATATTATGTCATGCGGGCTCTTTCCTGAGATGCAATCAGCCTATCGGCAGTTCCACAGTACCGAGACCGCGTTACTCCGTGTTCGTAATGACATCCTACTTAACATGAATAGTCAACATGTAACGCTATTGGTTTTCCTGGACTTGAGTGCTGCGTTCGATACGATTGACCATACGGTATTGCTTAAGCGTCTTGAGGATAAGTTTGGGTTCAGTGGAACTGCATTGGAGTGGTTTCGCTCCTATCTGTCAGACAGATTCCAACAAGTGGTAATTGACGGTGTAAGATCTGACAAGTTTGACATCGACTTTGGTGTACCGCAGGGTTCCTGCCTAGGCCCATTATTGTTTTCTATCTACATGAGTCAATTGTCTGAAATCGTCAGTAAACATCTGCCTACAGTGCACTGCTATGCTGACGATACGCAGCTATACCTTTCTTTTCGACTACTATCTCCACAATATTAGCCGCATTAGGAAGTTTTTAAGCCGAGAAACCACGGAGACCTTAATACACGCATTCGTCACTAGTCGCTTGGATTATTGCAATTCTCTGTTGTATGGGCTACCAAACAGCCTTGTTTATAAACTACAACGCCTACAGAATTCAGCGGCAAGACTAATTTTTAGAGCTCCTAGATACTGTCATATCAACCCATTATTAACTGAACTTCATTGGCTAAATATTAATCATAGAATTTATTTCAAAATAATTTTAATCACATACAAAGCTCTCCATGGCACCGCCCCAAAATATATACGGGACTTAATCACTGAAGCCGAACTCCAGTTATGGTTTGAGATCCAATGATAACTATATGCTCAAACCACTGGCAGTTAAAACACTGCCCACCCTCGGGGACCGAGCCTTCGCTACTGCAGCTCCTCGATTGTGGAATGGACTACCTCTAGAACTCAGGAAGGAACACAGTCTTAACATTTTTAAACGGAAACTTATAAGACTCTCCTTTTTAAAAGAGCATATCTCGATTAGTCCTTTAGAATAACTTTTATACGATTTTTAATTTTTAACAGAATTAGTTAGCATGATGTTTATGATCTAATTTTTATGCTTTTACAGTTTACTTTTTAACACTATATATATTGTTTGATTAATACCATTTGTAAAGCGCATTTGAAAACTTCAGTTGAATTTGCGCTTAAGAAATGATTATTATTATTATTATTGATTATTATTAAAAGTTGGCAAAAAAGAAAACTGTTCCTTTTTTTTGCCGAATTATTTTGATGTAATTGCTTGTTATTTTCTTGTCAAGTTTTTATTCCAAGCTTTGAAAGCTGATCTCGATTGATTTTCCTTGTACAGAAGAAGATGATGATGCTGATGTTGAATGGCAGGAGGCATGGATTGAAAAGAAAAAAGGTTGGTGCAGTCTAAACTATGTCACTCGAACAACGTCTGAAAATATCCTCATATTTCTGGTAATACCGGTTGATGGATGTTGGTGCATTTCGATCCTCACTTTGGTTGTAAATAATTATTATTGGAGGATTTTTCGATTCCCCATGTTCAGACTTCATGCTGTTCCCTCAGGGGTCCACTGTGGTAGCGATCGGCTGTTGTTTTGTTTGATCGTAGGCTTCCATTTTGTGATCCTGTCATGTTGATGAAAGTCAATGTTCACTAGTTACCCTAGACTTTCTAAAAGCCCTTTCCTTTTCCTTCACTCTTTATGTTAAGGTGGTTTTGGTTCCTCATTAGTTACCCTATCAGTCTCAGAAGTGGATTTTGTAACCTACAAGCTGTCAATTCTAGTGTCGCATTGGAAGAGGATATCTTTAGGAGAACTGGAGAGGCCATTGAGATACAGTCTGACAGTCCCCCACCGTAAATCGAGACAGCGGATACAAACTTTTCCAGCAATGTACCTGGGTATTCTGTCATGTGACTCTCACCACCTCAAGTCACATGACAAAACTTCAAACCCCGTCACTTGATAAAGATGCAGTGAGGGAATTTAAAGCTTCTACGTTAAAACATCCTTTTTGAGATCCTGATAGGGCAACTGTTTTCAGTTTACTTATTTCTAGCAAAAGATAGCACTTACTGAAAATCCGTGAAACCAGAACATACATTTAATCTAGAAAATAGCGAGAAAACACACAGAGTTCATAGCAACATAGGATGCGCTGATCGCTAACATTTTAAAGGCCCATAGTTCCAGTCCAAGATCATGGTGTGGAAATGGGCTAGTCATCAGTCTGCCACCATCTAGTATTTGTTGAGGGTTAGGATATGTTTTAGTTACCAGTACGCATGCGCATTTACTATACCGGCCCATTTCATCCCTTGGGGCCATTAAAATAAGTCATGCGCATTGATACCATATGCGCTCACTTCCTTGGAAATATTGTTTTAAATTATTTACTTCGTTGTATTTTAGAACAAGACAAGGAAACGGATAATGGCGTTGTTGGCCCTATGCCTCTCATGCAGGATGCGGCCAGCCAAGATATTACAGAGTAAGGCTCCACGTACAATAGTTATTATTAAAAGCTGCATCTGCAAGGAAGCTATCGCTCGTTTCTCGCGTCACTTGAGAAGAAACAACTGCTAAAAAGGCAAAGTATTTTGTGCTTTGTTTGCCCCATTTCTAAACTGGCGATTTTCATTACGAAATCTTTAATCTTTAAACTTTAGGGCGGTTTTCAATGAGTGTCGAAAGTAATTTCGCGTTTGCTTTGGTTTTGTGTTACTACTCTCTGTGACTGGTTAACAAAACTCGCGCCACTTTCTCAACCAATGGGAATCCAAACCAAAACCAATCGTGTTTTCGCCGCACGCGTTTTCCCGCGCTTGGTGCCAGTTACATGTCTTTGCTTTGAATTCTCAGTGGCTCGCTGTATTGTTTACATCTGTTGCGATTGGCCAGAGTAATAACTTGGGTTTTGGTTTTACGACACTCAATTGCAAACCGCTCTAATCGAGATAATTGCCAAAGAGCTAGCTAATACAGGCAATGGGCGGCCCGCAATGTTGTTATACATGTATATACGTGCGTTTTCTCAGGTCTTGTAAAATCCATTTGAAGTCCGAGGTTCGGTTTTAATTTTTGAGCGGAATTGACGTTTAGTCTTGGAAATCAAAGAAATCCAAACGCACAATGGCTTTCTGCCGCTTTCTGCGTCCTCTTTTTCGGCGATTTATTGTTCTTCTATGTTATTTCTTTCCATTTTTAACTCCAAAAAGTTTTTTTTCTTACTTTTAAGAGGCGAAAAATACGGCTTGAAAATTTAGGACTGATCAGCATTTTCTACGTTTCCACAATGTCTACAGGCGATTCATATAGATTAAGCACTCACGCAGCTATTGACAAGAAGGTGAAGATTTCGTACTTACAGCTTTTTAAGGTACTCACGAGAAAGCTGTCGCGTCTCTCGTTACGAGAGACGCGTCTTGCAAGAGGGTGACAAGTTACTTTTGAGAAGTACTATAAATTCATGCGGTCGGTATCATCATTACGAAGGTTTGAAAGTGCGATAAGGACTTCGCATTAACAGCTTCTGACGGGAGACCATTCCAAAATGGTGTACAGTAAAAACCCGCGTGTAAGAATCTACATTTTTTGAGGTCTGGCTAAATAGGTTCTTGCATTTTGGAGTAGTTGTTGGCAATTTAGGGTAAGTAGGTTCTTAATTAGGTTCTTAATTTCTATGAAGGAGATATAGTTGTTGATTACCAGAAAAATAAATAAACTTGGGTTTGGTCCTGAATATATACAATATTTATTTACAACTGTACTTTATACAAACCCGTTTTTGTTGTAGAAATTAATACTTTAATTTGTAATTACAGTTTGGTATTTTCTTGCAATATAAATCTGCAATCTCAAAGTCAAACTCCTTGGGTAAAATGTTTATCATAATTTAACTGTTACCGACATATAAAAACCGGCTTGATCTTACTTAGCCTCCCACGCAGGCGTTTTTAGGGGACTCGTATTACCTCCTCCCCACAAACGCCGTTTGTGGGGAGGAGGTAATACGAGTCCCCTAAAAACGACTGCGTGGGAGGCTAGATCTTACTTGGCTAAACAGGTTCTTATATTTTTGGGTATTAAAATGGCAAATTTCTGCCAGTACTGCTGGCAAAAAAGAAAGAACGTTTATAGGGATTTACACATGACTGTAGATGTCTATTTAATGTCAAGTTATGTGACTTTCTGGTGCAAGAAGTACGAACACTCATACCAATAGGAAAGGATATGCAAACCAAGTTATGACCAAATGGTTTATTCTGCCCCTCATAGTGGAATGAACAGAATACGTTTTACCTAGAGTAACCAGTGAGGCAAGTACACTTCCTTTTGGGAGGTTTTTCAGCTGTTTACTCCGATAGCAGAAAGGATTTAATAGTCCACTCAGATAAATAATCTACCGTGCATGTTGAAAATTAACCCGTTGTTTTGTTGTCAGTTTTGGTGGTGCACTGTTGCCGGGTGAAGGAGAAGCCATGGCGCAGTATGTCAAGGAAGGAAAGAGAATCCCTCGTCGTGGTGAAATTGGCCTCACAAGCGATGAAATCGCTTCATTTGAAACGGCTGGCTATGTGATGAGCGGGAGCAGGTATGAAACAAGCTTTTGCGAAGGTTTTTTATTTTTATTTTTCTTTCTTTCCTTCCTTTCTCAGTTCCATCCATCCTCCCTTCCTTCCTTTTGAGTTCCTTCCTTGCGTTTTTTATCTCTCTCTACCACTCCGTCCTACCTTCCATCCTTCCTTCTTTCCTTCTCTCCCTCCCTCCCTGCCTTCCCTCCTTCTCTCCATCCTACCTCCCTTTCTTTCATCCTTCCATCCTTCTCTCCCTACCTCCGTCCTACCATTCGTTCTTTCTCCTTCCCTCTGTCCTACCTTTCTTCCCCCCTCCCTCCCTCCCTCCCTCCTTTCTTGCATTTGTTTTTCAGTGATCAATAGACGAGAAAGACGGAAGGAACCCTAAAGTTACATGCAAACAACAGTTGACCCACACATTTGGAGCTTAACCCAGTTTCTGTAGCATGAAGTAAATAAACAAACCACTTTAAATTTAACTGGTGAAAAACCAGTTGAAATTTTGAAATGTAGAAGTATTCCCTAGATAATATACTAGTCAATTACAGGGATATGTTGCACGTTTTTCTAAAGGTTTGCTGGCTCCTCAGTGAATAGAGACAATGTGGATCTTGCCCCTTTCTCCCCACCCCCCCCCCCCCATTTTTTTTTTGTTTGTTTTTTTTTTTTGTTTGTTTGTTTGCTAGCAAGCAAGAGCTGATTAGTCAACGATATATTCTTTTCTTCCTTCCTTCAAGGCATCGCCGCATGGAAGCCGTACGTCTGAGAAAAGAGAACCAGATTTACAGTGCGGATGAAAAGTAAGTAACACATACCGGATAAGAAACAGCTGGAATTCTTTCTGTGGTACTTGTTCTTTATACTTTGCAGTGTAAACCCGCTTACTTCTGTGACTATTCAGATGTAAGGTATACTATCCTCTGCTCGCACAACAAACTAAAGTTGGTTAACTCGTGACGACACGTAGGAGTTAGCGTGTGTGAACTCGGCTGTTAACCTGTGTGTGACAAATGGAACAAGTCGCTAATTTAGCCAACCTTTGGGGATTGCAGGCGTTTCATTAAAGGGGAACTGTCATGGGGTTTTTGACCTCTTTTGTTAAAAATTGTGAAATAAGACCTTCACTTTGCTACAAAATAATTCTAGAAGAACGAGAGGGGAGAAATCAACTCAATTCTTGAAAGGAACAACTCGTACTCTGTTCTAGCGCATTTTGGAAACAAAAATACGAAAACTTGAAAAACATCAGCCTAACATTTTTCAAGTTTCAATCCATTCCGACCTACTGTGTCTCTGGCCAGAGGCACTAATCGACAGTTTTGTTACACTGCGGTGATAATTTATAACAAAGCTAGGCAATTAATTTTTTTGTTTCTGTTGTCAGACAAATATTTTTGGGTTTTGAAATGACATGAAATTTTCGTGATACTTCCCCTTTGAGGACCAGCCACCAGGCAAATAGCCTATTTTACAGTTGTGTGCATAGTAATCTGGCCTTGGATTGGAAGCGAGGCTGGGGGTGACCTTGTTTTGATACAGACCTCACTGCTTTTCAAATGTAAATGCAAACTAGTTAGCATAAGAACAGCATATTGATCTACATGTGAAAAGCAGTGAGGTTTGTATCAAAACAAGGTCACCCCCAGCCTCGCTTCCAATCCAAGGCCAGGTCACTAAACACACAACTGTAAAATGGGCTATTGACCGTCTGTGAAAACACAACTTTAGCCAGCTGCTTTTAACGTTTCAACCAATGTTTTCAATAAAAGAACATAACCAAGCTAACTATCCTGCCTAGGTGCAATAACCTCTTGCCCAACTGTTCAAAATCTTAATGAAACCCCCTGTGTACGTTGGCAAGCTCGTATTTGGTATGTGAACGTATGTTAAACCTTTAGTGTTTACTTCAAGTGGCACAAGAAAGAGAAGGATATAGAAAGAGTGGTCCTCAAACTCGGATTTAAGCACGAGTTTGCCAGAGTTTGTTTTCGGCCACGGGAGTTAGTTTCTAAAGAAACTGTGGTGCTGCGTCGGTTGGGAGTAGAAACAAATGTTTGGTTTATCAACAGAGTTGATAACTAAAGGTAAATTGGCCACCGTAAAGAGATTCGAGTACTGATGTTTCGAGCGTTAGCCCTTCGTCAGAGCGAATCTTTGTCTGTATTCGGGAGTTTGGCCAATATAAGTTTGCTGTGTGAAGACGGCTTTTTTGTTTCTTTATTGGTTGGCACTTTGTAAAATGAAGTACATTTTCATCTTTTTTGTTTTCTTTCTCTTTTAGACGCGCGTTGGCCATGTTTAATTACGAAGAAAGATCCAAGAGAGAAAACAAGATCCTGTCGGATTTCAGAGAGATGATCCATCAAAAAATTAGCAACAAGAAATAATACATTCTACCCCATCCCTACGTCACACCCCCAGGGGGAATGCTACTCGATCCATGCATTCCTGGGGGGAGAGGGACGAGTATTTAACGAAAGCTTGGGTGAGGAGATGCCGTGGCACTGGGTCCCACAAATCTGTCTTACTGTATTTAAGGCGGAATGCCTTAGTTGTGCAGGGTTTTTGTTGGAGCAGGGACACCGTGACCATTACTCAGCTACAGTATTTTATTCTCTTTCCTGGCTAAGTTTACTCTTCAATTTATCATGTTTGTCCTGCTAAATCAATTCAGTTCTTTCTAGTCAAATACTCAAAGACAAAAATACTGGTTGTGAACCTGAGTGTTTGAGAGAGTCAATTCAGGATATGACACAGCAGTTACATTTTACTCCGTCTGTGATGTGTCTACAGGGGGTTTATTAGAACGCGGGACCCGGATACTGGCAGCCATTTACTCTGAACATGATGCCTGCCTTTGGAGAGATTGAAAGCCAGTCTAAACAAGACAAATTAAGGAGTGTTACCTGTCTATTCACAATATAAGAACCCTCCTACCACAAACATTAATAAAAACCCTATCAAGCTCGATAATAACTTACTCAATCGATTCTAGTTTAAAAAAAAAGCAACAACAACAACTGACTGGTTTGCAGTTGAGTCTGGCGAAAACAAAACCATGTAGCAGCACGTTAAAAGCTTTCCAAGTGTCTTCAAACACTTAAGACATTTTCATTGGGTCCATCGAAAACTGTCCGCACGCACCTGCGCTGTAGCAACTGTTAACACACGAATGGTACTTAAAAATCTCGTGAAACAACAAGTCAGTTTCCAACAGTGTTCTTACACATTTTTGTATGCAAAATTCAAGACTTTTTTCCATACTTTGTACAAACCATTTTATTTTATTTTTCCAGCCTCAAGGTTATGAGTCATGTGACACGCAAGTTAGTACTGTCAGGGGGTAGGGTAGAGAGGGAGTTCTCGACATGGTTCTACAATTTAACATTTTGGCTAAGGCGATATTTAGATGAAGTTTAACCATAAGCTGACAAAGGTATCAGCACTTATTTCAGCTTTGAAAAACTCTAGACGTTCCCCCCTTTTTTCCACACTTTTTCTTTATTTTTTCATACTTTGTCCAGGTCTGGAAAACTAGTTTGAAAATTTCCGTACTTTTTCAAGAAAACTCCAGGCTCTATACGAACCCTGTTACAAGTAAATCTCTTGCTCTGGTTTGACACTAAACTGCCTTTAACCCTTAATATCAAAGAACAAATTCTCCTATCTTGTCCCCGTACTTTTCTTATAAACGTACTGGGGAGAAGTTATTAAAGCATCAAGAAAATTAACCTTGGGTGTTTATATCCTTAATTCTCATGACCTCAGATGTTGAATAAGCATTGATATTGCAAGGAGAAATTTGAGGCTGATCACTGTTAGGGCTTAAAGGGTTAAAATATTAGAAATGTTTTCCCTTATTTTATACTGTTTTTTAAGTTAACGTAAGAGTGAAAAGCAACAATCGGTGTATTGTTGGCAACTCCTTGTAGAACTGGCACTAACCCAGATGAGGCTAATCTGGGGTTGATCGTGCCTTCCCAGCCCTCTAAGATGCGTGTAAGCCGTAAACCCATCGTTGTATTATTGTAGAAAAGAACCACTGAAGCATCATTTTGTAAATAAAATATCTGGAAGTCATCATAACTTTGTTGTATACAAAACCCACTCCTGATCGCGTTTGGAGTCGAGATTGTATGGGACAATCGATCGATCAACAAATTAATGAGTGGATCTTGGGACGCGTGTCTGGCATCCCCCGCAGATTGTGTAGGGGCGGATGACATCATCACCAACTTGGCAAAGGAGAGAGAGCCTGAGATTAAGATCACTGAACGCACTCCCTTTAAGGGTGACTGTATGGGGGGTTAGGGTTATGTGGGTGACTATATGGTACCTTACCATAAATTCCTTCCCCCCTTATCTTTGATTACTAGTATTATGTAGGGTTTTCATTTGAGGCCAGAGGACGAGAGTAACGTTCGGCTGCTTGCTACTATGATGTCAGGTACTTTGATATGACGATGACGATGCAGCCTTTGGTTTTGATGAGGACCTTGTTGAATAGGCTGGTTTAATATTTGAGAGTTTTGAAACGCAAAGTCCCAGGACACCAAATTTTTACAGTATTAGCTATCTATTAACACGCAACTGAAAATAATCCTGCTACTACTTACACAATGATGTGATAGTTTAAGATGTGGCCAACGAATTGAGAATTTCTTCTTATCATAAAGTATTTTCTGGGAATGGCCTGGGCCCAGTAACGTATTTCCGGCTGTCGCTTCTCTGCGCCGCCGGAAATACGTCTGCGTTCGCAGGCTAGGGCCCAGGCCCCAGTTGTTCAAAGGCCGGATAACTTTATCCGCTGGATAAGGCGCTCTTCAGCGTCTAAAATATACTTCACGTTAAATGTTGTGCACGGTTTTCGTACATTCCCCAACTAAGCAGTGGTTAGAGTGTGCATATTTGCTTGTGCACGAGGAAATACTGAAACTTTGCACAGAATGAAACTGTCGGATAGTGACTTATCCACTGAATAAAGTTATCCGGCCTTTGAACAACTGGGGCCAGTTGTTCGTAAGTCGGTTAACGCTAATTATCCACAATTAAAAGTTAACCAAGGTTTTCATCTCGCTCATTAAAAATTATCTTGAAATCTAATTTTAAGCTGATGGTAAAGAATCGCCCAAGTCAAGACTGAGGGACAAAAATCTTCCAGAAGAGTCTTTATTGATTAGTAATTAATCTCGAATCAGAGTTCACATTAATCCAAGATTAGCTTAATCAGGCTTTGAACAACTGGGCCCAGAGCTATAATCCATGGCCCGGTTGTTTAAAAGCCGATTAAAGCTAATCCACGATTAAAAGATAACCGACGTTTTAAGTGCGCTTGTTAAAAAAATTTTCAAAGTCTAATTTTAAGCTCATGGTAAGGAAAGTCAAAGTCAAAACTGAAGGACAAAAATCTTTCGGATTAGAGTCCTTTTTTATTTATAATGAAACTCGAATCAGAGTTCACGTTAATCCAGGATTAGCTCAATCGGGCTTTGAACAACTAGGCCCAGAGCCGGGAATAGAATATTGCTTCTCCGGTCTTAGGAACGTCGAAAACAACGGTACATTACCGAGGGTGTAGTCTCAAACATTTCCGAGCACCAGGAGAGCCTGCCCCCGCTTCAGTCCCTAACCCTAACCCATGATATAGTCACCCTTACCTTACCATGAATTATATGTCGACAAAACGGTTCAAACTTACAAAATCGCAACCTTCAACCTGCATTGCCCCCTTCTGCATCAAAGCAAAATAGTCTTGTTGCTGACTGTAGATAGACTTGCGAAACCACAAGGTCTACGAAATATTTACCAACTTATTTAGTCTTAGTGCTCAGGGCTCTTATTGATAGCAGGATGCTTTTAAGCTCCTGAAGGGACTACCTTTATGAATAAATAAAGGTGTCTGTTCTGTCAGCCTTCTCCAGTGGGGCCGTGTTTATTAACGCTAGGAAGAAAGATTCTTTAAAACCGTTGCAACGTGAAGTTAAAGCCTAAATGACGTAAACGTTACGTGGAAACGTGCAAACTTCCGTAAAGAACGACTCTCATTTGTATAATCCAGCCTAGTCCTCAGGCCTTCTCTCTTGTCTCCTTGTCTGCGCGAAGTCTGAAACGGGCAGTTGTGTCGGCGTACGTATTTTGTACACGAGGTCACCGCACGAATATACGGGACCAGATAGACTGTTAAACTTAGGGTGCTCCATGTTTTACCTAAATTATTCTAGTCACTAATATAAACGTCAAACACGAGACTTGCTTCTCGAAACGTCAGGCCCCAGTTGTTCAAAGGGCGGATAATTTTATCCACTGGACAGTTCGCTATCCGACATAAAATGTGTGCAAGATTTTCCCGATAGTCCTATAATCTGTGAATAGAGTAGAAGCATATGTCAAATTGAAGAATGGGATTGTGTGGAAAACTTACCAAAAGCATTGGTTGAAGTGTATTTGCTCTGCTGGATAGCGACTTATCAAGTGGATAAAGTTATATCCGCTCTTTGAACAACTGGGACCAGGACTCTAATCCCTTTACGGTGGCCAATTTACGTTATTAATTTTGGTGATTAAACCAAAACTTCGTCTCTAAGCCCCCATCGACGCTGACGTTGTTCGGTCAGCAAAAAACAAACTGACAACAGCTGAATAAAACTATTGAAAAGTTAAACCAAAAGAAACTAATAAGTAAACATTATTTTATTACTGTCAGCAAGTTTTTAAAATAATTGCATTCCCGTGCCAATTTCAGTCCTTTCTAGACCGAACTTCTTCTCGTCTTCGGCTGGGGGCAGCGGAGGACGGGAAGTGTGGCCTACGTAACTCCCCCCTCTTCTCTTCTCGTCTAGATTGGGTTAAGTAAGTCTGAATGATATCGATTTTAACGTTCCTTTTTAAGATTTTTCTCAAATCACGCGAATGTTTTTTTTTAAATCCACTTTCAGTGAGGGGTATTTTTTTTTTTTTTTTTTTTTTTTTTACGATTTTTCACATTTTTTGCAAGCAAGGCCTGTTACCTAGTAACCACGATTACCGGTTTCGCCAAAAGTTTCTTTCACGTTACTGGGAAGTTAAGAGTCAAATCTGTCATGGTTTCTAGACCGTCTGTTTTTTTTGTTTGGTTTGTTGGTTGTTCTGCAGTGTTTTCAAGTGATGTTTTTAGTAGACTGCTGAAGAAGACAAAATTTCCCTCTGGCAAGTCAATGCATATTGATTTTTGTTATTTAAAATTTATACGAATTCAGTAAGGGCTCATTCAAATCAAATTAAAGCTCACAGGGCAGTATAGTCCTTTTGCAATGTTTATTATTACATGTATTATGCTGTACTGCATGATTCTGTCCTCAATTCGAATGATCAAATGAAAGGTATTGGGCCTCATTTTCCTGTGGTACTGCTTACGATGTTGTACAATGTGGTTCTATCTACTGAGTCTGTGGATGAAATCCTAAAGTGCAGTGACCATTAAATACAAAGCTTCTTAGCAAGTAAAGTCATTTATTTCATGTCAATAACACTGGAAGTGCTTGTGCAAATATCTCCCGAGCCAAAGGCTCATGATGAGCAGTACTTCCCTGTGGTGCTGTTTATCAATCTGTAGTACAAGATGGTTCTATCTAATGAATCTGTGGATCTGTGGATTTTCAAGCAATCTCGTCCCAGAGCCTGCGTGCGTCTTGGGCCAGCGGACGTGCTGAACAAAAGAAATGGGAACGAGATTGGCCCGCGAGAAAAGTAGCGTTTGAACCGGATGTGACATCAAGAACACAAAAAGGGCTAGGTGCGCGCACCAAGCGTGTTTCCGGCCATTACAAATGCTTTGACAGTACAGCTTTGCCGTAGCTGAACTTGACTCTGCCAACCCATTACTATGTCATTCAGAACTTGGCGCTGTTTTGCTCTCGTGTTTGTGCTTTTAGTTGCTCTAACCATTCTTTCTATGCTGTATTTTGAAGTCAGGTTTGGATCTGTTAAATTTAGTTTTGGTAAGTGCATAGGTGTTGAATTATTTTGACGACCTTTTGTTTGTTTGCTCGTCCCAGTTCTAGTATGGCTAAACTTATGTTAAGCTAACTCTAACTTACAAAACTCGGAATTCCGATTGGATATGCACCTGATACGCTTGGTTATAATTGAACTCTATACCTTTTAAGTTTAAGGAATCGAAAATTATTTGATCTTTGAAAAATATCATTTTGCAATGAGACTGAATCCAACCTGCTAAAAGAATAAACGGATCACTCAACCGTGTTAAGATTCACCTTCATGAGGAGATTTTTCCTGGTCTCCGATTTTGAGATTAGCTTGGTGTTAAGTATTTTTTCTTAAAAGGAAGCCTTGAAAAATATCTAATTGTTATTTTTCTGTGGATTATTTTCAATCATATTGTAGCTGGTGTGGTCGATGAAGAACAATTGAGTCGTTGGCGCGACCTATATTGCTTTTATCAGTTTGACAGCAGCCTGCTTTGACAGCATGCAAAATAATTTATAATTAACAAGTAGAGAAAAATCAAAAGCGATAAGCAGTCTATAGAAAAGCAGATAGACCTTTAAACGGAATCAATTTAAGAGTTTTCATATTTTTATTTCCAGGCTTTTCTGATGCAGAAAGCAACAGCGTCATCAATCGAAGAACAGGAACAATAAATTATGCCAACGATCAAAAAATCATCATCATTGGTGCCGGTCCAACGGCTTTAGGTGCTGCTCATAGATTCAACGAAATTGGTAAAAGTTTTTCAAAGATGTCAGTTACCATTTTTGAACAAAGTGAAAAGCCCGGAGGACTGGCTATATCTGAAAGAGACGACAAAGGTTTTCTCTGGGACATGGGAGGCCACGTGGTTATTTCACATTACGATTATTTTGACTGGATGTTGGACACAGCGGTAAAGGACTGGAATCATAGACAAAAGGCTGTATTTGCCTTCATGATGGGATCTGATGGAAACCGAAGATTTATTCCATACCCAGTTGAGAATAATGTTGAATTGATGGACAAAGTGGACCAGCAAAAGTGCCTATCAGGGCTTGAAGAAATTGCCAAAAATCCAGTGAAGGGAAGGCCTGCAAACTTTGATGAATGGCTTCTTCGTCATTTTGGCGGCGGTCTATGCGAGGTGTTCCTAAGAAAATATTACAGAAAATTTTGGTCAATAGATCCTACCAAAATTAACACTGTCTGGGTGGGTGAGCGAGTTGCTGTTCCAGACATTGCCAAGATCAAACTTAAGATTGCTGAATATGACAATGGAACCGCTGCAAAAGACTCTGCCTTGGGACCGAATAGGTTTTTTCGATATCCAAGGTATAATGGCACAGGTGGCATTTGGCAAGCAATTGCGGATCGTCTTCCACGTCAATGGTTTAAGTTCAACCATAAAGTTATAGGCATAAATATTGACACGAAATCTGTGTCAGTAATAGAGAGGGGTGCACAGACTATTGCAGTCCAGGAGTTTAAATTTGACACTCTTATATCAACAGTACCATTGGACATTTTTGTCAATATGGTAAGGGGACGAGATGATTCTCTTGAAGAAATGAAAGAACTAACTTCGAAGCTTGTTTATTCGCACATTCACTTGATAGGTATTGGACTAAACGGCCAACCTCCACCAGAGCTATCAAACAAGTACTGGGTGTACTTTCCTGATTCTGATTCTCCTTTCTATCGAATAACGGTTTTCTCCAGTTACTCACATGATAATGTTGCAGAGCCTCTGTATCAGTGGTCACTTATGTGTGAGGCAGCAGAGCCGAAAGGCAACTCCAATCCAGAACAGTGGACAAAGGAACACTTGATTGACATTTCCATTCAAGCCTTAACTACTTATGGATTTATTATACCTAAAATGGTTGTTTCAAAGTTCTATCGGCGACTAGAACATGGTTACCCAGTTCCTTCAATCAACAGAGAAATGATTCTTCAAAAGGTCCAACCTTGGTTGGAATCCAAAGGCATTTTCTCTCGGGGCTGGTTTGGAGGTTGGCGGTATGAAGTTGCAAATCAAGACCACTCATTCATGCAAGGTGTTGAAGTCATAGACAAGCTTTTAAGAGGCGTTCGGGAGGACACCTATTATGGCGCAAATTTTAGCAATTCTATAAGAAACACTGAACGACTTGTCAAGGAGAAGTTGCTGGACTACGAATTTGTGATAGCTCATTATAACGAAAATCTTGATTGGCTGATGCCAGTGGCCATTCACACTCATATCTATCATAAAGGAGCCGATCTCCAACCTCCATCGCTGCCATTGAATGCCTGGAACAGGTTACCTAATGTTGGCCGGGAGAGTCATACATATTTGTATCACATCATAAACAACTATGACTCCTTGCCTGAAGTAACTGTTTTTCTTCAAGGTGATGGGGAAGATCTGCCGAAGTATTGTTTTGAAAAGCCGATGGATTTCGTTTACAAAGCTAGGAACAATATTTCTTGTCGAGTCCATTACAGAGACAACAACTGGGGGAGAATTCAACACATTGGCAAATTCCTGGAGGCAATGCAACGCGGTGAATTACGTGCTGCCAAATTGAACTTGGGAGAATTTTTCGAAGAATTGTTTGGCTTTCCACATCCAAGAAACTTTCCTGTTTGCCTGGCGGGTTGTTTTGCCGCTACACGAGACATGATTAAAAAGCACCCGGTTGACTTTTATCGCAAAGCTATTTCGTTCGTTGATGATCATCCCAACCCAGAGGAAGGGCACTACTTTGAAAGGCTTTGGGCCACGATATTTTCTTAATTCATTCACTCCAGTGTCGCACCTAACCACCCATGAACGGCCAGGGTAGTGCTTTTGACATCCACCCCGGACGCAGTGGAATAAGGTCTTGCAATTCATGCCTAAATAAGAACGACAACAAGAAACAGGCCAGGGCTCGACAAAAACGGAATCCAACGAACCGATCTACTCCTTGGTAAAATGTCCTCACAATATCCTTAACGTTTGAGTCGAACTTTTTCTATGAAAAGGAAGTTCCGCTCAAGGACTAAGACGCCGCGAATTAAGAAAAAAAAATGAAAGAAAGCAAAAAAAGTGAGCTCGAAAAATCGAAACGCTGTTCTGGTTGCTGTTTTGCTTGTCGAATAAATTAACTTGTGCGCATGCCAGAATTCCTATTTCCGAAAACGACCCTTAATTAAAAGAAACGCTTCCTTGGCTTTTCGCCGACAATCCATGCCAACAACCTTGAAGTCTAAACTTTCAATTTTGTTGCTCAGCTAGCTTACCTCTTTAGTTATTCTGACTACCTTATACCAGTTCCCGTTATCGTTTTCATATTTTCATAAATATTTGTTATAAAGTTGTTGTTGTTGTTGTCCTGGGAATTCCCAAGAGCCCAAGAATGGAAAGTACAGTTTAATCGTCTTCTTTCGAAAGGTCATGGTTTATAATCTTATCCAAAGGTTAAAAGTTATGGAAGTTATAACCATTTTCCGAGGAACAACACCAGGAGAGAGCAGCCAAAGGTTCCCATTTGAATGGCGATGTCCTATTTGTCCTAGAACTCATCTACAGACTCAAAAGATAAGTTATACCTTGTAAATCATAAAAAGAGATACCCCAGGAAGTATCGCTCGGTTGCAATTGTTTGAATTTATGATCACGCCATCAGACGTATATGATAAACTCAAATTTTAGACACATGGTACCATATTGCACAGCGTTAAAGACAACACCACGGCAAGGTATACTTCTCAATCTCATAGCGTCCGGCACCCTTTGAGATTCAATGTCAGGAACTTCAGCTCTGTGATATCGTGTGAACAAAGCTTTGCCTCTACAAAAAAGAAAATACGGTAACTATATGTGCAAAATTTATCGGGCTGCAGTAGGCCACTGAGGCCTAGTTGTTTGAACAAAAGTGATCAAATAAGTAGACTTGCCACCAGGCAACGTCTTTAGGGGCCGAACAGGAGAACGGTCGACAAAGTTACGACGGGACTCCACGAAAAAGGAATTTAAGAAATTATAATGCTAGAGTTGAACTGAAATTTTTTTACCGTAAAAGCTCTTTTAAGCCTCCTCTCTATTCCGATCCCTCTCAGAAGCCTCCCGTTTGAAGGTCAGATTCGTTAATAAGTTCCGTCTTTATTATCCCACACCCCATCCGTCCATGTTTTAAAAACTTCACTCAGTGAAGTATTTACTTCCGCTCAGTTTGTCTGCAGAAAAACCTAGTATTTACCTACCAAGGCACGAATGGCGTTATGATACTTGACTGGTTACTGTTATGTTTCAGTAAGTTGTGAGGAAAACCGCTTGCAACTTTTGTGCATAGTTCACGATTTTAAACAAGCCGCATCTGCATGATAAGCCCCCCACCACCACCACCACCACAACCAACACCAGTCCCCCTACTCGAGTCTTCTCATTGTCCAATGGCTTATTTGCAAAGTTGGGTAGGACATTGTTCACTGAGAGACTGCTTAGTGAAACCTTGGCATCTTCAGGGTTGATGACAATGGTGGCAGAATTTGTCTTGGAGGGGCCGCGACCGAGTACAATCCTTTGTTTTAGAGTTCAAACTACAGTTCAATATCTTAACAGGAGCGTATAGGTTGGTCACTTTCTCTAATACATTTCAAAATCTATTGTGGTTTGTGCACAGTCTAATCTCGTACCCAGATCTCCCACGGTCACATTTCGACATTCCCGAACTATTACTGAGATCAGGGTACGAGATTATGCACAGTCAAGGCCAAAAATGCTAACATAAAAAACAGCTAACAAAGAAGTTTGAATGCCTTTTATAGACTGAAGATTTTTGGCTGTGAAGGCTCGCAAATCCTTTGATCGGGTTTTTTTTTTTTTTTTTTTTTTCATTTCAAGTTGCTTTTCCCGTATTTCAGTAAACCCGTTCATAACATGTGATTGTGTTCCACGATTATTTCGAATTCTCCAAAATCTTCTGTAGATCTTTCCATTGCTAAACTGAAACAAGAAATGAAATTTCCAATTTCTTCTCTTAAACGTTAAACATAGCCAACCAAAAATATAAACAATAAATCTATTTCCAAGCCTTTACATTCAAAAGATCCAAAATTTAAATTTAACGTATCCAAAATTGAAAGGACAAATGAGCGAAAATCAAAGACAAAAGCACACTCCTACATAACATACAACTTTGGGCAGAAGATGGTGAGATTATCGTGTTCCAAAGCCTTTCAAAGTAATGTCCTTCCTCCGGATTTGGATGGTCATCCACAAATGAAATCGCCTTTTTATAAAAGTCAATTGGATGTCTCTTAATCATGTCCCGAGTTGCTGCAAAACATCCTCTCACACATACAGAAATGACACTTGGGTGTGGATAGCCAAATAGTTCCTCGAAAAATTCACCTAAAGTCAAATTAGCACGACGAATTACTCCACTATTCAACATCTCCAGCCACTTCCCAAAGTGACGAATTCTGCCCCAGTTCTCGTTTTTGCCTGGACCATTACAAAAAATGTTTTTCTTGACGTTGTAAACATAATCCATAGGATTCCTGAAGCAAAACTGGCCAGTAAGTTCTTCACCGTCACCTTGAAGAAAAACGGTTATTTCAGGCAAGGTATCATAGTTGTTTATGATGTGATACAGATAGGTATGACTCTCCCGGCCAACATTAGGTAACCTGTCCCAGGCATTCAATGGCAGCGATGGAGGTTGGGGATCTTTCCCTTTGTGATAAACATGAGTGTGATCGGCTATTGGCATCAGCCAATCAAGATTTTCGTTATAATGAGCTATCACAAATTCATAGTCTAGCAACTTCTTATTGCAAAACGCTCTATTGTTTTTCCTGGAGTTGATACAATTTTTACCAAAGAAGGTGTCCTCCCGGATGCCTTTTAAAAGCCTGTCGATGACTTCAACACCCTGCATGAATGAGTGGTCTTGGTTTCCAACCTCGTACTTCCAGCCTCCAAACCAGCCCCGGGAGAAAATACCTTTGGATTCCAACCAAGGTTGAACGTTTTGGAGAATCATTTCTCTGTTGATTGATGGAACTGGGTAACCATGGGCTAATCGGTGATAGTATTTTGAAATAACCATTTCTGGTGTATTAATGAACCTGTAACTAATTAAGGCATTTATGGCAGCGTCAATCAAATGGTCCTTTGTCCACTTCTCTGAAGAAGAGTTATTTTTCGGCTCTGCTGCCTCACACATAATTGACCACTGCCTCCCAGGCTCTGGAACGTGATCATCTGAGTAGCTGGAGAAAACCGTTATTCGATAAAAAGGAGAATCAGGATCAGGAAAGTACATCCGGGACTTGTTTAGGAGTATTAGTGGAGGTTGACCTGTCAATCCGATACCTATCAAGTGAGTGTGCGAATAAACAAGTTGTGAAGTTAGTTCTTTCATCTTTTGCAGTGAACCGTCTCTACCTGTTATCATATTGACAAAAATGTCAAGTGGTACTGTTGATATCAAAGAGTCAAACTTAAAAGTATGTTTTCTTTTCTTAAGCAGTGGATCTGTCTCCACGATAACAGAGTTTGTGTCAATGTCTATCCCTATAACTTTATGGCGGAACTTAAACCACTGACGTGGAACAAGATCAGTCACTGCTTGCCATATGGAACCTGTTCCATTATACCTTGGAAATCGAAAAAAAATATTAGGTTCCCGCGCAGAGTCATTTACAGTAGTTCCATTGTCGTATTCAGCAATCTTAAGCTTGATGTTGGCAATGTCTGGAACAGCAACTCGCTCGCCCACCCAGACAGAGCTCATTTCAGTAGGATCTACCGTCCAAAATTTTTTGTTATACTTTCTCATGAACACCTCACATAGGCCTGTGCCAAAATGACGAAGAAGCCATTCATCAAAGTTTGCAGGCCTTCCTTTCACTGGATTTTTGACAATTTCTTCAAGCCCTGAAAGACACTTTTGCTGGTCCAATTTGTCCATCACTTCAATGTTGTTCTGAACTGGGTATGGAATAAATCTTCGGTTTCCATCAAATCCCATCATGAATGCATATGCAACCCCTTGTCTCTGATTCCAGTCTTTTATCGCTTTGTCTATCATCCAGTTAAAATAGTCGTAATATGAAAATATTACGTGTCCTCCCATGTCCCAGAGAAAGCCTTGGTCATCTCTCTCAGATTTAGCTAGTCCTCCCGGCTTTTCGTGTTGTTCAAGTATGGTGACCAATGTGTTTGGAAATTCTTTACTTAAGTTATAAAGTCGAAAAGCAGCACCTAGAGCCGTTGGGCCTGCACCAATGATGATGATCTTATGTTTGGTGTGGCTGGCTTTCTTTAGAGCGGCAAGACCTGTAGGAGGTACAACAAAAACAAAGATGGAAGTTGTTGCCTTCGAAGTGAGGAGAACGTAACACTAAATTTGTTTCTCTGGGAAGCGTCGTGAATAAGAACATTGCCGATTTTTCTCCGACCATCCCAGATGATTCGGGATGTCTAGGATTTCGTGTTTTCATAATTAGTCGGGCTTCCACAAGGGAAGCCCGAGTTTAAAAATGGGCTCGAGTTTTTCTTTCCGTCGCAAATCGCCCTCTGACGTCTTCTGCGCGTGCGCGAGATATACGAGCATGCGTAGAAAAGGTCAGCGGACTTCGGTGGAGAACATGGTGTGCAGGGTGTTTGCACGCTTGATCAAGTGAAGTTATCTGTCTTCAGTGGAATCTCAAGGATTGTAAGCTTGAATACGGTGATTACTAATACGTTAAATCCATGGTAGACCCACACTAAAACATGACGAGTGTCCATTTTGGAACGGGTCAGCCCATGAACTTTACGAGAGACCTTTACGGACGAACTCTTCCGAGTGAATCCTTTATCGAGAAACCTACATTTAGTGAGCTGTCTATGGAGTTTGAAACGCTAAGACAATCATCTTTAACTGCCGAAACTGACGCTGTTGAACACTTGAACTTTGCGAACAACTGGACACTAGTGAAATGGAGCAGAGTTTTCCTGATCAACTCAAGAGTCTTCTCGAAGATAAAACGGACTCCACATTTAAGTTTAGTTGCCTTATAAAAGAAGAAACGGAAAACGAAATGAGTAAGATTACTTCAAGTAGCTTTTGGGTAACTACATATTCTTTTTTTTATTGTTTGCTTTAGTGTTGATTTTACTGAACTTGCATTGCTTTGTGTTTCGCACCTGGGGTTAGCGTGCTACTTGGTTTGAAGATACACCAGGAAAATAATGTCCACAGGATCTACCAGTTGTTTTGAACTAGTTTAATGCACAATTTCTCTTTGCACAAGCTAGCAAGTCAACTGAAAGTAAATGATACATGTGAGCCGACCAACTATCATTCTTCAAAAATCAGTTCTACTCAAAAACGAAACTTCAACAGCAAACTTTCTCTGTAATATTGTACATGTTGATATACTTACAATTCTGTAAGCCGTAATCCGGCTTAAGACAGGTTATTTTTCCTTTTGTAAAAGTCACGAACACGCCGTTTTCAATAACAGGATTCTTTCTCTCTCTCTTTCTCTCTTCGTTCGATTTTTTGATCACGGTAGTCCACAAGCGAGCTATAATGTGATTGGCTAAATATGAATAAAATGGCGGGAATCTCGCGTGACAGGTCTTATCGCTAAGAAAAACAATAATAAAAACAAGAAACTGTTTTCAGCTTATACTCGGGCCATATTTGACTGCGTGGTGCGTAAGCCTACAATCTTTTGGCAGTGATAACCTCCAGCATCGCTAATTCCCCCAAATCGATAGATACAGAGATATAGTGAGGCAACAAGTAACCAACAGATGAAATTGCATTTCTTGCAGTCAGAATGAAATACAGGGGAAAACGACATTTGTCGTACGGATGCTTTTTAAAATCCCCGGGCTTTAACCCTTACGTTTTCACCTTTCATTTGGAGACAGAAACCATTTGTACAGTCCGCATATGTATCTGTGTGACGCCGGGTCAATGACGGATCATAATTTCAGCTATGATCTCGAGAAACGTTATGCGTCACGCGTAAGTTATCCTGGTACGTTTTCCAATGTTCCGCTGTTCATATTTACAAATGAAATACAGGGGAAAGCATTTGTTATTCACCTTTCATTAGGAGACAGAAACAGTTTCTACGTTGATTGTTTTTCAATAGTAATCGTGAGACAGATCTGTATCTCTCTTGGCCCGTGGGGTAATAGAGTGATTTAGTTGCCAAATTTTCGGTTAAACAAAACGAACCTTGAGGAACTAAAAAAGCTAAGTAAATAGAAAACGATATAAACCTTTCGAATTTTTAAAGTGCTAGTAACGAAAAGATAAAATATAAATGGTTGAAAAACTTCGAAAGTTAACAGATGTACAAAAGACACTATATAAAAATAAATACATAAACAGATTAAGTTTCTTCGCGTCTGTTCATGTGACCCCGGGTCATGATGACGCTAACAGCAATTTCCGATTAAAAGTGTTCTACGCTTTCTACCAAATCTTGTGGTGATCACTGGCATTGTATTAAAACGCAAACTTTTGCAAGCGTTTTCCGTCATCATTGTTCAAGTCCGGATATTTACAGGTTTGGACAGGAATGATTTAAAGTAGTCATTAAGAATTTTAGTCATTTGTGTCTTCCATCTGCCATCCTGTATGTGACACGTCATGTGGTGAACTTAACTCGGCGCCTCACGGCCCGAGTACAAAGAACGAGACCGAGAACTTAACTCGTGGACCGAAGTCTTATCTCTCGGCCCATCGCGACCCTATAAAAAAAATAAGGAATGATATAACGCGACCGAAAACTTAACTCACGCCGCCTTACGGCCCGGGTAAAAAGGCTAAAATTATATACAGCTGTCAACGAAGTGCTGAACACCGTTTTTATCATGATCTCTACAATTATTGTAATCGCATATGTAGTAGTCAAGCACTTCATGTCGTACGTAGATCGGGCTATGCAAAGACTGTTGTTATTTCGGCATTTGATGATTGCGATATCTTAGACAAACCTATTCACTTAACTGGAAATGTATACAACAATGGTGAGAAAAATATGAGATATCGCTATGCGAAGCAAGTCTATTATAATTTATAATTGTATTCTCATAATTATAAGGAAATATAAACACGTACGCAATACAAAGGTTCTCTCAGGTCGATTTCCTCTCTTATTTTGAAGCTGATAGTCCAAATCACGTCCATTTTGTCTGTAAAATATTTTTTTCCGTTGATACTAGTCGCCAAAAGCATTTCTTGACCGCTAAAACGGCCACAACAAAAATCGACTTTGTCACGGTTTTGTTGTTAGGCAACTGGCGGACATTTCATTATCGCTGTAGGCTCGATGTACTCATTTCCCGAACAGCGGCTGGTAATCGAGAATTATCGCTAGATATATTTATTCATGTGAACAAAGTTTATTTCCATAAGAGAAGCTCGAGTACACGCAGTTATGCGTCTAGTTTTGTAAAATCCAACTCCGGCATTTTAAAATCGGGCCTTATATCCCAAGACAAAATTCTGCTCAGGGAAATAATAAGTTTCGCCGGAGTAAACTAAAGGAGTGTAAAAAACCCCTGAAAACCTGCAGAAAAAGACCTACAAATTAGTTAGCCGCTTTTTTATTGTCTGTCTAAGAACAGGCTATACTTCTCCACGCAAGGATTTTGAAAAAGTTGCGTTTAAATTCCAAACGAAATCCAAAATCAAAATTCTAACTCGAGATCCTGACCGGTAATACCAGCCAGGGATTCCTAACTTGACGTCCTGACTAGAAATCTTGACGTAAGAGGCTGACTCGAGGTCTTTGATTCCTAGATCTTGTTTTCTAGGCGGACGTATAGTCAGCTAAACGCCGGACTAAAGCGTTGTCTACTTATCTAGTTCCGCTTTAATAAAACAAGACCAAACAACGAGCCGAGTTTGATCGACTTGATACATGTCATACACTATACTTTCATATACTTTGACTCACATTCAATCATTCAAATAATTTTCTTGTTAATATTTTATTATACAATATTTTAAGTAACGCACGTCAGTTCTACTTTCCCGACAGGTATAATTATTTATTACCAAGAGACTATGAGGTACCTCATAGTCTCTTGTTATTATCAGAAATAAAGTAATTTTTTGGTCCGCCAGTTATTCAGCTTGTGTGGTATATGCTTAAACAATTATTCACCTCAGTGTTGGTGAAAGTAGTGGATATTTACCTCCACTTCGGTGAATAATTGATAAATAATTTATGCATTATATTTGGCACACGTGAAATGGGACGTCTGAATCAAATATCGAACCTAGCTAAGTCGAATCTTCGACTGTTTCAGTCGCATATTCGGTAACCTGGTCGTATTTAATTCGAAACGTTAACTGTCAAATTTTATTGATTCAAACGTCGCATTTCACTGATTTCACATGCATTTAATTCTGGAATTAAGTTCGCACGTGTAAAATGCGACGTTTGAACATATAGTTTGAACGGGGCTAAAACTTTATCAGTTTGCCAGTGATATATATAATGTTCAAGAGGGATTTCCATTTAGCAAAAATGTTTGCAAATGGTACGCGCGGATTAAACGGAAATTTTCCGCAACAAACAAACGATCGGCGTTTGGAGTTACTCCACCGCTACCGCTCAAAATTAGCATTTAAATTTTGTTGTCTTATTGTGCATCGAGTAAGATTTTGATGTACCAATAAAAAATTAGAAGTCGGCAAAAAGCCTTCAATTTTTTCCATGTGACACCAATCAGGGGCACCCAACGACAGTTTTCTCTCAGATCCTTTGAAACGCTATTATAGGCTATCTGGAGTGCCGTTAAAGCTCTGTAGGTTCATTTTAGACCGCGCTATAATATTTTTATCTGTTCGGTCATTCTAGGGCAACCTGAGTCTTTTCGAAATTACTAGGGCATCTTTGTCCATTTCCCGAAAACCTTAGTTCTTATTTCCTTTCCGAAAATCTTAGCTGACCTTTTTTCGGTCCCCGAAACGACATTTTTATCAATCCGAAAACACTAGGCCTTAAATTTCCCTCAAGGTGAAAATTCCCTTCAGAAAATTGTAGGGGATGAAGGGCCTTCCGAACAGATAATTTACCGAAACGATCTGTTAGGTGCCCCTGACTAATTCCAAAGCGAAAGTTTTAGCTAAATTAAAAAGCGACCCAAATCACTTTTACGGCAGATTTCGATTTACGGCCACGAAATTAATAAATCTCAAAACATAGGAGCGCACATGTACTTGGTAACAAGCGCTGCTGTCTTACCATTGAAGCGAATGGTTAGAATTCCATAATAATAAGCCACCCAAAGAAACGTTGAAGCCATCAAGATCCCAAACACAAGCAAAATAGCCCTAGGAAATCTGTAGGACATCATCGTTGCCTCCTGATAATTCAATCAATGAGTGATTTGCATCGCCGCCATGTTGGTGGACAAAACAAAAGAAAATTTTAATATTCACAAAGTTTGTATAAAAATGGCAGGTAACCCTCCATGACGCCATGACGTTACATGCAAACCAACAAATCAAGAACAACAGTAAAGGCTGGTTTCCACTCGATTGCAGACGATCGCAGACAACAAGAACAATTTATTCTGAGAAAAGACAAATTACAATATTACATACCCACGTAGATCGTAGATCGCAGATCGCAGATGGCAAACAATCGCAGACGATCGCAAAAAAGGCTGTTTCCATATACCGTATTTTCTCGAATAAACGCCGGACCCCGATTAATCGCCGGCTTCGTATAAACGCCGGGTGCGTTTAATCGGGGCCCCAGCGTTTGTTCGGGGTCCCGGCGTGCATTTTTCAATCGTTTTATTAAGTTAATATTTATCGGTTCGGAGCTAGTGCGGCTGGAGTGAGGGAGAGAGAAACGATGCTACACTCCTTCAGGAGGGAAAATAAAAATTTGAAATTCGATACTATTTTCCAAGCTAAATTATTCACTTTGTGTTTATGTTTTTGTGTCAGTGTTTTCGTTTTTTTTTGTGTGTAGAGCGATGCAAATAATTATTCAAAGGTGTGCTATAAGGCAAATGGTCTTCCAAGCTCTTTCCGTACCAAAAAGAAAAATCATTGCGAAATGAGTGATTTTAGAATGCTTTCATTAAATGTTAGAGGCTTCAGCAATTTTAAGAAACGATGCGCAATTTTTGCATGGTGCAGAAAACAAAATCCAAATATTATTTTTCTTCAAGAGACGCATTCAACTGGGGACAATGAGAAACAATGGAAAGCTGAATGGGGTGCCCCTTGGGGGCTTGCTCATGGGAGTAGTAATTCAAGAGGTGTTGCAATACTCTTTCGAAAGGGGTTTGATTGCAAGATAATTTAAAAAGTCATTGATCCCAATGGGAGATATATTAGTGTTGAAGTTCAAATTAATGATGAAAAATATTTTTTAGTGAATGTTTACGGTCCAAACAATGATAATAAAGCTGTGCAATTCTATGATCACTTAATTGCCGTTTTAAGGAAAGAAGGTCTCGCTTATGAGGATAAAATAATAATAGGTGGCGACTTTAATTGTCCCATTAATCCACTACTGGACAAACAAGGTGAAATACTGGTATTAAGGAAGAAAGTTGTTGAACACATTGACGAAATACAAACAACTTTTAATTTTCATGACGTATGGCGCGTTAAAAGCCCTCAAGCAAAAAGGTCTACATGGTCCCAAAAATCTCCTTTTATTTTTTGGAGATTGGATTTTTGGCTCATTTCAAATTCACTTCCAGACTTAATTAAAGATGTCAACATCATTGCAGCAATAAGGACTGATCACTCAGCAATTTTCTCACATCTACAGGAAATCGAGGAATGTCAGCGAGGCCCGGGGTTTTGGAAAATGAATACCTCCTTATTGACTGATGAAAATTTTGTTCAAAAGATGAAAGAAAAGCAAGATCAATGGAAAAAAGAGGGAGAGGAATTTTCGGATGTAAGAGTTACTTGGGATTGGATTAAATGTAATGTGCGACTCTTTACGATAAATTACTCAAAAGAAGTAGCTAAGACCAAAAGGGAGAGAGAAGAAAAGCTGGAAAGAACATTGCAAACTGCGCAAGGACAATTTCAGCAGACCCCCTGTGAAGAGGTCCAAAAAAATTCTCGATGAATGCAAAGCGGACTTGGAAAATTTTTCTGAGGAAAAGGCAAATGGATTGATTGTACGTGCCAGAGCAGAACTCTGTAAGAATCTTCCTCACAGATGGAATTGAGATCTCCATTATAGAGCTGGTCAACATCTTGAAGATCACGATTCCTCACTGCACTTAGTGGTAGTAGGAGCGCTAGTATTGAATGGAAGGTATTGTCATTTCTCTGCTCCCTGAGTTGAACCAAGTTTACTCGGTACTTGTCTACTAACAGGAACCAATTTTAGAAACTCTGCCGTTTTCTCTTCGCAACATGTACACCATCTGGAATGGGAGATATGATTGACAAAAGCGGATTTGGTACCTATGTTAACATTGAAGTTAGATTTTTTTTTGTAGCGGCTCGGAAAGTTAAAAATATGTATATATATTTTTGAAAGTAGATTGGTGTTCCCTTGTTCCCAACAATCTAATCAGGAGTTCCCTTGTTCCCAGAAAATACAATGACAATATCCCATGCTTCCTGAAAATGAATGCTCCTGTTTCCTTGTTCCCTAAAACCACTGAGAGGGGCTAATTTGGGAATGTAGAAAAACTAAAACGTTACCTAAGTTTAGGCTCCACTTTTAGAAAAAGGTAGAAATAAAAGGGAAACTGGAAGTTTTGATAGCTTACAAAAACAAGACGCTCCCAGAATTTCACAAGAGATGGGAACCTTTTTTGTATAATATTTTAGAAGAAGACGCATGGATGACCGGCTACAAAATTCAAAATCCCTCGCTTTAGTAAAACATGTGTGTTCAACCATATTTTAGATTTCGTAAATATATTCTTACTAGCTATAGGTATCTGCAAGTAGTGTAAGTACCGTATTGTTAGTAGTATGTAAGTGATATACGAAGTGTTCTCAAAAATAAAATAAAAATAAAAAAGCGGCAAATCAAGATGAATGGTTGATGCAAAAAAGATATTTTTTTTTTCAACTCAAAGGTAAAAATTCCACTTCCGCTTTGTAGGATAAAAATTGTTCACGATTTTGAAGCTGTAGTTATTAAAGAACGGATTTCGATTTGCAAATTAACAATGATTTTAGATCAGCAAGAGAATTAGAGAAATGCCAGCGAAAGAATATTCTTGTACCATAACAACCAGGCCATTCAATTTTATAAAAGAGTTCCTCAAAACTCAGCTTTAATATTCTCATATTTACATCGGGGATGGTAGACGACATAAACAGATGGGTCCCTGACAGACATAATAATAATAATAATAATAATAATAATAATAATAATAATAATAATAATAATAATAATAATAATAATAATAAGTCGTGGACAAGGAGAATAAGAAAGTATCGGTGATAGAGATGAGCTGCATGCCCTTGGGTTGAAAACAGGGAGGAGAAAGATGCCGAGAAGACAACAAAGTACGGGCCATTACGCTGGGAGCTCGAGCAGAGATATCCTGAATATCGTGTGAGACAGTTCAATATTATTGTGGATGTACTCGGAGGTTACTCAAGAGATGTCAGGAAGGCACTTAAAGAGCTAGTGGGAGATAAAAGCGACACAATAGCTCTGCAGATACAGAAATCAGTTATCACAAGTTCACTCAACATTGCCAGGCACTTTAAGCTTTTGAAATAATGGACATTAGGCGTTTTATTATACTTTTATTTTTATTTATTTTTTAAGTGTTTTAATCGCGATGAACAGAACTTTTAGTATTTAGATTGAGGATTTTATGGATGGTAAAAAGTTTTAGAATTTAATTACTAGGATTTTTATGATTAGAAGTTCGCAGTTTAATTCTATGGACTTTGGTCGTTACATTGATTGCCTACGGCTGGCCACCCAATCATTGTTTAGATAATCCGGGCATCCAGAAGTTTTTACTGCCATAATAATAATAATAATAATAATAATAATAATAATAATAATAATAATAATAACAATATGAAGAAGAAGAAGAATACGTTAACAATTTATTTTCAAACTTCTACAATCATAAGATCCACTCTATGCAAAATTGAAGGGATATCTGAACGAAAAACAAAGATAAAAGTGTGCTCCTACTTATCATAAAACTTTGAGCAGAAGATGGTGAGAATATCGTGTACCAAAGCCTTTCAAAGTAATGTCCTTCCTCCGGATTTGGATGATCATCCACAAATGAAATCGCTTTTTTATAAAAGTCAATTGGATGTTTCTTAATCATGTCCCGAGTTGCTGCAAAACATCCTCTCGGGCATGCAGAAATGACCCTTGGGTGTGGATAGCCAAACAGTTCCTTAAAAAATTCGCCTAAATTCAAATTAGCGCGACGAATTTCTCCACTCTTCAACATCGCCAGCCACTTCCCATAGTGACCAATTCTGCCCCAGTTCTTAATTCTACTTTGAACGTTACAAACAATGTTTCTCTTGACGTTGTCAACGTAATCCATAGCATTCCTGAAGCATAATCCGCCACCAGCAAGTTCTTCACCATCACCTTGAAGAAAAACAGTTATTTCAGGCAAGGTATCATAGTTGTTTATAATGTGATACAGATACGTATGACTCTCCCGTCCAATATTGGGTAACCATTCCCAGGCATTCAATGGCAGCGATTGAGGTTGGAGATCTGTCCCTTTGTGATAAACATGAGTGTGATTGGCTATTGGCATCAGCCAATCAAGATTTTCGTTATAATGAGCTATCACAAATTCGTAGTCCAGCAACTTCTTATTGCAAATCGTTCTAGTGTTTTTCCTGGTGTTGATACAAATTTTACCAAAGAAGGTGTTCTCCCGAACGCCTTTTAAAAGCCTGTCGATGACTTCAACACCCTGCATGAATGAGTGGTCTTGGTTTCCAACCTCGTACTTCCAGCCTCCAAACCAGCCCCGAGAGAAAATACCTTTGGATTCTAACCAAGGTAGCACTTTTTGGAGAATCATTTCTCTGTTGATTGATGGAACTGGGTAACCATGGTCTAATCGGTGATAGTATTTTGAAATAACCATTTCTGGTGTATTAATGAACCCGTAACTAATTAACGCATTTATGGTAACGTCGATCAAATGGTTCTTTGTCCACTTCTCTGAAGTTGAGTTATTTTTCGGCTCTGCTGCCTCACACATAATTGACCACTGCCTCCCAGGCTCTGGAACATGATCATCTGAGTAGCTGGAGAAAACCGTTATTCGATAGAAAGGAGAATCAGAATCAGGAAAGTACATCAAGGACTTGTTTAGAAGCCTTAAGGGAGGTTGACCTGTCAATCCAATACCTATCAAGTGAGTGTGCGTATAAACAAGTTGTGAAGTTAGTTCTTTCATCTTCTGGAGTGAACCGTCTCTACCTGTTATCATATTGACAAAAATGTCAAGTGGTACTGTTGATATCAAAGAGTCAAACTTAAAAGTATGTTTTCTTTTCTTAAGCAGTGGATCTGTCTCCACGATAACAGAGTTTGTGTCAATGTCTATCCCTATAGCTTTATGGCGGAACTTAAACCACTGACGTGGAAGAAGATCAGTCACTGCTTGCCATATGGAACCTGTTCCATTGTACCTTGGAAATCGAAAAACATTATTAGGTTCCCACGCAGAGTCTTTTACAGCAGTTCCATTGTCGTATTCAGCAATCTTAAGCTTGATCTTGGCAATATCTGGAACAGTAACTCGCTCGCCCACCCAGACAGAGCTCATTTCAGTAGGATCTACCGTCCAAAATTTTCTGTAATATTTTCTCATGAACACCTCACATAGGCCTGTGCCAAAATGACGAAGAAGCCATTCATCAAAGTTTGCAGGCCTTCCCTTCACTGGATTTTTGGCAATTTCTTCACGCCCTGATAGACACTTTTGCTGGTCCAATTTGTCCATCACTTCAATGTTGTTCTGAACTGGGTATGGAATAAATCTTCGGTTTCCATCAGACCCCATCATGAATGCATATGCAGCCCTTGGTCTCTGATTCCAGTCCTTTACCGCTATGTCCAACATCCAGTTAAAATAGTCGTAATGTGAAAATATCACGTGGCCTCCCATGTCCCAGAGAAAGCCTTGGTCATCTCTCTCAGATAAAGCCAGTCCTCCAGGCTTTCCGTGTTGTTCAAGAATGGTGATCGATGTGTTACGAAATATTTTACTCAGGTTATAAAGTCTAAAAGCAGCACCTAGAGCCGTTGGACCCGCACCAATGATGATGATCTTGTGTTTGGTGTCGCTGGCTATTTTTGGAGCGGCAAGACCTGTAGGCGGTACAACAAAAGGAAAGATCAAAGACGCTGCGTTGACGTCAAGAGAACGGAATTCTAATCCTGGTTCTCTCTGACGCAGATGATTCGGGATGTGTGGAATTTCGTGTTTTCATAATTCAGTAATTTCATTCTAAAATCAGGCCTTACATCCCAAGACAAAAATTCTGCTCAAAGAAACGAAAATCGTGACAACCGAAAACATCCATCCACTAAGAGTAAGCTACACTAAGGATTCGTCAAAACCTCCTGAAAACATGCAGAAAAAACCTTATCACTTGTGACCCGCTTATTATACCGGCTTACCCCCGGTCTGTCTAAGAAGGCTATACTCCTTTAGGCAAGGATATTGAAAAAGTTGCCTTAACATTCCAAACGAAATCCAAAATCAAAATTCTAACTAACGAGATCCTGACTGGTAATACCAACCAGGGATCCCTGGCTGAAATCCTAACTTGAACTCTTGATTAGAAATCTTGACGTAAGAGGCTGACTCGAGGTCTTTGATTTCTAGATCTTGTTTTCTAGGCAGACGTATAGTCCGCTAAACGCCGGGCTAAAGCGTTGTCCACTTATCTTGTTCCGCTTTATAAAACAACGAGCCGAGTTTGATCGACTTGATACATGTCATATACTTTCATATACTTTGACTCCCATTTAATCATTCGAATAATTGTTTAGTTTTTATTTTATTATGCAGTATTTTAAGTAACGCACGTCAGTTCTATTTCCCGACAGGTATAATTACTATCAGAAATAAAGTAATTTTTTGGTGCGCCAGTTATTCAGCTTGTGTGGTATATGCTAAAACAATCATTCACCCCAGTGTTGATGAAAGTAGTAGATATTTACCTCCACTTTGGTGAATAATAGATAAATAATTTATGCATTCAAATCAAATCAAATATCGAACCTACCTCAGTCGAATCTTCGACTGTTCCAGTCGCAGATTCGGCGAAGGTCGTATTTACTTCGAAACTGTCAATTTTAATTGACACATGCATTTAATTCTCGAATTAAATTCGCTCTTGTAAAATGCAACGTTTGAACGGGGCCAAAACTTTATCAGTTTGCCAGTGATATATATGAAGTTCAAGAGGGATTTCCATTAAGCAAAAACTGTTTTGCAAATGGTACCAGTGGTACGCGCGGATTAAACGGAAATTTTCCGCAATAAACAAATTATCGACGTTTGGAGTTACTCACCGTTGCCGCTCAAAATTTCATTTCTATTTTGTTGTCTTCTTGTGCATCGCGTAAGATTTTGATGTACCAATGAAATTGGAAGTTGGCAAAAAGCCTTTCAATTTTTCCATGTGGTACCAACTGAATTCCAAAGCGAAAATTTTAGCTAAATTGAAAAGCGACCCAAATCACTCTTACGGCAGATTTCGATTTACGACCACGAACTGATTAATAAACCTCACTGACATAGGAGCGCGCATGTACTTGGTAACAAGCACTGCTGTCTTACCATTGAAACGACTGGTCTGACTGGTTAGAATTCCATGATAATAAGCCACCCAAAGAAACGTTGTAGCTATCAAGATCCCACACACAAGCAAAATAGCTCTAGGAAAACTGTAGGACATCATCGTTGTCTCATAATTCAATCAATATGTGACTTGCATCGAAGCCATGTTGGTGGATAAAACAAAAGAAAATTTATTCACAAAGTTTGTATAAGAATGGCATGATTAAACGCAGGCTTCGTTAAAACGCTGGGTCAATACTGCCGATTTTTAAATAAACGCCGGGTGCGTATAATCGGGGCCCCGGCGTTTGTTCGGCGTCTCGGCGTGTATTTTTCAATCGTTTTATTAAGTTAATATTTATCGGTTCGGAGCAAGTGCGGCTGAGGGAGAGAGAAACGATGCTACACTCCTTCAGGAGTGAAGATGAAAATTTGAATTCGATACTATTTTCCAAGCTAAATTATTCACTTTGTGTTTATGTTTTTGTGTCAGTGTTTTCGTTTTTTTGTGTAGAGCGATGCAAATAATTATTCAAAGGTGTGCTATAAGGCAAATGGTCTTCCAAGCTCTTTCCGTACCAAAAAGAAAAATCGTTGAGAAATGAGTGATTTTAGAATGCTTTCATTAAATGTTAGAAGCTTGAGCAATTTTAAGAAACGATGCGCAATTTTTGCATGGTGCAGAAAACAAAATCCAAATATTATTTTTCTTCAAGAAACGCATTCAACTGGGAACAATGAGAAACAATGGAAAGCTGAATGGGGTGCCCCTTGGGGGCTTGCTCATGGGAGTAGTAATTCAAGAGGTGTTGCAATACTCTTTCGAAAGGGGTTTGATTGCAAGATAATTAAAAAAGTCATCGATCCCAATGGGAGATATATTAGTATTGAAGTTCAAATTAATGATGAAAAATATTTTTAGTGAATGTTTACGGTCCAAACAATGATAATAAAGCTGTGCAATTCTATGATCACTTAATTGCCGTTTTAAGGAAAGAAGGTCTCGCTTATAAAGATAAAATAATAATGGGTGACGACTTTAATTGTCCCATTAATCCACTACCGGACAAACCACAGGCGTCCCAAGCTCACGTTTAGAGAAAGCGAAAAATTAATTGTGTGAGTTGGAACGTGACCTTTCATCTTACGCGGTGTTAGGTTACATGAGAACCGTTGAGAATTTGAGCGCTTTATAAGACGTTGTATGGGGAATAAAATATCGTTCATTTAGAACGCTAAATACGTTGAAATATCCTCATTTTTTACGTAAGATGATTAAAACAAACTCACCTCTTGCATGTCCGTTGTGCTTTTGCGTTATTTTCGCTGTTTTGGGCTTTTTATGCCACCACTGTTCTCTCCTTCATTAAACGAAGGAGAGAACAGTGGTGGCATAAAAAGCCCAAAACAGCGAAAATAACGCAAAGGCACAACGGACACACAAGAGGTGACTTTGTTTTAATCATCTTACGTAAAAAATGAGGATATTTTAATGTATTTAGCGTTCTAAATGAACGATATTTTATTCCCCATACAACGTCTTATAAAGCGCTCAAATTCTCAACGGTTCTCATCTAACCTAACACCGCGTAAGATGAAAGGTCACGTTCCAACTCACACAGCCGTGACGCATATATGAATAAATAGATAATTAATTTTTCGCTTTCTCTAAACGTGAGCTTGGGACGCCTGTGGACAAACAAGGTGAAATACTGGTATTAAGGAAAAAAGTTGTTGAACACATTGACGAAATACAAACAACTTTTAATTTTCATGACGTATGGCGCGTTAAAAACCCTCAAGCAAAAAGCTCTACATGGTCCCAAAAATCTCCTTTTATTTTTTGTAGATTGGATTATTGGCTCATTGCAAATTCACTTCAGGACTTAATTAAAGATGTCAACATCATTGCAGCAATAAGGACTGATCACTCAGCAATTTTCTTACATCTACAGGAAATCGAGGAATGTCGAGCGAGGCCCGGGGTTTTCGAAAATGAATTCCTCCTTATTGACTGATGAAAATTTTGGTCAAAAGATGAAAGAAAAGCAAGATCAATGGAAAAAAGAGGGAGAGGAATTTTCGGATGTAAGAGTTACTTGGGATTGGATTAAATGTAATGTGCGACTCTTTACGATAAATTACTCAAAAGAAGTAGCTAAGACCAAAAGGGAGAGAGAAGAAAAGCTGCAAAGAACATTGCAAACTGCGCAAGGACAATTTCAGCAGACCCCCTGTGAAGAGGTCCAAAAAAATTCTCGATGAATGCAAAGCGGACTTGGAAAATTTTTCTGAGGAAAAGGCAAATGGATTGATTGTACGTGCCAGAGCAGAACTCTTGTAAGGATCTTTCTCACAGATGGAATAGAGATCTCCATTATAGAGCTGGTCGACATCTTGAAGATCACGATTCCTCACTGCACTTAGTGTTAGTAGGGGTGCTAGTATTGAATGGAAGGTATTGTCATTTCTCTGCTCCCTGAGTTGAACCAAGTTTACTCGCTACTTGTCTACTAACAGGAACCAATTTTAGAAACTTTGCCGTTTTCTCTTCGCAACATGTACACCATCTGGAATGGGAGATATGATTGACAAAAGCGGATTTGGTACCTATGTTAACATTGAAGTTAGATTTTATTGTAGGGGCTCGGAAAGTTAAAAATATGTATATATATTTTTGAAAGTAGATTGGTGTTCCCTTGTTCCCAACAATCTAATCAGGAGTTCCCTTGTTCCCAGAAAATACAATGACAATATCCCATGTTCCTTGAAAATGAATGCTCCTGTTTCCTTGTTCCCTAAAACCATGGGAGGGGCTAATTTGGGAATGTAGAAAAACTAAAACGTTACCTAAGTTTAGGCTCCGGTTTAAGGAAAAGATAGAAATAAAAGGGAAACTGGAAGTTTTGATAGCTTACAAAAACAAGACGCTCTCAGAATTTCACAAGAGATGGGAACCTTTTTTGTATAATATTTTAGAAGAAAACGCATGGATGACCGGCTACAAAATTCATAATCCTTCGCTTTAGTAAAACATGTGTGTTCAACCATATTTTATTTTTCGTAAATATATTCTTACTAGGTATCTGCAAGTAGTGTAAGTACCGTATTGTAAGCAGCGTAAGTACCGTATTGTTAGTAGTATGTAAGTGATATACGAAGTGTTCTCAAAAATAAAATAAAAATAAAAAAGCGGCAAATCAAGATGAATGGTTGATGCAAAAAAGATATTTTTTTTTTCAATTGAACGCTAAAAATTCCACTTCCGCTTTGTAGGATGAAAATTGTTCACGATTTTGAAGCTGTAGTTATTAAAGAACGGATTTCGATTTGCGAATTAACAATGATTTTAGATCAGCAAGAGAATTAGAGAAATGCCAGCGAAAGAATATTCTTGTACCATAACAACCAGGCCATTCAATTTTATAAAAAGAGTTCCTCAAAACTCAGCTTTAATATTCTCATATTTACATCGGAGATGGTAGACGAGTAGACGACTTAAACAGATGGGTCCCTGACAGACATAATAATAAATAATAATAATAATAATAATAATAATAATAATAATAATTAATGGACACAAACAAAAATCGTCGTCTATTTGTAAACACTACTTGAGCGAACTCGAACGTGCCTCGTTGTCTTTCAGAACAATTTCACGTGCTAGCTGAATGTTGTAACAAATTTGATTGCCTAATTAAGGAGATGCTTTTCATAAGAAAACTTAAACTATCCCTAAACGTGCAAACAGACTCGATTCGCGCAAAGGTATTCACCTGAAGAACTTGTCATCCTTTGTTAATATGCTAATTTGTAGAGACTGTGAAGTATAGAAATCAAATCTTCGCATTAATTTATCCACTTTGCCTTGAGAATGGTGTCACGATGACGCCGAAACGTCGGCTGTTAAAGTGCCCCTAACCCTTCAATTTGTTTTCTCGTGGTAGATTTCCATATCATTCAAGAACTCATTTTCGAAAAAATTTTTGAGAAATATTGAATCCTTTTTATTTTACGAGCGCTAAAAGTTACTGAAATTTTTAAATTTTTGCGCCCTTTAAGCCCCGCTGGACAAATTTTTCTCTCGTGGGCTCATTAGGAACGAGCCAATGAGAAGCGTCCGATATTTGACACTTTCTTAGCTGTGACGTAAGAAAAGGACACCAGAAGGATTCAGAAGGATTCAGAAGGAATCTTATGCATGCTGATTCCTTTCTCTACATTTCGAGAGTTGCTGCATCCAAAAACCACACATTTTCCAACCATTTTCTCTGTTTACAATTGAAGCATTACCGCGAATCTTCGGATATTTTTGCACGATGTCCTTTTCTTACGTCACGCTCCACATTTGGCCGAGTGGGGGACTAATGCGAACGATAGGTGAAAATATCGACAAGACTGCCTTCACTTCTAGCGCTCGTAAAAAAGAAAGGATTCAATATTTCTCAAAATTTTTTTTGAAAATGAGTTCTTGAAAGATATGGAAATCTACCAAAAGAAAACAAATTGAAGGGTTAGGGGCACTTTAACTTTAATTTTCATTTGCTTATGTTTTAAGAAATCATTATTGATCAAAATAATAATAATAATAATAATAATAATAATAATAATATTAATAATAATAATAATAATAATAATAATAATAATATTAATAATAATAATAATAATAATAATAATAATAATAAGTCGTGGACGAGGAGAATAAGAAAGTATCGGTGATAGAGATGAGCTGCCCTTGGATTGAAAACAGGGAGAAAGATGCCGAGAAGACAACAAAGTACGGGCCATTATGCTGGAAGCTCGAGCAGAGATATCCTGAATATCGTGTGAGACAGTTCAATATTATTGCGGATGTACTCGGAGGTTACTCAAGAGATGTCGGGAAGGCACTTAAAGAGTTAGTGGGAGATAAAAGCGACACAATAGCTCTGCAGATACAGAAATCAGTTATCACAAGCTCACTCAACATTGCCAGGCGCTTTAAGCTTTTGAAATAATGGACATTAGGCGTTTTTATTATACTTTTATTTTTATTTATTTTTTAAGTGTTTTCATCGCGATGAACAGAACTTTTAGTATTTAGATTGAGGATTTTATGGATGGTAAATAGTTTTAGAATTTAATTACTAGGATTTTTATGATTAGAAGTTCGGAGTTTAATTGTATGGACTTTGGTCGTTACATTGATTGGCTACGGCTGGCCGCCCAATCATTGTTTAGGTAATCTGGGCATCCAGAAGTTTTTACTGCCATAATTATAATAATAATCATAATAATAATAATAATAATAATAATAATAATAATAATAATAGTAATAATAATAATAATAATAATAATAATAATAATAATATTAATAATAATAATAATAATAATAATATGAAGAAGAAGAAGAATACAATTTATTTTCAAACTTCTACAATCATAAGACTCATAAGATCCACTGTATGCAAAATTGAAAGGATATCTGAACGAAAAACAAAGATAAAAGTGTGCTCCTACTTATCATAAAACTTTGAGCAGAAGATGGTGAGAATATCGTGTACCAAAGCCTTTCAAAGTAATGTCCTTCCTCCGGATTTGGATGATCATCCACAAATGAAATCGCTTTCTTATAAAAGTCAATTGGATGTTTCTTAATCATGTCCCGAGTTGCTGCAAAACATCCTCTCGGGCATGCAGAAATGACCCTTGGGTGTGGATAACCAAACAGTTCCTTAAAAAATTCGCCTAAATTCAAATTAGCGCGACGAATTTCTCCACTCTTCAACATCGCCCACCACTTCCCATAGTGACCAATTCTTCCCCAGTCCTTAATTTTACTTTGAACGTTACAAACAATGTTTCTCTTGACGTTGTCAATGTAATCCATAGCATTCCTGAAGCATAATCCGCCACCAGCAAGTTCTTCACCATCACCTTGAAGAAAAACAGTTATTTCAGGCAAGGTATCATAGTTGTTTATAATGTGATACAGATAGGTATGACTCTCCCGTCCAATATTGGGTAACCATTCCCAGGCATTCAATGGCAGCGATTGAGGTTGGAGATCTGTCCCTTTGTGATAAACATGAGTGTGATTGGCTATTGGCATCAGCCAATCAAGATTTTCGTTATAATGAGCTATCACAAATTCGTAGTCCAGCAACTTCTTATTGCAAAACGTTCTAGTGTCTTTCCTGGAATTCATACAATGTGTACCAAAGAAGGTGTCCTCCCGAACGCCTTTTAAAAGCCTGTCGATGACTTCAGCACCCTGCATGAATGAGTGGTCTTGGTTTCCAACCTCGTACTTCCAGCCTCCAAACCAGCCCCGCGAGAAAATACCTTTGGATTCTAACCAAGGTAGAACTTTTTGGAGAATTATTTCTCTGTTGATTGATGGAACTGGGTAACCATGGTCTAATCGGTAATAGTATTTTGAAATAACCATTTCTGGTGTATTAATGAACCCGTAACTAATTAACGCATTTATGGTAACGTCGATCAAATGGTCCTTTGTCCACTTCTCTGAAGTTGAGTTATTTTTCGGCTCTGCTACCTCACACATAATTAACCACTGCCTCCCAGGCTCTGGAACGTGATCATCTGAGTAGCTGGAGAAAACCGTTATTCGATAGAAAGGAGAATCAGAATCAGGAAAGTACATCAAGGACTTGTTTAGAAGCCTTAAGGGAGGTTGACCTGTCAATCCAATACCTATCAAGTGAGTGTGCGTATAAACAAGTTGTGAAGTTAGTTCTTTCATCTTTAGAAGTGAAACGTCTCTACCTGTTATCATATTGACAAAAATGTCAAGTGGTACTGTTGATATCAAAGAGTCAAACTTAAAAGTATGTTTTCTTTTCTTAAGCAGTGGATCTGTCTCCACGATAACAGAGTTTGTGTCAATGTCTATCCCTATAGCTTTATGGCGGAACTTAAACCACTGACGTGGAAGAAGATCAGTCACTGCTTGCCATATGGAACCTGTTCCATTGTACCTTGGAAATCGAAAAACATTATTAGGTTCCCACGCAGAGTCTTTTACAGAAGTTCCATTGTCGTATTCAGCAATCTTAAGCTTGATCTTGGCAATGTCTGGAACAGTAACTCGCTCGCCCACCCAGACAGAGCTCATTTCAGTAGGATCTACCGTCCAAAATTTTCTGTAATATTTTCTCATGAACACCTCACATAGGCCTGTGCCAAAATGACGAAGAAGCCATTCATCAAAGTTTGCAGGCCTTCCTTTCACTGGATTTTTGGCAATTTCTTCACGACCTAATAGACACTTTTGCTGGTCCAATTTGTCCATCATTTCAATGTTGTTCTGAACTGGGTATGGAATAAATCTTCGGTTTCCATCAGACCCCATCATGAATGCATATGCAGCCCTTTGTCTCTGATTCCAGTCCTTTACCGCTATGTCCAACATCCGGTTAAAATACTCGTAATGTGAAAATATCACGTGGCCTCCCATGTCCCAGAGAAAGCCTTGGTCATCTCTCTCAGATTTAGCTAGTCCTCCAGGCTCTCCGTGTTGTTCAAGAATGGTGATCGATGTGTTACGAAATGTTTTACTCAGGTTATAAAGTCTAAAAGCAGCACCTAGAGCCGTTGGACCCGCACCGATGATGATGATCTTGTGTTTGGTGTCGCTGGCTATTTTTGGAGCGGCAAGACCTGTAGGCGGTACAACAAAAGGAAAGATCAAAGACGCTGCGTTGACGTCAAGAGAACGGAATTCTAATCCTGTTTCTCTCTGACGCAGATGATTCGGGATGTCTGGAATTTCGTGTTTTCATAATTGAGTAATTTCATTTCAAAATCAGGCCTTATATTCCAAGACAAAAATTCTGCTCAAAGAAGCGAAAATCGTGACAACCGGAAACGTCCATCCACTAAGAGTAAACTACACTAAGGATTCGTCAAAACCTCCTGAAAACCTGCAGAAAAAACCTTATCACTTGTGACCCGCTTATTATACAGGCTTACTCCCGGTCTGTCTAAGAAGGCTATACTCCTTTAGGCAAGGATATTGAAAAAGTTGCCTTAACATTCTAAACGAAATCCAAATTCAAAATTCTAACTCGGGATCCTGACTGGTAATACCAACCAGGGATCCCTGGCTGAAATCCTAACTTGAACTCTTGATTAGAAATCTTGACGTAAGAGGCTGACTCGAGGTCTTTGATTTCTAGATCTTGTTTTCTAGGCAGAGGTATAGTCAACTAAACGCCGGGCTAAAGCGTTGTCCACTTATCTTGTTCCGCTTTAATAAAACAACGAGCCGAGTTTGATCAACTTGATACGTGTATACTTTCATATACTTTGACTCACATTCAATCATTCAAATAATTTTCTAGTTAATATTTTATTATGCAATATTTGAAGTAACGCACGTCAGTTGTACTTTCCCGACAGGTATAATTATTATCAGAAATAAAGTAATTTTTTTGTCCGCCAGTTATTCAGCTTGTGCGGTATATGCTAAAACAATCATTCACCCCAGTGTTGGTGAAAGTAGTGGATATTTACCTCCACTTCGGTGGATAATAGACAAATAATTTATGCATTATATTTGGCACATGTGAAATGCGACTTCAAATCAAATCAAATCAAAAATCAAACCTACCTAAGTCAAATCTTCGAATGTTTCAGTCCCAGATTCGGCTAAGGTCGCATTTAATTCGAAACTGTCAATTTTAATTGACACATGCATTTAATTCTCGAATTAAATTCGCACTTGTAAAATGCAACGTTTGAACGGGGCCAAAACTTTATCAGTTTGCCAGTGATATATATGAAGTTCAAGAGGGATTTCCATTAAGCAAAAATATTTGCAAATGGTACGCGCGGATTAAACGGACATTTTCCGCAACAAACCAATTATCGACGTTTGGAGTTACTCCACCGTTACCGCTCAAAATTTCATTTCTATTTTGTTATCTTATTGTGTATCGTGTAAGATTTTGATGTACCAATGAAATTGGAAGTTGGCAAAGCCTTTCAATTTTTCCATGTGGCACCAACTGAATTCCAAAGCGAAAATTTTAGCTAAATTGAAAAGCGACCCAAATCACTCTTACGGCAGATTTCGATTTACGACCACGAACTGATTAATAAACCTCACTGACATAGGAGCGCACATTTACTTGGTGACAAGCACTGCTCTCTTACCATTGAAACGACTGGTCTGACTGGTTAGAATTCCGTGATAATAAGCCACCAAAAGAAACGTTGTAGCTATCGAGATCCCAAACACAAGCAAATTAGCTCTAGGAAAACTGTAGGACATCATCGTTGTCTCATAATTCAATCAATATGTGACTTGCATCGAAGCCATGTTGGTGGATAAAACAAAAGAAAATTTATTCACAAAGTCTGTATAAGAATGGCTGGTAACTTCCAAGATGCCATGACGTTACATGCAAACCAACAAATCAAGAACAACAGTAAAGGCTGGTTTCCATATGATCGCAGACGATCGTAGATCGCAGATCGCAGATCGCAAACAATCGCAGACGATCGCAAAAAGGCTGTTTCCATATACCGTATTTTCTCGATTACACGCAGGCTTCGTTTTAACGCTGGGTCAAAACTGCCGATTTTTAAATAAACGCCGGGTGCGTTTAATCGGGGCCCCGGCGTTTGTTCGGGGTCCCGGCGTGTATTTTTTAATCGTTTTATTAAGTTAATATTTATCGGTTCCGAGCAAGTGCGGCTGAGGGAGAGAGAAACGATGCTACACTCCTTCAGGAGGGAAAATAAAAATTCGAAATTCGATACTATTTTCCAAGCTGAATTATTCACTTTGTGTTTATGTTTTTGTGTCAGTGTTTTCGTTTTTTTGTGTAGAGCGATGCAAATAATTGTTCAAAGGTGTGCTATAAGGCAAATGGTCTTCCAAGCTCTTTCCGTACCAAAAAGAAAAATCATTGAGAAATGAGTGATTTTAGAATGCTTTCATTAAATGTTAGAGGCTTGAGCAATTTAAGAAACGACGCACATTTTTTGCATGGTGCAGAAAACAAAATGCAAATATTATTTTTCTTCAAGAAACGCATTCAACTGGGAACAATGAGAAACAATGGAAAGCTGAATGGGGTGCCCCTTGGGGGCTTGCTCATGGGAGTAATACTCTTTCGAAACGGGTTTGATTGCAAGATAATTAAAAAAGTCATCGATCCCAATGGGAGATATATTAGTATTGAAGTTCAAATTAATGATGAAAAATATTTTTTAGTGAATGTTTACGGTCCAAACAATGATAATAAAGCTGTGCAATTCTATGATCACTTAATTGCCGTTTTAAGGAAAGAAGGTCTCGCTTATAAGGATAAAATAATAATAGGTGGCGACTTTAATTGTCTCATTAACCCACTACTGGACAAACAAAGTGGGATACTGGTATTAAGGAAGAAAGTTGTTGAACACATTGAAGAAATACATTCAAACAACTTTCAATTTGCATAACGTATGGCGCGTTAAAAACCCTCAAGCAAAAAGCTCTGCATGGTCCCAAAAATCTCCTTTTATTTTTTGTAGATTGGATTATTGGCTCATTTCAAATTCACTTCAGGACTTGATTAAAGATGTCAACATCATTGCAGCAATAAGGACTGATCACTCAGCAATTTTCTTACATCTACAGGAAATCGAGAAATGTCAGCGAGGCCCGGGGTTTTGGAAAATGAATACCTCCTTATTGCCTGATGAAAATTTTGGTCAAAAGATGAAAGAAAAGCAAGATCAATGGAAAAAGAGGGAGAGGAACTTTCGGATGTAAGGGTTGCTTGGGATTGGATTAAATGTAATGTGCGACTCTTTACGATAAATTACTCAAAAGAAGTAGCTAAGACCAAAAGGGAGAGAGAAGAAAAGCTGGAAAGAAAATTGCAAATTGCGCAAGGACATTTTCAGCAGACCCCCTGTGAAGAGGTCCTAAAAATTCTCGATGAATGCAAAGCGGACTTGGAAAATTTTTCTGAGGAAAAGGCAAATGGATTGATTGTACGTGCCAGAGCAGAACTCTGTAAGAATCTTTCTCACAGATGGAATTGAGACCTCCATTATAGAGCTGGTCGACATCTTGAAGATCACGATTCCTTACTGCACTTAGTGGTAGTAGGGGTGCTAGTATTGAATGGAAGGTATTGTCATTTCTCTGCTCCCTGAGTTGAACCAAGTTTACTTGGTACTTGTCTACTAACAGGAACCAATTGTAGAAACTTTGCCGTTTTCTCTTCGCAACATGTACACCATCTGGAATGGGAGATATGATTGACAAAAGCGGATTTGGTACCTATGTTAACATTGAAGTAAGATTTTATTGTAGGGGTTCGGAAAGTTAAAAATATGTATATATATCTTTGAAAGTAGATTGGTGTTCCCTTGTTCCCAACAATCTAATCAGGAGTTCCCTTGTTCCCAGAAAATACAATGACAATATCCCATGTTCCCTGAAAATGAATGCTCCTGTTTCCTTGTTCCCTAAAACCACTGAGAGGGGCTAATTTGGGAATGTAGAAAAACTAAAACGTTACCTAAGTTTAGCCTCCGGTTTAAGAAAAAGATAGAAATAAAAGGGAAACTGGAAGTTTTGATAGCTTACAAAAACAAGACGCTCCCCGAAATTCACAAGAGATGGGAACCTTTTTTGTATAATATTTTAGAAGAAGACGCATGGATGACCGGCTACAAAATTCACAATCCTTCGCTTTAGTAAAACATGTGTGTTCAACCATAATTTAGATTTTGTAAATATATTCTTACTAGGTATCTGCAAGTAGTGTAAGTACCGTATTGTAAGCAGCGTAACTACCGTATTGTTAGTAGTATGTAAGTGATATATGAAGTGTTCTCAAAAATAAATCAAAGGCTCCTGTGAGCCAACTCGTAAATGCAGATGACACATAGTAATTGAAATTTAGACGGCTACGGAAACTTCCTCAAAAGCTAAAAGAAATTATATCTTTGCCCGATTATGTAACGAAAAATGACCATTCTTGTACTATTAAAATGATTGTCAAATTAGTCTGTACAGATTGAATAAGCCGATTATTCTGATGCGCCGATTAAAAATCACGTGTTTTTTTTATTCAAAGTTCATGGGAGCACGCCATGTACAGCTACGTCATGCAAATTCGTGTCCCCGATAGTCCGGGGCTACTGGATTTCGCGATCGGGCTAGTGTATTCTAACCATCACTTACCCGATGGGCAAGTGAAGTTTTTTTGGGAATTAACATTACAAAATTACTGTAGGGCAAGCCGATCTCACAAAGGGAAATATGTTCAACAAAGTATCGCATTACATTTCATGCCCGACATAAATGCGTGAAATTTTTCCTTTGGAGTTCAGTCCACGCAATCCTCAAGTAAAAATAATGAACTATGACGAGCTCTTGCTAAATAAGAATTATTTATCGACCGCGTCCTTTTGCTTTCCCATAAATTACCAGTTGTAAATTTCGAAAATGAAACATTTTTCCCCTGTGAAACCTCTATGAAAGCTGACAAGATCTTAAAGTGTTCATTTCACCAGAAATTTGCATAATTTTGTTTACGACGTCAATGATGCGTGACATGGCACGTTCCGCTTTCGCGTGAAAACTGACAAATTAAATTATTTTTAATTAAATTATTTCTAAATTAAATTATTTTTAATTCTTAAAAGAAACCGCACTTTGTAGAAAAAACGAAAAAAAACCTATAACTTTGCTCGGATTCAACGAAAAATCTCCATTCTTACACTGAAATGATTGTCAAATTATTCTCTACAGAATGAATGAGAGAATTCTGACGCGTCGTGAAAAAAAATTTTCACGTTTTTTTTTTCACTCATTGAGTTTACGACCCCGGACTTTCTGAAAAACTGAAAAAACTTGTAACTTTGCTCAGCTTGAACGAAAAATCTCCATTCTTGCACTAAATGATCGTCAAATTATTCTCTACATATTGAATAAGAATTTCCTGATGCGCGGTGAACAATAAATGTTCGCGTGTTTTTCCCACTAATTGAATTTGAAACTCACTCACTGCGCACGCCCGAAAGTTAACGACAAAAACGACTGATCGACCAAGTCAAAAGCCAGCTATCGCTATAACTCGTTCATTGCGCATGCGCGCATTCACGAGTTAAAAAGCGGCAAATCAAGATGAATGGTTGATGCAAAAAAGATATATTTTTTTTCAACTGAACGGTAAAAATTCCACTTCCGCTTTGTAGGATGAAAATTGTTCACGATTTTGAAGCTGTACTTTTTAAAGAACGGATTTCGATTTGCGAATTAACAATGATTTTAGATCAGCAAGAGAATTAGAGAAATGCTAGCGAAAGAATATTCTTGTACCATAACAACCAGGCCATTCAATTTTATAAAAAGAATTCTTCAAAACTCAGCTTTAATATTCTCATATTTACATCGGGGATGGAAGACGACATAAACAGATGGGTCTCTGACAGACATAATAATAATAATAATAATAATAATAATAATAAGTCGTGGGCAAGGAGAGTAAGAAAGTATTGGTGATAGAGATGAGCTGCCCTTGGGTTGAAAACAGGGAGGAGAAAGATGCCGAGAAGACAACAAAGTACGGGCCATTACGTTGGGAGCTCGAGCAGAGATATCCTGAATATCGTGTGAGACAGTTCAATATTATTGTGGATGTACTCGGAAGTTACTCAAGAGATGTCAGGAAGGCACTTAAAGAGCTAGTGGGAGATAAAAGCGACACAATAGCTCTGCAGATACAGAAATCAGTTATCACAAGCTCACTCAACATTGCCAGGCGCTTTAAGCTTTTCAAATAATGGACATTAGGCGTTTTATTATACTTTTATTTTTATTTATTTTTTAAGTGTTTTCATCGCGATGAACAGAACTTTTAGTATTTAGATTGAGGATTTTATGGATGGTAAATAGTTTTAGAATTTAATTACTAGGATTTTTATGATTAGAAGTTCGCAGTTTAATTCTATGGACTTCGGTCGTTACATTGATTGGCTACGGCTGGCCCCTCAATCATTGTTTATGTAATCTGGGCATCCAGAAGTTTCTACTGCCATAATAATAATAATAATAATAATAATAATAATAATATGAAAAAGAAGAAGAAGAACAAGAAGAAGAAGAATACGTTAACAATTTATGTTCAAACTTCTACAATCATAAGATCCACTGTATTCAAAATTGAAAGAATATCTGAACGCAAAACAAAGATAAAAGTGTGGTCCCACTTATCTTAAAACTTTGAGCAGAAGATGGTGAGAATATCGTGTACCAAAGCCTTTCAAAGTAATGTCCTTCCTCCGGATTTGGATGATCATCCACAAATGAAATCGCTTTCTTATAAAAGTCAATTGGATATTTCTTAATCATGTCCCGAGTTGCTGCAAAACATCCTCTCGGGCATGCAGAAATGACCCTTGGGTGTGGATAGCCAAACAGTTCCTTAAAAAATTCGCCTAAATTCAAATTAGCGCGACGAATTTCTCCACTCTTCAACATCGCCAGCCACTTCCCATAGTGACCAATTCTGCCCCAGTTCTTAATTCTACTTTGAACGTTACAAACAATGTTTCTCTTGACGTTGTCAACGTAATCCATAGCATTCCTGAAGCATAATCCGCCACCAGCAAGTTCTTCACCATCACCTTGAAGAAAAACAGTTATTTCAGGCAAGGCATCATAGTTGTTTATAATGTGATACAGATAGGTATGACTCTCCCGTCCAATATTGGGTAACCATTCCCAGGCATTCAATGGCAGCGATTGAGGTTGGCGATCTGTCCCTTTGTGATAAACATGAGTGTGATTGGCTATTGGCATCAGCCAATCAAGATTTTCGTTATAATGAGCTATCACAAATTCGTAGTCCAGCAACTTCTTATTGCAAAACGTTCTAGTGTCTTTCCTGGAATTCATACAATGTGTACCAAAGAAGGTGTTCTCCCGAACGCCTTTTAAAAGCCTGTCGATGACTTCAACACCCTGCATGAATGAGTGGTCTTGGTTTCCAACCTCGTACTTCCAGCCTCCAAACCAGCCCCGCGAGAAAATACCTTTGGATTCTAACCAAGGTAGAACTTTTTGGAGAATCATTTCTCTGTTGATTGATGGAACTGGGTAACCATGGTCTAATCGGTGATAGTATTTTGAAATAACCATTTCTGGTGTATTAATGAATCCGTAACTAATTAACGCATTTATGGCAACGTCGATCAAATGGTCCTTTGTCCACTTCTCTGAAGAAGAGTTATTTTTCGGCTCTGCTACCTCACACATAATTGACCACTGCCTCCCAGGCTCTGGAACGTGATCATCTGAGTATCTGGAGAAAACCGTTATTCGATAGAAAGGAGAATCAGGATCAGGAAAGTACATCAAGGACTTGTTTAGAAGCCTTAAGGGAGGTTGACCTGTCAATCCAATACCTATCAAGTGAGTGTGCGTATAAACAAGTTGTGAAGTTAGTTCTTTCATCTTTTGGAGTGAAACGTCTCTACCTGTTATCATATTGACAAAAATGTCAAGTGGTACTGTTGATATCAAAGAGTCAAACTTAAAAGTATGTTTTCTTTTCTTAAGCAGTGGATCTGTCTCCACGATAACAGAGTTTGTGTCAATGTCTATCCCTATAGCTTTATGGCGGAACTTAAACCACTGACGTGGAAGAAGATCAGTCACTGCTTGCCATATGGAACCTGTTCCATTATACCTTGGAAATCGAAAAACATTATTAGGTTCCCACGCAGAGTCTTTTACAGCAGTTCCATTGTCGTATTCAGCAATCTTAAGCTTGATCTTGGCAATGTCTGGAACAGTAACTCGCTCGCCCACCCAGACAGAGCTCATTTCAGTAGGATCTACCGTCCAAAATTTTCTGTAATATTTTCTCATGAACACCTCACATAGGCCTGTGCCAAAATGACGAAGAAGCCATTCATCAAAGTTTGCAGGCCGTCCTTTCACTGGATTTTTGGCAATTTCTTCACGACCTAATAGACACTTTTGCTGGTCCAATTTGTCCATCATTTCAATGTTGTTCTGAACTGGGTATGGAATAAATCTTCGGTTTCCATCAGATCCCATCATGAATGCATATGCAGCCCTTTGTCTCTGATTCCAGTCCTTTACCGCTATGTCCAACATCCGGTTAAAATACTCGTAATGTGAAAATATCACGTGGCCTCCCATGTCCCAAAGAAAGCCTTGGTCATCTCTTTCAGATTTAGCTAGTCCTCCAGGCTCTCCGTGTTGTTCAAGAATGGTGATCGATGTGTTACGAAATGTTTTACTCAGGTTATAAAGTCTAAAAGCAGCACCTAGAGCCGTTGGACCCGCACCAATGATGATGATCTTGTGTTTGGTGTCACTGGCTATTTTTGGAGCGGCAAGACCTGTAGGCGGAACAACAAAAGGAAAGATCAAAGACACTGCGTTGACGTCAAGAGAACGGAATTCTAATCCTGTTTCTCTCTGACGCAGATGATTCGGGATGTCTGGAATTTCGTGTTTTCATAATTCAGTAATTTCATTTCAAAATCAGGCCTTACATTCCAAGACAAAAATTCTGCTCAAAGAAGCGAAAATCGTGACAACCGGAAACGTCCATCCACTAAGAGTAAACTACACTAAGGATTCGTCAAAACCTCCTGAAAACCTGCAGAAAAAACCTTATCACTTGTGACCCGCTTATTATACCGGCTTACTCCCGGTCTGTCTAAGAAGGCTATACTCCTTTAGGCAAGGATATTGAAAAAGGTTCCTTGACATTCTAAACGAAATCCAAAATCAAAATTCTAACTCGGGATCCTGACTGGTAATACCAACCAGGGATCCCTGGCTGAAATCCTAACTTGAACTCTTGATTAGAAATCTTGACGTAAGAGGCTGACTCGAGGTCTTTGATTTCTAGATCTTGTTTTCTAGGCAGAGGTATAGTCAACTAAACGCCGGGCTAAAGCGTTGTCCACTTATCTTGTTCCGCTTTAATAAAACAACGAGCCGAGTTTGATCAAGTGGATACGTGTATACTTTCATATACTTTAACTCACATTCAATCATTCAAATAATTTTCTAGTTAATATTTTATTATGCAATATTTGAAGTAACGCACGTCAGTTGTACTTTCCCGACAGGTATAATTATTATCAGAAATAAAGTAAATTTTTTGTCCGCCAGTTATTCAGCTTGTGCGGTATATGCTAAAACAATCATTCACCCCAGTGTTGGTGAAAGTAGTGGATATTTACCTCCAATAGACAAATAATTTATGCATTATATTTGGCACATGTGAAATGCGACTTCAAATCAAATCAAATCAAATATCAAACCTACCTAAGTCAAATCTTCGAATGTTTCAGTCCCAGATTCGGCTAAGGTCGCATTTAATTCGAAACTGTCAATTTTAATTGACACCTGCATTTAATTCTCGAATTAAATTCGCACTTGTAAAATGCAACGTTTGAACGGGGCCAAAACTTTATCAGTTTGCCAGTGATATATATGAAGTTCAAGAGGGATTTCCATTAAGGAAAAATATTTGCAAATGGTACGCGCGGATTAAACGGAAATTTTCCGCAACAAACAAATTATCGACGTTTGGAGTTACTCCACCGTTACCGCTCAAAATTTCATTTCTATTTTGTTATCTTATTGTGTATCGTGTAAGATTTTGATGTACCAATGAAATTGGAAGTTGGCAAAGCCTTTCAATTTTTCCATGTGGCACCAACTGAATTCCAAAGCGAAAATTTTAGCTAAATTGAAAAGCGACCCAAATCACTGTTACGGCAGATTTCGATTTACGACCACGAACTGATTAATAAACCTCACTGACATAGGAGCGCACATTTACTTGGTGACAAGCACTGCTATCTTACCATTGAAACGACTGGTCTGACTGGTTAGAATTCCATGATAATAAGCCACCAAAAGAAACGTTGTAGTTATCGAGATCCCAAACACAAGCAAATTAGCTCTAGGAAAACTGTAGGACATCATCGTTGTCTCATAATTCAATCAATATGTGACTTGCATCGAAGCCATGTTGGTGGATAAAACAAAAGAAAATTTATTCACAAAGTCTGTATAAGAATGGCTGGTAACTTCCAAGATGCCATGACGTTACATGCAAACCAACAAATCAAGAACAACAGTAAAGGCTGGTTTCCATATGATCGCAGACGATCGTAGATCGCAGATCGCAAACAATCGCAGACGATCGCATAAAGGCTGTTTCCATATACCGTATTTTCTCGATTACACGCAGGCTTCGTTTTAACGCTGGGTCAAAACTGCCGATTTTTAAATAAACGCCGGGTGCGCTTAATCGGGGCCCCGGCGTTTGTTCGGGGTCCCGGCGTGTATTTTTTAATCGTTTTATTAAGTTAATATTTATCGGTCCGGAGCAAGTGCGGCTGAGGGAGAGAGAAACGATGCTACACTCCTTCAGGAGAGAAAATAAAAATTTGAAATTCGATACTATTTTCCAAGCTAAATTATTCACTTTGTGTTTATGTTTTTGTGTCAGTGTTTTCGTTTTTTTGTGTAGAGCGATGCAAATAATTGTTCAAAGGTGTGCTATAAGGCAAATGGTCTTCCAAGCTCTTTCCGTACCAAAAAGAAAAATCATTGAGAAATGAGTGATTTTAGAATGCTTTCATTAAATGTTAGAGGCTTGAGCAATTTTAAGAAACGACGCACAATTTTTGCATGGTGCAGAAAACAAAATGCAAATATTATTTTTCTTCAAGAAACGCATTCAACTGGGAACAATGAGAAACAATGGAAAGCTGAATGGGGTGCCCCTTGGGGGCTTGCTCATGGGAGTAATACTCTTTCGAAACGGGTTTGATTGCAAGATAATTAAAAAAGTCATCGATCCCAATGGGAGATATATTAGTATTGAAGTTCAAATTAATGATGAAAAATATTTTTAGTGAATGTTTACGGTCCAAACAATGATAATAAAGCTGTGCAATTCTATGATCACTTAATTGCCGTTTTAAGGAAAGAAGGTCTCGCTTATAAGGATAAAATAATAATAGGTGGCGACTTTAATTGTCCCATTAACCCACTACTGGACAAACAAAGTGGGATACTGGTATTAAGGAAGAAAGATGTTGAACACATTGAAGAAATACATTCAAACAACTTTCAATTTGCATAACGTATGGCGCGTTAAAAACCCTCAAGCAAAAAGCTCTACATGGTCCCAAAAATCTCCTTTTATTTTTTGTAGATTGGATTATTGGCTCATTTCAAATTCACTTCAGGACTTGATTAAAGATGTCAACATCATCGCAGCAATAAGGACTGATCACTCAGCAATTTTCTTACATCTACAGGAAATCGAGAATTGTCAGCGAGGCCCGGGGTTTTGGAAAATGAATACCTCCTTATTGCCTGATGAAAATTTTGGTCAAAAGATGAAAGAAAAGCAAGATCAATGGAAAACAGGGGGAGAGGAATTTTAGGATGCAAGAGTTACTTGGGATTGGATTAAATGTAATGTGCGACTCTTTACGATAAATTACTCAAAAGAAGTAGCTAAGACCAAAAGGGAGAGAGAAGAAAAGCTGCAAAGGACATTGCAAATTGCGCAAGGACAATTTCAGCAGACCCCCTGTTAAGAGGTCCAAAAAATTCTTGATGAATGCAAAGCGGACTTGGAAAATGTTTATAAGGAAAAGGCAAATGGATTGATTGTACGTGCCAGAGCGAAGTGGCATGAATACGGCGAAAAGAGTACTAAATACTTTTTGAGTTTAGAAAAGAGAAATTACACCAGGAAACACATAAGAAAGCTTTGTTTAAGTGGAGTTATCACAAAAAATTATCAAAAAATATTGGAGTCCTCTTCGGAGTATTACAAGAATCTATACAGCAGCAAATTGAAGGTACACCAATCTGACTCATTAGACCACTTTCTTGGAAATTTGAATATTCCACAACTATCGCAAGAGGAAATATTAAGCTGCGAGGGTCAAATAACCATAGAGGAATGTGTTGAGGCACTTGATACATTTGACACGGGGAAAACGCCTGGAAATGATGAAATTCCTGCTGAATTTCATAAAATTTTCTGGAATTCTGTTGGTGAGTTAATGATTGAAGTTTTTACTCATTCTTTTGAGCTAGGGCAAATGTCAAACTACCAAAAGGAGGCGATCATCACCTTGATTGACAAAAAAGGAAGGGAAAGGATGTTCTTGGAAAATTGGAGACCAATCTCCTTGATTAATGTCGATTCAAAAATCGCAACTAAGGTCATCGCAAATAGAATAAAAAATGTTTTTCCCTCTGTAATCTATCCAAATCAATCCGTTTTTATGAAGGGTAGGTTTATTGGAGAGACAGCTCATTCAATCTTAGATATTATCGCCCACACTGAATCACTACAAATCCCAGGTGTTTTACTGTTTGTTGATTTTGACAAAGCTTTTGACTCCATAGAACATGAATTTCTTTATAAAGCATTACAGTGTTTCAATTTCGGACCCTCCTTCATAAAGTGGATTCAAATGTTTTACAATAACCTCTCAAGTTGTGTTCCTAACAATGGTTTTTTCTCTTCTCCTTTTCAGTTAGAAAGGGGTGTTAGGCAGGGAGACCCTCTATCGCCTTATTTATTTCTAATTGCCATTGAAATTATGGCAATATCTATAAGAGCAAATGAGAATATTGAAGGCATAAAAATTGGGGAAGATGAAACCAGGTCTTTGTTGTATGCCGACGACATGACAGCTACTCTAGCAAATATTTCATCAGTCGAAAAAGTAATACAAATCCTAAATGACTTCGAAAAATGTTCCGGCTTAAAAATGAACCTTTTCTAAAACCAAAGCTACGTGGATTGGAAAAAACAAAAATTCTTTAGAAACATCTCTGGGGCTTGAGTGGTGTACAGGTGTCGAGACCCTAGGTATTTACTTCTCCTGTGACCATAAACATGTTATGAAACAGAATTTCCAGGATAAATTAAATGAAGTTCAAAAAACGATTAACTTATGGAAACTCAGAGGTCTCTCACTATTTGGCAAAGTAACAATAATCAAATCTTTTCTAATCTCAAAATTATTATATGTATCCTCAATAATAGAAACCCCACCATTTAAACAAATGGAGAAAATGATCTACAAATTTTTATGGAAAGGCCCTGATAAAGTCACATGGCTTTCTGTTATAAATACCTTAAAGAATGGTGGATTGAACCTTACAGACCTTGAGCTACATATTAAAGCATTAAGATTGTCCTGGATTCCGCGTCTCTTAGATGAGAAGGAAGGGCCCTGGATTTCTTATCTTAAATACAGCTTAAAAAAATACGGAGGATGTTTTCTTTTTAGATGTAACTATGATGTAAATGATCTTGACTTGAGTCTCAGTAAGCTTTACTTACAGCTTCTTAGATGGTGGGCGAATTATTAGATGCTCCTTTTCTGATATGAATTATTCTCAAAATGTAATTTGGAATTTAAGGATATACGAATAAACAATAAACCCGTTTTTTATAAAACTTACTTTGACAAGGGCATATTTTATTTGAATGGTTTACAGTTTGATGTTGACAATGTACGCTATTACGAATCTTTCAAGAAGAAAGGACTTAACACTAATTTTTTGACTTGGACAGCCTTGAGATCCTCTACTATTAATATGAAATCAAAAAACTCCTGCTCCATTCCCACAGCGGGTAATCTCGATCCTATGAACTTCGAATGTAAGTCTAAATCTTTTAATGCATATACGGCAAGGTGTAAACAGTTTTATTCTACGATGATATCAAGTAAAGCGAGACCCCCGAATGGTTTTAAAAAGTTGATAGCAGATTTTGAACTCTCAAATGCGCAGGACGTTTTCTCTATTCCTTACCTTGTTGCGAGCGAAACATATGTTTGGTCGTTTTAGTACAGAGTATTGAATTTCATTTTGTTTACGAATGATAAACTGTTCAAAATCGGTTTAAGTGATTCAGACAACTTGTGCTATTTTTGTGGAACCTATACAGAAAATCTGTACCACCTCTTCTTTAACTGCTACTCTGTGCAAGCCTTTTGGAACGTATTTACACTCTGGTGGTTTGGTATTAGTGGCGAATATTAAACTTTGTCTTTAAAAGATATTATGGTTGGCTTATTTCAGAGGAACGATTTATTAAATTATTTGATAATTTTAGGGAAATTAGCTATTTGGGAATGCAGAAAAAATAACACCTCTCCAATATTTAGTTTGTTTTTGCACAAGGTTGAAGTTAAAAAACAAGTTGAAAAAATAATTGCTATAAGAAACAGAACCCTTCGCGATTTTCAAATTAGATGGGAGCTTCTCATATAGCTTTTGTTTGCCTTTATTTTTCTTTTAATGAAAAGAATGGAACACCAATGCATAAATTTAGATCTTATATCTATCTTTATTTATTAGTTTATTAGTAGTTTAATTTTTGTGTGTTCGTTGTGCAGTGCTAAAAAGAAAATAGTACTTTTAATTTTGTATCTATTAGTATAATCAGCTGTTTGTGTTGTTAGTAGAGTTGGATACTGTAAGTAGTGCAATTATTAGTGACTGTAAGTAGAGTAATGTAAATAAGCATTGTAATAAGTGTAAGTGGTGTTTATATTGTATTGTGAGTTTTGGGTTTTTCGAAATAAAAAAAAATTAAATAATCCTTTTGCACCAACGAGGAGGACGTTGGCGACATTACCGTTTATAAACTTAAAACTTTGTACTCATATCATTTACTTGCTCCTACATCATTCATATATTGTTTATGTGCTGTTTGTTAGTGATACAAATCTTGATTGCAACATGGTACGGGTGTCGTATGTACGGTACCATAATACTGTAACTTCGGGTAATCCAGGGGAAAATTGTCCAGTACTGACAAACTGCCCCTAGGTTTCCGAAGATCGGTAATAATGAATCAGCGTGGAAAAATGGCTGAAAGTCGCATTTCATTAATAAACGCCGGCCTCAAAAAAACGCCGGGTCAAAACTGCCGAATTTTAAATAAACGCCGGGGGCATTCAATACGGCATGTGCGGTGGATCTACATCGTGTCTAAAAGTACACAAAAGTGACCACGAGTGGCCACGGGTGAGAATACATCAAAATATTGTACTGACGTCATTTTATCAAAAAGTCACTATTTAACTGCAAATGGACCGTTTTTGGAGGCCTAAATCTGAGCTGATTTTCGAAAAGGTGGCCGCAGAAGTTTTCAGCTCAAAGGCAGACAAACGCCTTGCGCTGGATTAAACTTGAGGAGGGGCTGCGTTACCTGATACACCAGCACACTGGCCAGGGACTGGCCTTTATGGCCGATGGGATAAGAGGGGTCAGGGGTCTAAAGTGGGAGAGGGGAAGGGTGGGGATAAAATGGCTGGTTATGTTGTTCAGACTGAAAATTTTTCATTCTTTCTCCAGTCAAAGAAACAAAGGTAAAAGATTAATCCAACGCAGCCTGTCAAAGTCCAGTGTATTCTGGGGTATAAGTAGAAGCAGCAGTCCAGCCAGCAGTGGGTGTCAGGGGAAGGGTAAGTGCTAGATGTAGGGCCGGCCTTTCACTTTGTGGCCACCTAATGGGCAAATCACTATTCGTTCCTTAACATTTTGGAGTCCCAAAATTCTGAAAAGGCAAAGTCAACAAAAAAGGAAGGGGGTGGAATTAAAGGTAACGGGATGAAGTAGATTTAGACCTTTGAATGCAGAGGTCCACACAACGCAGGAATTAAACTTGCTGGTAATTTTGCCGGATCTCTCTTGTGAAAGACCTCGTGTCAGGCGTCACTTGAACGTGAAAATACAAAACTGAATGCAAGGCTGGCACTACGGCAAAGGGCAGATTTGTTAGTGGCCAATATTTCGACTAATAATAGAATTAGTCTTCCTCAGGGCCAGAGCTTTACTGAAGGAAAATATAATAACGGCTCCTTAAATAAAAGTTTGGAAAATACATGGAAAAACATGATTGGCTAATACATGATATGATGACAGCGTACTTGTAAATATGAGATAACAAAAATATAGTAACGGCTCCTAAAATTAAAATTTGAAAACATACATGCAAAAAAAATGATTGGCTAATACATGACATGAAGACAGCGTACTTGTAAATATAACAAAGATAAAAAAAATATAGAAGTGTATAATCAAGGTTCAGCGTTCGTTTTTCCTGTTAATGCCTTCTGGAGATAACGTTTTCCCTCTATAAATTAGAAAAGCCTCGCGTGCCTTACGGCGGGAGGCATTGATGGTGGGTTGTAGTTCGAGAGGGATAAGTGGCATGTCCGCAGAAGAGTGACCTGGTAAGTTGAAGTGTGTAGGGACTGCTGCTGTGGAGTTGGCGTGATGTGGGTTGTTTGGTTAGTAGAATTACAGGTTATATGTTGTTTTATTTGTCTTGTTTCGCCAGTGTTGCTAAAAGTGTACGAAGTTCTTGCATTGTCAATGTAAGGGCAAGTGAGACATCCATGAGTGGAGTTGTAGCGCCCCACACCCCTCCCCGCGTCCGCTCCTCTCTCGTCTGTCAGAAACGTCTTTAGTATCAAATTTACCTATTTTGGTCTCCGAAAACGGTCCATTTGCGCTTAAATAGTGACTATTTGATAAAATGACGTCGTTGTGAGGTATTCATAATATTTTGATGTATTCTTACTCGTGGTCACTCGTGGTCATTCGTGGTCATACGTGGTCACTCGTGGTCACTCGTGTGTACTTTTAGATGCGATCATTTGTGGGGAGGAGGTAATACGAGACCGTAAAAACTACGTATAAGGCCACATTGTTTGGGGCGCAGAAAAGAATGGGCGGCGAAGTGGCCTCTTGGCCCGTAAAGAGCGAACTTTGATGCAGAGTGAGACTTGGTCGAGTTCGATCGAAAGAGCTTAGGTTCAATCGATGGCAGCAAATTGGAAAACTCTGCATTTGAGAGCCCCTCCCATGGGGGGCGGGAGGAAGAACATGTTCCTATGATCCTTAATCGTTTTTGAGTTTATCCCTTTTTCCCCATTTATAAAACCACCTGTTCCCTAAAACGTTCAGTTTTATCCCTTGTTCTCTTAATCCCGAAATTTTTTGGGCTGTTTCCTTGATCCCCAAAAATGTTTCTCATTGTTCCCCATATTTGTTTGCTTGTTTTACCTTTCAATTCTTAGTAGAAAAAATCACTTTCGAACCACCTCTTTCCTCTCCTTGCAATTTGCTTATGCTGTGCCTCATCGGCTGCAGTTTCTGTCATCTCACCTACTTCATTGATATGGCGAAGTACATCAAGGAGAAGGATAAGATCACCTTATTCAAGCTCTAAGATATCTTCACGGTAGTTATACCAGGTTAGGGCACAAACAATGTCGTTCACAGCGACATATCTCTCGGCATCTTCCGTGAACAGCACTGGATTGAAAGGATCTTAAATGAACAATTTGGCTTTCACCCTCTTCATGCCAACACTCACATTCTCTTGCAAACAGGCTATTATGAATAACTGGCGAGACTCATTGGAATCAGTTTTAATGCAGACAATCTGCTTTAGTTTGCCAGTTTGCACAAATTCTCTGTTGTTTCCCTATGCGGCAGTAGGAGCGCTGCTGCTTCACTAAGCACGGTGAAACTGAAAGCTAGAGGCTGTAATGTCGGAGAGTCGGCTGCATACAGATTTATAGGCAGCGTTCTTGGATTGATGTTTGTTGTCATGTTTCGCACTGTTATCTTGGGGACGCCCTGGCCATACATTGCTCTCTAGCTCCTCACTTCATTGACCTGCTTTTCAGAATAGTTTGAGTGCCCTTGGAGGGGTTAACTTGGGTAAATCCTTGTAATGTGTTGAGGTGAAAACCTGTAGGTAGTAGGACTTGGGAGCTGTGAAGTAAGAAAATGGTTTACAAATTGCCTCTTCAACCGTTCCTTGATTGCCCTGCTGAATCTGTAATCTGTAGGGGCATGTCGGTGGGACCTCTTCTCATTTCTGAAAACGTGTTTTCGATAAGAAGCGTTAGAAGAATTTTGATACTAAATTTGGTGGTAAGGCTTGGATTAAAACGGTCTAGGGGCTCCTTGATGTCCGGCAGAGACTACAGGATCGTTCTTTCATCTTCCACAACAACAGATGAAACAGTTGCTTGAGGGCCTTGCGTCACAGCTGTGGTACCAATAAGATTCATAACCGCTTCAACACACTTTTTGTCAAAGGAATAAACTTGCTCTAGTATCTCCATTGCCTGGTGGATCTCTACTGTGCCCGAGGTGCTTTTCTTTATGTGAAGTCCAAACGTCTCTCCAAACAGATGCAGATGCTTCAAATAGTCTACCAAACAAGTGCCACTGCTTGTCATACAGAGGGTACCTGTAAGGGTGTTGACGTTTTTTTTCAACATATTTTATTGCCATTTTGAAAATAAAGAAGTGTTTATAAGACTCTCAGTATACTCTGTTTACATTTGTGAGCTATTATTAATCATAAATCACATTTATATTTGTAAACAATTACTGTAATTACATTTGTAAACTATTATTTATTATATATAAGTGTTATTTATATAATAACCACTTAGCCTGAAATTTTTTCTGTGTATTGTTTTTAACAGCAATATATTTCTCAGGTCTATATTTGACGTCTACTTGTTTTAAGAAAACTTCACATTCTGGAATTTTATCTTGTTTTCGACTTTGCCATATATGCAATTTTGCAAGAGTTATAAGATAATTCAATAACTCACATTTTTCTAATTTGCCGATATATACATCTTGTAACGCGAATTTTTCCCTTTTACCTGAAAGTACAAACCAGAAGTTTTCAAAGTTTTCCCAAAAGAGAAGAGTAAAAGGACATTTGGAAAATTAAGTGATAGATGGTTTCTGTTTCCACTTTGCAAAACGTACAGGTATCATGTAGAACATAACCTATCTTTGCTAGTCCCTTATTAGTAAAAACGATATCATCCAACAGTTTTAACTGAAAGCTTCTAATAAAAGTTTCCGATGAAACTGACAGCAAATTGAGAAAAACCTTGACACAGTAATATCATCTAAGTCAAAGTCATTTTTCAATTTAGTAAAGACCCTTGATACTTTTCCCTTTTTTGTAATGAGGAATTCATAGAATTGTTTACTTTTACATAGCACAGGATCAAACACTTTTCCCCCGCAGCAAACTTCTAATAAACCAGTTTTTCTGCTATTATCATCCAAAGATTTCAAGTGGCCAGGAATTCAACTTCGAATCCCTGCCCACGTTAAAAAGTTTGATTGTTTCAATCCTGCATTTGTTGCAATATTGTATGACTCTAGAACTCCCTTATCGGGTTCCATCTGATTAGTTAATAGGTGTTGACGTTAAACAGAGGGCCATAATCAAAGCAGATGACTGTTAGCTGGGAAAAAAACTGGGCTTTATTTCCATCTCTTGTGCCCTTACAATTGCCAACTACCTGTATAACAGAACATGTCTTTACTGTAGGGTTATAAGCCTTACACGAGTCTCCAGTGTCACTGAATGCAAAGGAGTTATCACGGTAGGTGGTTAAACTATGTACTTTGTTGCAGAGTGAGCCAGCATTACCGACTATCTTCTCAGCCAAGCCACCATTGTTATGATTAAAGGTAAGTTTATGCAACTCTCCGGCGTCGTGTGCAGACACGTTGACCACGTTGTTCAATGATACTATCCCATAAAGAGGCGTAGAACTTAGCTGAAGAGAAAAAGTTACAGTTCCCTTTAACCTGATGAGGCTGCAATGAAGCTGCACGACATAGACTGCACCCTTGAATGTTGAAACATACTTTTGTCCATCTTGATCAAAACATAACGCCACAGCCTGCTTGATTTCTCTGTCAAAGTCAATATTCAAAGGAGGGTTCCGCCGCGTGACTTCTCTTGCGCCTGGTTTGTTTCCGAGGCAGCTCTTTTGTTAACACTTCTCTGAGTTTCTGTTGAAGACATTTCTTCGGTTTCCTTTTGCAGTTTTCATTCCATGCACCAATATCTTTAAGCGTCCTCTTAAGCTTCTCGACAGTTAATTTGTCCAAATCGACAACTGTATCCCCTGTTAAGTCTTTGAACGCAATTGCTTTTCGTTAAGACTCTGCACAATACAGTATTTTTTTGAAAACAGAAACTCCAATAAGATATTCCAAGTGATCCGTGCATTTCGACATTCACATCTGCTGGATAGTGATTCGCTCGCACCTTGTACACCTTAACCTGTACAGCATCACTGACAAATAGATATGCCTACATTAAGGACCCATGCATGTTGCAATGGGTGCCTTAAAAGCTCCCCTTTTGTTGTCATCCTTTGGCCTGTACTTCTTGAGTACTACTGTGTGAGTTACTGTTTCGGCATTCTCTGTAAGAATCTTTCTCACAGATGGAATAGAGATCCGGCTCCATTATAGAGCTGGTCGACATCTTGAAGATCACGATTCCACACTGCACTTAGTGGTAGTAGGGGTGCTAGTATTAAATGGAAGGTATTGTCATTTCTCTGCTCCCTGAGTTGAACCAAGTTTACTCGGTACTTGTCTACTAACAGGAACCAATTTTAAAAACTTTGCCGTTTTCTCTTCGCAACATGTACACCATCTGGAATGGGAGATATGATTGACAAAAGCGGATTTGGTACCTATGTTAACATTGAAGTTAGATTTTATTGTAGGGGGCTCGGAAAGTTAAAAATATGTATATATATTTTTGAAAGTAGATTGGTGTTCCCTTGTTCCCAACAATCTAATCAGGAGTTCCCTTGTTCCCAGAAAATACAATGACAATATCCCATGTTCCCTGAAAATGAATGCTCCTGTTTCCTTGTTCCCTAAAACCACTGAGAGGGGCTAATTTGGGAATGTAGAAAAACTAAAACGTTACCTAAGTTTAGGCTCCGGTTTAAGGAAAAGATAGAAATAAAAGGGAAACTGGAAGTTTTGATAGCTTACAAAAACAAGACGCTCCCAGAATTTCACTAGAGATGGGAACCTTTTTTGTATAATATTTTAGAAGAAGATGCATGGATGACCGGCTACAAAATTCATAATCCTTTGCTTTAGTAAAACATGTGTGTTCAACCATATTTTAGATTTCGTAAATATATATTTTTACTAGGTATCTGCAAGTAGTGTAAGTAGCGTATTGTAAGCAGCGTAAGTACCGTATTGTTAGTAGTATGTAAGTGATATACGAAGTGTTCTCAAAAATAAAATAAAAATAAAAAAGCGGCAAATCAAGATGAATGGTTGATGCAAAAAAGATATTTTTTTTTCAACTGAACGCTAAAAATTCCACTTCCGCTTTGTAGGATGAAAATTGTTCACGATTTTGAAGCTGTAGTTATTAACTGAACGGATTTCGATTTGCGAATTAACAATGATTTTAGATCAACAAGAGAATTAGAGAAATGCCAGCGAAAGAATATTCTTGTACCATAACAACCAGGCCATTCAATTTTATAAAAAGAATTCTTCAAAACTCAGCTTTTATATTCTCATATTTACATCGGAGATGGTAGACGAGTAGACGACTTAAACAGATGGGTCCCTGACAAACATAATAATAAATAATAATAATAATAATAATAATAATAATAATAATAATATTAATTAATGGACACAAACAAAAATCGTCGTCTATTTGTAAACACTACTTGAGCGAACTCGAACGTGCCTCGTTGTCTTTCAGAACAGTTTCACGTGCTAGCTAAATGTTCTAACAAATTTGATTGCCTAATTGAGGAGATGCTTTTCATAAGAAAACTTAAACCATCCCTAAACGTGCAAACAGACTCGATTCGCGCAAAGGTATTCACCTGAAGAACTTGTGATCCTTTGTTAATATGCTAATTTGTAGAGACTGTAAAGTATAGAAATCAAATCTTCGCATTAATTTATCCACTTTGCCTTGAGAATGGTGTCACGATGACGCCGAAACGTCGGCTGTTAACTTTAATTTTACTTGCTTATATTTTAAGAAATCATTATTGATCAAAATAATAATAATAATAATAATAATAATAAGTCGTGGACGAGGAGAATAAGAAAGTATCGGTGATAGAGAGGAGCTGCCCTTGGGTTGAAAACAGGGAGGAGAAAGATGCCGAGAAGACAACAAAGTACGGGCCAATACGCTGGGAGCTCGAGCAGAGATATCCTGAATGTCGTGTGCGACAGTTCAATATTATTGCGGATGTACTCGGAGGTTACTCAAGAGATGTCAGGAAGGCACTTAAAGAGTTAGTGGGAGATAAAAGCGACACAATAGCTCTGCAGATACAGAAATCAGTTATCACAAGCTCACTCAACATTGCCAGGCGCTTTAAGCTTTTGAAATAATGGACATTAGGTGTTTTATTATACTTTTATTTTTACTTATTTTTTAAGCGTTTTCATCGCAATGAACAGAACTTTTAGTATTCAGATTGAGGAATTTATTGATGGTAAATAGTTTTAGAATTTAATTACTAGGATTTTTATGATTAGAAGTTCGGAGTTTAATTGTATGGACTTTGGTCGTTACATTGATACGTTAACAATTTATTTAAAACTTCTACAATCATAAGATCCACTCTATGCAAAATTGAAAGGATATCTGAACGAAAAACAAAGATAAAAGTGTGCTCCTACTTATCATAAAACTTTGAGCAGAAGGTGGTGAGAATATCGTGTACCAAAGCCTTTCAAAGTAATGTCCTTCTTCCGGATTTGGATGATCATCCACAAATGAAATCGCTTTCTTATAAAAGTCAATCGGATGTTTCTTAATCATGTCCCGAGTTGCTGCAAAACATCCTCTCGGGCATGCAGAAATGACCCTTGGGTGTGGATAGCCAAACAGTTCCTTAAAAAATTCGCCTAAATTCAAATTAGCGCGACGAATTTCTCCACTCTTCAACATCGCCCGCCACTTCCCATAGTGACTAATTCTGCCCCAGTTCTTAATTCTACTTTGAACGTTACAAACAATGTTTCTCTTGACGTTGTCAACGTAATCCATAGCATTCCTGAAGCATAATCCGCCACCAGCAAGTTCTTCACCGTCCCCTTGAAGAAAAACAGTTATTTCAGGCAAGGTATCATAGTTGTTTATGATGTGATACAGATAGGTATGACTCTCCCGTCCAATATTGGGTAACCATTCCCAGGCATTCAATGGCAGCGATTGAGGTTGGAGATCTGTCCCTTTGTGATAAACATGAGTGTGATTGGCTATTGGCATCAGCCAATCAAGATTTTCGTTATAATGAGCTATCAAAAATTCGTAATCCAGCAACTTCTTATTGCAAAACGTTCTAGTGTCTTTCCTGGAATTCATACAATGTGTACCAAAGAAGGTGTCCTCCCGAACGCCTTTTAAAAGCCTGTCGATGACTTCAACACCCTGCATGAATGAGTGGTCTTGGTTTCCAACCTCGTACTTCCAGCCTCCAAACCAGCCCCGCGAGAAAATACCTTTGGATTCTAACCAAGGTAGAACTTTTTGGAGAATCATTTCTCTGTTGATTGATGGAACTGGGTAACCATGGTCTAATAGGTGATAGTATTTTGAAATAACCATTTCTGGTGTATTAATGAACCCGTAACTAATTAACGCATTTATGGCAACGTCGATCAAATGGTCCTTTGTCCACTTCTCTGAAGTTGAGTTATTTTTCGGCTCTGCTGCCTCACACATAATTGACCACTGCCTCCCAGGCTCTGGAACGTGATCATCTGAGTAGCTGGAGAAAACCGTTATTCGATAGAAAGGAGAATCAGAATCAGGAAAGTACATCAAGGACTTGTTTAGAAGCCTTAAGGGAGGTTGACCTGTCAATCCAATACCTATCAAGTGAGTGTGCGTATAAACAAGTTGTGAAGTTAGTTCTTTCATCTTTTGGAGTGAAACGTCTCTACCTGTTATCATATTGACAAAAATGTCAAGTGGTACTGTTGATATCAAAGAGTCAAACTTAAAAGTATGTTTTCTTTTCTTAAGCAGTGGATCTGTCTCCACGATAACAGAGTTTGTGTCAATGTCTATCCCTATAGCTTTATGGCGGAACTTAAACCACTGACGTGGAAGAAGATCAGTCACTGCTTGCCATATGGAACCTGTTCCATTATACCTTGGAAATCGAAAAACATTATTAGGTTCCCACGCAGAGTCTTTTACAGCAGTTCCATTGTCGTATTCAGCAATCTTAAGCTTGATCTTGGCAATGTCTGGAACAGTAACTGGCTCGCCCACCCAGACAGAGCTCATTTCAGTAGGATCTACCGTCCAAAATTTTCTGTAATATTTTCTCATGAACACCTCACATAGGCCTGTGCCAAAATGACGAAGAAGCCATTCATCAAAGTTTGCAGGCCGTCCTTTCACTGGATTTTTGGCAATTTCTTCACGACCTAATAGACACTTTTGCTGGTCCAATTTGTCCATCATTTCAATGTTGTTCTGAACTGGGTATGGAATAAATCTTCGGTTTCCATCAGATCCCATCATGAATGCATATGCAGCCCTTTGTCTCTGATTCCAGTCCTTTACCGCTATGTCCAACATCCGGTTAAAATACTCGTAATGTGAAAATATCACGTGGCCTCCCATGTCCCAGAGAAAGCCTTGGTCATCTCTTTCAGATTTAGCTAGTCCTCCAGGCTCTCCGTGTTGTTCAAGAATGGTGATCGATGTGTTACGAAATGTTTTACTCAGGTTATAAAGTCTAAAAGCAGCACCTAGAGCCGTTGGACCCGCACCAATGATGATGATCTTGTGTTTGGTGTCACTGGCTATTTTTGGAGCGGCAAGACCTGTAGGCGGAACAACAAATGGAAAGATCAAAGACGCTGCGTTGACGTCAAGAGAACGGAATTCTAATCCTGTTTCTCTCTGACGCAGATGATTCGGGATGTCTGGAATTTCGTGTTTTCATAATTCAGTAATTTCATTTCAAAATCAGGCCTTACATTCCAAGACAAAAATTCTGCTCAAAGAAGCGAAAATCGTGACAACCGGAAACGTCCATCCACTAAGAGTAAACTACACTAAGGATTCGTCAAAACCTCCTGAAAACCTGCAGAAAAAACCTTATCACTTGTGACCCGCTTATTATACCGGCTTACTCCCGGTCTGTCTAAGAAGGCTATACTCCTTTAGGCAAGGATATTGAAAAAGTTGCCTTAACATTCTAAACGAAATCCAAAATCAAAATTCTAACTAACGAGATCCTGACTGGTAATACCAACCAGGGATCCCTGGCTGAAATCCTAACTTGAACTCTTGATTAGAAATCTTGACGTATTAAAGAGGCTGACTCGAGGTCTTTGATTTCTAGATCTTGTTTTCTAGGCAGAGGTATAGTCAACTAAACGCCGGGCTAAAGCGTTGTCCACTTATCTTGTTCCGCTTTAATAAAACAACGAGCCGAGTTTGATCAACTTGATACGTGTATACTTTCATATACTTTGACTCACATTCAATCATTCAAATAATTTTCTAGTTAATATTTTATTATGCAATATTTGAAGTAACGCACGTCAGTTGTACTTTCCCGACAGGTATAATTATTATCAGAAATAAAGTAATTTTTTTGTCCGCCAGTTATTCAGCTTGTGCGGTATATGCTAAAACAATCATTCACCCCAGTGTTGGTGAAAGTAGTGGATATTTACCTCCACTTTGGTGGATAATAGACAAATAATTTATGCATTATATTTGGCACATGTGAAATGCGACTTCAAATCAAATCAAATCAAATATCAAACCTACCTAAGTCAAATCTTCGAATGTTTCAGTCCCAGATTCGGCTAAGGTCGCATTTAATTCGAAACTGTCAATTTTAATTGACACATGCATTTAATTCTGGAATTAAATTCGCACTTGTAAAATGCAACGTTTGAACGGGGCCAAAACTTTATCAGTTTGCCAGTGATATATATGAAGTTCAAGAGGGATTTCCATTAAGCAAAAATATTTGCAAATGGTACGCGCGGATTAAACGGAAATTTTCCGCAACAAACAAATTATCGACGTTTGGAGTTACTCCACCGTTACCGCTCAAAATTTCATTTCTATTTTGTTATCTTATTGTGTATCGTGTAAGATTTTGATGTACCAATGAAATTGGAAGTTGGCAAAGCCTTTCAATTTTTCCATGTGGCACCAACTGAATTCCAAAGCGAAAATTTTAGCTAAATTGAAAAGCGACCCAAATCACTCTTACGGCAGATTTCGATTTACGACCACGAACTGATTAATAAACCTCACTGACATAGGAGCGCACATTTACTTGGTGACAAGCACTGCTATCTTACCATTGAAACGACTGGTCTGACTGGTTAGAATTCCATGATAATAAGCCACCAAAAGAAACGTTGTAGTTATCGAGATCCCAAACACAAGCAAATTAGCTCTAGGAAAACTGTAGGACATCATCGTTGTCTCATAATTCAATCAATATGTGACTTGCATCGAAGCCATGTTGGTGGATAAAACAAAAGAAAATTTATTCACAAAGTCTGTATAAGAATGGCTGGTAACTTCCAAGATGCCATGACGTTACATGCAAACCAACAAATCAAGAACAACAGTAAAGGCTGGTTTCCATATGATCGCAGACGATCGTAGATCGCAGATCGCAGATCGCAAACAATCGCAGACGATCGCAAAAAGGCTGTTTCCATATACCGTATTTTCTCGATTACACGCAGGCTTCGTTTTAACGCTGGGTCAAAACTGCCGATTTTTAAATAAACGCCGGGTGCGTTTAATCGGGGCCCCGGCGTTTGTTCGGGGTCCCGGCGTGTATTTTTTAATCGTTTTATTAAGTTAATATTTATCGGTTCGGAGCAAGTGCGGCTGAGGGAGAGAGAAACGATGCTACACTCCTTCAGGGGGGAAAATAAAAATTTGAAATTCGATACTATTTTCCAAGCTAAATTATTCACTTTGTGTTTATGTTTTTGTGTCAGTGTTTTCGTTTTTTTGTGTAGAGCGATGCAAATAATTGTTCAAAGGTGTGCTATAAGGCAAATGGTCTTCCAAGCTCTTTCCGTACCAAAAAGAAAAATCATTGAGAAATGAGTGATTTTAGAATGCTTTCATTAAATGTTAGAGGCTTGAGCAATTTTAAGAAACGACGCACATTTTTTGCATGGTGCAGAAAACAAAATGCAAATATTATTTTTCTTCAAGAAACGCATTCAACTGGGAATAATGAGAAACAATGGAAAGCTGAATGGGGTGCCCGTTGGGGGCTTGCTCATGGGAGTAATACTCTTTCGAAAGGGGTTTGATTGCAAGATAATTAAAAAAGTCATCGATCCCAATGGGAGATATATTAGTATTGAAGTTCAAATTAATGATGAAAAATATTTTTAGTGAATGTTTACGGTCCAAACAATGATAATAAAGCTGTGCAATTCTATGATCACTTAATTGCCGTTTTAAGGAAAGAAGGTCTCGCTTATAAGGATAAAATAATAATAGGTGGCGACTTTAATTGTCCCATTAACCCACTACTGGACAAACAAAGTGGGATACTGGTATTAAGGAAGAAAGTTGTTGAACACATTGAAGAAATACATTCAAACAACTTTCAATTTGCATAACGTATGGCGCGTTAAAAACCCTCAAGCAAAAGCTCTACATGGTCCCAAAAATCTCCTTTTATTTTTTGTAGATTGGATTTTTGACTCATTTCAAATTCACTTCAGGACTTGATTAAAGATGTCAACATCATTGCAGCAATAAGGACTGATCACTCAGCAATTTTCTTACATCTACAGGAAATCGAGGAATGTCAGCGAGGCCCGAGGTTTTGGAAAATAAATACCTCCTTATTGCCTGATGAAAATTTTGGTCAAAAGATGAAAGAAAAGCAAGATCAATGGAAAACAGGGGAGAGGAATTTTCGGATGTAAGAGTTGTTTGGGATTGGATTAAATGTAATGTGCGACTCTTTACGATAAATTACTCAAAACAAGTAGCTAAGACCGAAAGGGAGAGAGAAGAAAAGCTGCAAAGAACATTGCAAACTGCGCAAGGACAATTTCAGCAGAACCCCTGTGAAGAGGTCCAAAAAATTCTCGATGAATGCAAAGCGGACTTGGAAAATTTTTCTGAGGAAAAGGCAAATGGATTGATTGTACGTGCCAGAGCAGAACTCTGTAAGGATCTTTCTCACAGATGGAATAGAGATCTCCATTATAGAGCTGGCCGACATCTTGAAGATCACGATTCCACACTGCACTTAGTGGTAGTAGGGGTGTTAGTATTGAATGGAAGGTATTGTCATTTCTCTGCTCCCTGAGTTGAACCAAGTTTACTCGGTACTTGTCTACTAACAGGAACCAATTTTAGAAACTTTGCCGTTTTCTCTTCGCAACATGTACACCATCTGGAATGGGAGATATGATTGACAAAAGCGGATTTGGTACCTATGTTAACATTGAAGTTAGATTTTATTGTAGGGGCTCGGAAAGTTAAAAATATGTATATATATTTTTGAAAGTAGATTGGTGTTCCCTTGTTCCCAACAATCTAATCAGGAGTTCCCTTGTTCCCAGAAAATACATCGACAATATCCCATGTTCCCTGAAAATGAATGCTCCTGTTTCCTTGTCCCCTAAAACCACTGGAGGGGCTAATTTGGGAATGTAGAAAAACTAAAACGTTACCTAAGTTTAGGCTCCGGTTTAAGGAAAAGATAGAAATAAAAGGGAAACTGAAAGTTTTGATAGCTTACAAAAACAAGACGCTCTCAGAATTTCACAAGAGATGGGAACCTTTTTTGTATAATATTTTAGAAGGAAACGCATGGATGACCGGCTACAAAATTCATAATCCTTCGCTTTAGTAAAACATGTGTGTTCAACCATATTTTATTTTTCGTAAATATATTCTTACTAGGTATCTGCAAGTAGTGTAAGTACCGTATTGTAAGCAGTGTAAGTACCGTATTGTTAGTAGTATGTAAGTGATATACGAAGTGTTCTCAAAAATAAAATAAAAATAAAAAAGCGGCAAATCAAGATGAATGGTTGATGCAAAAAAGATATTTTTTTTTTCAACTGAACGGTAAAAATTCCACTTCCGCTTTTTAGGATGAAAATTGTTCACGATTTTGAAGCTGTAGTTATTAAAGAACGGATTTCGATTTGCGAATTAACAATGATTTTAGATCAGCAAGAGAATTAGAGAAATGCCAGCGAAAGAATATTCTTGTACCATAACAACCAGGCCATTCAATTTTATAAAAAGAGTTCCTCAAAACTCAGCTTTAATATTCTCATATTTACATCAGAGATGGTAGACGAGTAGACGACTTAAACAGATGGGTCCCTGACAGACATAATAATAAATAATAATAATAATAATAATAATAATAATAATAATAATAATAATTAATGGACACAAACAAAAATCGTCGTCCATTTGTAAACACTACTTGAGCGAACTCGAACGTGCCTCGTTGTCTTTCAGAACAATTTCACGTGCTAGCTGAATGTTGTAACAAATTTGATTGCCTAATTAAGGAGATGCTTTTCATAAGAAAACTTAAACCATCCCTAAACGTGCAAACAGACTCGATTCGCGCGAAGGTATTCACCTGAAGAACCTTTGATCCTTTGTTAATATGCTAATTTGTAGAGACTGTGAAGTATAGAAATCAAATCTTCGCATTAATTTATCCACTTTGCCTTGAGAATGGTGTCACGATGACGCCGAAACGTCGGCTGTTAACTTTAATTTTCACTTGCTTATGTTTTAAGAAATCATTATTGATCAAAATAATAATAATAATAATAATAATAATAATAATAATAATAATAATAATAATAATAATATTAATAATAATAATAATAATAATAATAATAAGTCGTGGACAAGGAGAATAAGAAAGTATCGGTGATAGAGATGAGCTGCCCTTGGATTGAAAACAGGGAGGAGAAAGATGCCGAGAAGACAACAAAGTAGGGGCCATTATGCTGGGAGCTCGAGCAGAGATATCCTGAATATCGTGTGAGACAGTTCAATATTATTGCAGATGTACTCGGAGGTTACTCAAGAGATGTCGGGAAGGCACTTAACTGGGGGGAGTTAGTGGGAGATAAAGGCGACACAATAGCTCTGCAGATACAGAAATCAGTTATCACAAGCTCACTCAACATTGCCAGGCGCTTTAAGCTTTTGAAATAATGGACATCAGGCGTTTTATTATACTTTTATTTTTATTTATTTTTTAAGTGTTTTCATCGCGATGAACAGAACTTTTAGTATTTAGATTGAGGATTTTATGGATGGTAAATAGTTTTAGAATATAATGACTAGGATTTTTATGATTAGAAGTTCGGAGTTTAATTGTATGGACTCTGCCATAATAATAATAATATTAATAATAATAATATGAAGAAAAGCAAGAAGAAGAATACGTTAACAATTTATTTTCAAACTTCTACAATCATAAGATCCACTGTATGCAAAATTGAAAGGATATCTGAACGAAAAACAAAGATAAAAGTGTGCTCCTACTTAACATAAAACTTTGAGCAGAAGATGGTGAGAATATCGTGTACCAAAGCCTTTCAAAGTAATGTCCTTCTTCCGGATTTGGATGATCATCCACAAATGAAATCGCTTTTTTATAAAAGTCAATTGGATGTTTCTTAATCATGTCCCGAGTTGCTGCAAAACATCCTCTCGGGCATGCAGAAATGACCCTTGGGTGTGAATAGCCAAACAGTTCTTTAAAAAATTCGCCTAAATTCAAATTAGCGCGACGAATTTCTCCACTCTTCAACATCACCCGCCACTTCCCATAGTGACCAATTCTGCCCCAGTCCTTAATTCTACTTTGAACGTTACAAACAATGTTTCTCTTGACGTTGTCAACGTAATCCATAGCATTCCTGAAGCATAATCCGCCACCAGCAAGTTCTTCACCGTCACCTTGAAGAAAAACAGTTATTTCAGGCAAGGTATCATAGTTGTTTATGATGTGATACAGATAGGTATGACTCTCCCGTCCAATATTGGGTAACCATTCCCAGGCATTCAATGGCAGCGATTGAGGTTGGAGATCTGTCCCTTTGTGATAAACATGAGTGTGATTGGCTATTGGCATCAGCCAATCAAGATTTTCGTTATAATGAGCTATCACAAATTCGTAGTCCAGCAACTTCTTATTGCAAAACGTTCTAGTGTCTTTCCTGGAATTCATACAATGTGTACCAAAGAAGGTGTTCTCCCGAACGCCTTTTAAAAGCCTTTCGATGACTTCAACACCCTGCATGAATGAGTGGTCTTGGTTTCCAACCTCGTACTTCCAGCCTCCAAACCAGCCCCGCGAGAAAATACCTTTGGATTCTAACCAAGGTAGAACTTTTTGGAGAATCATTTCTCTGTTGATTGATGGAACTGGGTAACCATGGTCTAATAGGTGATAGTATTTTGAAATAACCATTTCTGGTGTATTAATGAATCCGTAACTAATTAACGCATTTATGGCAACGTCGATCAAATGGTCCTTTGTCCACTTCTCTGAAGAAGAGTTATTTTTCGGCTCTGCTACCTCACACATAATTGACCACTGCCTCCCAGGCTCTGGAACGTGATCATCTGAGTATCTGGAGAAAACCGTTATTCGATAGAAAGGAGAATCAGGATCAGGAAAGTACATCAAGGACTTGTTTAGAAGCCTTAAGGGAGGTTGACCTGTCAATCCAATACCTATCAAGTGAGTGTGCGTATAAACAAGTTGTGAAGTTAGTTCTTTCATCTTTTGGAGTGAAACGTCTCTACCTGTTATCATATTGACAAAAATGTCAAGTGGTACTGTTGATATCAAAGAGTCAAACTTAAAAGTATGTTTTCTTTTCTTAAGCAGTGGATCTGTCTCCACGATAACAGAGTTTGTGTCAATGTCTATCCCTATAGCTTTATGGCGGAACTTAAACCACTGACGTGGAAGAAGATCAGTCACTGCTTGCCATATGGAACCTGTTCCATTATACCTTGGAAATCGAAAAACATTATTAGGTTCCCACGCAGAGTCTTTTACAGCAGTTCCATTGTCGTATTCAGCAATCTTAAGCTTGATCTTGGCAATGTCTGGAACAGTAACTGGCTCGCCCACCCAGACAGAGCTCATTTCAGTAGGATCTACCGTCCAAAATTTTCTGTAATATTTTCTCATGAACACCTCACATAGGCCTGTGCCAAAATGACGAAGAAGCCATTCATCAAAGTTTGCAGGCCGTCCTTTCACTGGATTTTTGGCAATTTCTTCACGACCTAATAGACACTTTTGCTGGTCCAATTTGTCCATCATTTCAATGTTGTTCTGAACTGGGTATGGAATAAATCTTCGGTTTCCATCAGATCCCATCATGAATGCATATGCAGCCCTTTGTCTCTGATTCCAGTCCTTTACCGCTATGTCCAACATCCGGTTAAAATACTCGTAATGTGAAAATATCACGTGGCCTCCCATGTCCCAGAGAAAGCCTTGGTCATCTCTTTCAGATTTAGCTAGTCCTCCAGGCTCTCCGTGTTGTTCAAGAATGGTTATCGATGTGTTACGAAATGTTTTACTCAGGTTATAAAGTCTAAAAGCAGCACCTAGAGCCGTTGGACCCGCACCAATGATGATGATCTTGTGTTTGGTGTCACTGGCTATTTTTGGAGCGGCAAGACCTGTAGGCGGAACAACAAAAGGAAAGATCAAAGACACTGCGTTGACGTCAAGAGAACGGAATTCTAATCCTGTTTCTCTCTGACGCAGATGATTCGGGATGTCTGGAATTTCGTGTTTTCATAATTCAGTAATTTCATTTCAAAATCAGGCCTTACATTCCAAGACAAAAATTCTGCTCAAAGAAGCGAAAATCGTGACAACCGGAAACGTCCATCCACTAAGAGTAAACTACACTAAGGATTCGTCAAAACCTCCTGAAAACCTGCAGAAAAAACCTTATCACTTGTGACCCGCTTATTATACCGGCTTACTCCCGGTCTGTCTAAGAAGGCTATACTCCTTTAGGCAAGGATATTGAAAAAGGTTCCTTAACATTCTAAACGAAATCCAAAATCAAAATTCTAACTCGGGATCCTGACTGGTAATACCAACCAGGGATCCCTGGCTGAAATCCTAACTTGAACTCTTGATTAGAAATCTTGACGTAAGAGGCTGACTCGAGGTCTTTGATTTCTAGATCTTGTTTTCTAGGCAGAGGTATAGTCAACTAAACGCCGGGCTAAAGCGTTGTCCACTTATCTTGTTCCGCTTTAATAAAACAACGAGCCGAGTTTGATCAAGTGGATACGTGTATACTTTCATATACTTTAACTCACATTCAATCATTCAAATAATTTTCTAGTTAATATTTTATTATGCAATATTTGAAGTAACGCACGTCAGTTGTACTTTCCCGACAGGTATAATTATTATCAGAAATAAAGTAAATTTTTTGTCCGCCAGTTATTCAGCTTGTGCGGTATATGCTAAAACAATCATTCACCCCAGTGTTGGTGAAAGTAGTGGATATTTACCTCCAATAGACAAATAATTTATGCATTATATTTGGCACATGTGAAATGCGACTTCAAATCAAATCAAATCAAATATCAAACCTACCTAAGTCAAATCTTCGAATGTTTCAGTCCCAGATTCGGCTAAGGTCGCATTTAATTCGAAACTGTCAATTTTAATTGACACCTGCATTTAATTCTGGAATTAAATTCGCACTTGTAAAATGCAACGTTTGAACGGGGCCAAAACTTTATCAGTTTGCCAGTGATATATATGAAGTTCAAGAGGGATTTCCATTAAGGAAAAATATTTGCAAATGGTACGCGCGGATTAAACGGAAATTTTCCGCAACAAACAAATTATCGACGTTTGGAGTTACTCCACCGTTACCGCTCAAAATTTCATTTCTATTTTGTTATCTTATTGTGTATCGTGTAAGATTTTGATGTACCAATGAAATTGGAAGTTGGCAAAGCCTTTCAATTTTTCCATGTGGCACCAACTGAATTCCAAAGCGAAAATTTTAGCTAAATTGAAAAGCGACCCAAATCACTCTTACGGCAGATTTCGATTTACGACCACGAACTGATTAATAAACCTCACTGACATAGGAGCGCACATTTACTTGGTGACAAGCACTGCTATCTTACCATTGAAACGACTGGTCTGACTGGTTAGAATTCCATGATAATAAGCCACCAAAAGAAACGTTGTAGTTATCGAGATCCCAAACACAAGCAAATTAGCTCTAGGAAAACTGTAGGACATCATCGTTGTCTCATAATTCAATCAATATGTGACTTGCATCGAAGCCATGTTGGTGGATAAAACAAAAGAAAATTTATTCACAAAGTCTGTATAAGAATGGCTGGTAACTTCCAAGATGCCATGACGTTACATGCAAACCAACAAATCAAGAACAACAGTAAAGGCTGGTTTCCATATGATCGCAGACGATCGTAGATCGCAGATCGCAAACAATCGCAGACGATCGCATAAAGGCTCTTTCCATATACCGTATTTTCTCGATTACACGCAGGCTTCGTTTTAACGCTGGGTCAAAACTGCCGATTTTTAAATAAACGCCGGGTGCGCTTAATCGGGGCCCCGGCGTTTGTTCGGGGTCCCGGCGTGTATTTTTTAATCGTTTTATTAAGTTAATATTTATCGGTTCGGAGCAAGTGCGGCTGAGGGAGAGAGAAACGATGCTACACTCCTTCAGGAGAGAAAATAAAAATTTGAAATTCGATACTATTTTCCAAGCTAAATTATTCACTTTGTGTTTATGTTTTTGTGTCAGTGTTTTCGTTTTTTTGTGTAGAGCGATGCAAATAATTGTTCAAAGGTGTGCTATAAGGCAAATGGTCTTCCAAGCTCTTTCCGTACCAAAAAGAAAAATCATTGAGAAATGAGTGATTTTAGAATGCTTTCATTAAATGTTAGAGGCTTAAGCAATTTTAAGAAACGACGCACAATTTTTGCATGGTGCAGAAAACAAAATGCAAATATTATTTTTCTTCAAGAAACGCATTCAACTGGGAACAATGAGAAACAATGGAAAGCTGAATGGGGTGCCCCTTGGGGGCTTGCTCATGGGAGTAATACTCTTTCGAAACGGATTTGATTGCAAGATAATTAAAAAAGTCATCGATCCCAATGGGAGATATATTAGTATTGAAGTTCAAATTAATGATGAAAAATATTTTTTAGTGAATGTTTACGGTCCAAACAATGATAATAAAGCTGTGCAATTCTATGATCACTTAATTGCCGTTTTAAGGAAAGAAGGTCTCGCTTATAAGGATAAAATAATAATAGGTGGCGACTTTAATTGTCCCATTAACCCACTACTGGACAAACAAAGTGGGATACTGGTATTAAGGAAGAAAGTTGTTGAACACATTGAAGAAATACATTCAAACAACTTTCAATTTGCATAACGTATGGCGCGTTAAAAGCCCTCAAGCAAAAAGCTCTACATGGTCCCAAAAATCTCCTTTTATTTTTTGTAGATTGGATTATTGGCTCATTTCAAATTCACTTCAGGACTTGATTAAAGATGTCAACATCATTGCAGCAATAAGGACTGATCACTCAGCAATTTTCTTACATCTACAGGAAATCGAGAATTGTCAGCGAGGCCCGGGGTTTTGGAAAATGAATACCTCCTTATTGCCTGATGAAAATTTTGGTCAAAAGATGAAAGAAAAGCAAGATCAATGGAAAACAGGGGGAGAGGAATTTTCGGATGTAAGAGTTGTTTGGGATTGGATTAAATGTAATGTGCGACTCTTTACGATAAATTACTCCAAAGAAGTAGCTAAGACCAAAAGGGAGAGAGAAGAAAAGCTGGAAAGAAAATTGCAAATTGCGCAAGGACAATTTCAGCAGACTCTCTGTGAAGAGGTCCAAAAAATTCTTGATGAATGCAAAGCGGACTTGGAAAATTTTTATAAGGAAAAGGCAAATGGATTGATTGTACGTGCCAGAGCGAAGTGGCATGAATACGGCGAAAAGAGTACTAAATACTTTTTGAGTTTAGAAAAGAGAAATTACACCAGGAAACACATAAGAAAGCTCTGTTTTAGTGGAGTCATCACAAAAAATTATCAAAAAATATTGGAGTCCTCTTCGGAGTTTTACAAGAATCTATACAGTAGCAAATCGAAGATACACCAATCTGACTCATTAGACCACTTTCTTGGAAATTCGAATATTCCACGACTATTGCAAGAGGAAAGATTAAGCTGCGAGGGTCAAATAACCATAGAGGAATGTGTTGAGGCACTTGATACATTTGACACGGGGAAAACGCCTGGAAATGATGGAATTCCTGCTGAATTTTATAAAATTTTCTGGAATTCTGTTGGTGAGTTAACGACTGAAGTATTTAATCATTCTTTTGAGCTAGGGCAAATGTCAAACTCTCAAAAGAAGGCGATCATCACCTTCATTGACAAAAAAGGAAGGGAAAGGATGTTCTTGGAAAATTGGAGACCAATCTCCTTGAATGTCGATTCAAAAATCGCAACTAAGGTCGTCGCAAATAGAATAAAAAATGTTTTTCCCTCTGTAATCTATCCAAATCAATCCGTTTTTATTAAGGGTAGGTTTATTGGAGAGACAGCTCATTCAATCTTAGATATTATCGCCCACACTGAATCACTACAGATCCCAGGTGTTTTACTGTTTGTTGATTTTGACAAAGCTTTTGACTCCATAGAACATGAATTTCTTTATAAAGCATTACAGTGTTTCAATTTCGGACCCTTCTTCATAAAGTGGATTCAAATGTTTTACAATAACCTCTCAAGTTGTGTTCCTAACAATGGTTTTTTCTCTTCTCCTTTTCAGTTAGAAAGGGGTGTTAGGCAGGGAGACCCTCTATCGCCTTATTTATTTCTAATTTCCATTGAAATTATGGCAATATCTATAAGAGCAAATGAGAATATTGAAGGCATAAAAATTGGGGAAGATGAAACCAGGTCTTTGTTGTATGCCGACGACATGACAGCTACTCTAGCAAATATTTCATCAGTCGAAAAAGTAATACAAATCCTAAATGACTTCGAAACTGAAAATGTTCCGGCTTAAAAATGAACCTTTCTAAAACCAAAGCTACGTGGATTGGAAAAAACAAAAATTCTTTAGAAACATCTCTGGGTCTTGAGTGGTGTACAGGTGTCGAGACCCTAGGTATTTACTTCTCCTGTGACCATAAACATGTTATGAAACAGAATTTCCAGGATAAATTAAATGAAGTTCAAAAAACGATTAACTTATGGAAACTCAGAGGTCTCTCACTATTTGGCAAAGTAACAATAATCAAATCTTTTCTAATCCCAAAATTATTATATGTATCCTCAATAATAGAAACCCCACCCAAAATTATTAAACAGATGGAGAAAATGATCTACAAATTTTTATGGAAAGGCCCTGATAAAGTCACATGGCTTTCTGTTATAAATACCTTAAAGAATGGTGGATTGAACCTTACAGACCTTGAGCTACATATTAAAGCATTAAGATTGTTCTGGATTCCGCGTCTCTTAGATGAGAAGGGAGGGCCTTAGATTTCTTATCTTAAATACAACTTTAAAAAAATACGGAGGATGTTTTCTTTTTAGCTGTAACTATGATGTAAATGATCTTGACTTAAGTCTCAGTATTAAGTTTTACTTACAGCTTCTTATATGGTGGGCGGATTTTAGATGCTCCTTTTCTGATGTGAATTATTCTCAAAATGTAATTTGGAATAATAAGGATATACGAATAAACAATTAACCCGTTTTTTATAAAACTTACTTTGACAAGGGCATATTTTATTTGAATGATTTACAGTTTGATGTTGACAATGTACGCTCTTACGAACCCTTTAACCCCTTCACTGCCTGTATGACGTACTGGGTACGTCATATTTTTCTTACTTCGTGTGCCTTTACGACGTACTGAGTACGTCAAGAAAATGAAGGCCTCAGATGGAACCCTGGCACCCAAAATACAAAAGCGCCTGGCATATTTGACCCAGAAAATCCTTCCGGAGCCTGGTACCAACTAGGTTTCAGTCTCCAAGAGGTGTCTGCTCGGGTTTCTCATAATGTTCACAAATAATGTGTCGGTCATCTTGGCTTCTTCACGGGTCGAAAAATCCCTCTTTCTACATGGAATAATCATGCCAAAAGTGAGAGGATGTAATACAGACAAGGTAAAGGGCGTGAAATAGAATTGTCATAGAGGAGAAGAATCATTCAGTGTTGGCGACTTTAAGAAAAATGTTGAGAAGAAGACTGAGCGATCATGTCGTGCTTTTTGAAGCAATGCATCAGGTCCAATTTCTGTTTCTGGCATCAAAATGTGAAGGTAACAATGTCAAAATGAGCTCTAAGTAAATATTTCAATTGCACTTTCAAACCATGTGTACTTGCGTTTTGTTATACCTCCAGGTTTTAGCATTATTTTTGTTTTTCTACCATTCTGTCAAATTACCACTTAAATAATTAACTCTCCCTTGGCACTGGGCAATACTTGGGGGTTGGCAGTGAAGGGGTTAAGAAGAAAGGACTTAACACTAATTTTTTGACTTGGACAGCCTTGAGATCCTCTACTATTAATATGAAATCAAAAAACTCCTGCTCCATTCCCACAGCGGGTAATCTCGATCATATGAACTTCGAATGTAAATCTAAATCTTTTAATGCATATACGGCAAGGTGTAAACAGTTTTATTCTACGATGATATCAAGAAAAAACGAGATCCCCGAATGGCTTTAAAAAGTTGATAGCAGATTTCGAGCTCTCAAATGCGCAGGAAGTTTTCTCTATTCCTTACCTTGTTGCGAGCGAAACATGTGTTTGGTCGTTTCAGTACAGAGTATTGAATTTCATTTTGTTTACGAATGATAAACTGTTCAAAATCGGTTTAAGTGATTCAGACAAGTGCTATTGTTGTGGAACCTATGTATAGGTTCCACAAAAATAGCACTTGTCTGAATCACTTAAACCGATTTTGAACAGTTTATCATTATATACGGAAAATCTGTACCACCTCTTCTTTAACTGCTCCTCTGTGCAAGCCTTTTGGAACGTATTTACACTCTGGTGGTTTGGTCTTAGTGGCGAATATTCAACTTTGTCTTTAAAAGATTTGATAATTTTAGGGAAATTAACTATTTGGGAATGTAGAAAAAATAACACCTCTCCAATGTTTAGTTTGTTTTTGCACAAGGTTGAAGTTAAAAAACAAGTTGAAAAAATAATTGCTATAAGAAACAGAACCCTTCGCGATTTTCAAATTAGATGGGAGCTTCTCATATAGCTTTTGTTTGCCTTTATTTTTCTTTTAAGGAAAAGAATGGAAGACCAATGCATAAATTTAGATCTTCTATCTATCTTTATTTATTAGTTTATTAGTAGTTTAATTTTTGTTAGAGAATTAACTGGGCGCCGCCTTTGTCGGTGTGTGTTCGTTGTGAAATGCGAAAAAGAAAATAATACTTTTTGTATCTATTAGTATAATTAGCCGTTTGTGTTGTTAGTAGAGTTGGATACTGTAAGTAGTGCAATTATTAGTGACTGTAAGTAGAGTAATGTAAATAAGCATTGTAATAAGTGTAAGTGGTGTTCATATTGTATTGTAAGTATTGGGTTTTTCGAAATTAAAAAAAAACTTAAATAACCAGTTTACACCAACGAGGAGGACGTTGGCGACATTACCGTTTATAAAATTAAAACTTTGTTCTCATATCATTTACTTGCTCCTACATCATTCATATATTGTTTATGTGCTGTTTGTTAGTGATACAAATCTTGATTGCAACATGGTACACGTGACGTATGTACGGTACCATAAGACTGTAACTTCGGGTAATCCAGGGGAAAATTGTCCAGGACTGACAAACTGCCCCTAGGTTTCCGAGGATCGGTGAATCAGCGTGGAAAAATGGCTGAAAATCGCATTTCATTTATAAACGCTGGACCCCGATTAAACGCCGGCCTCGAAAAAGCGCCGGGTCAAAACTGCCGAATTTTAAATAAACGCCGGGAGCGTTTAATCGAGAAAATACGGTACGTGCGGTGGATATAGATCGTGTCTAAAAGTACACAAGAGTGACCACGAGTGACAACGGGTGAAAATACATCAAAATATTGTACTGACGTCATTTTCTCAAATATTCACTATTTAACCGCAAATGGACCGTTTTCGGAGGCCTAAATCTGAGCTGATTTTCGAAAAGGTGGCCGTAGAAGTTTTCAGCTCAAAGGCAGACTTTCTCTTTCTTTGAGCTGAAACAACCAAGAAGTTCAACGCCTTGCGCTGAATTAAACTTGAGGAGGGGCTGCGTCACCTGATACACCAGCACACTGGCCAGGGACGGGTCAGGAGTCTAAAGTGGGAGAGGGGAGGAGTGGGGATAAAATGGCTGGTTATGTTGTCCGGACTGAAAATTTTTCATTCTTTCTCCAGTCAAATAAACAAAGGTAAAAGATTAATCTAACGCAGCCTGTCAAAGTCCAGTGTATTCTGAGGTATAAGTAGAAGCAGCAGTTCAGCCAACAGTGACTGTCAGGGGAGGGGTAACTGCTAGATGTAGGGCCGGCCTTTCACTGTGTGGCCACCTAATGGGCAAATCACTATTCGTTCCTTAACATTTTGGAGTCCCAAAATTCTGTAAAGGCAAAGTCAACAAAAAAGGAAGGGGGTGGAATTAAAGGTAACGGGATGAAGTAGATTTAGACCACCCCACCCCACACCCCTCCCCACATCTGCTCCCCTCTCGTCTGTCAGAAACGTCTTTAGGATCAAATTTACCTATTTTGTTCTCCGAAAACGGTCCATTTGCGCTTAAATAGTGACTATTTGATAAGATTACGTCATTGTGGGGACGACATCTGTATCCCAGTTAAGTCTTTGAACGCAATTCCTTTTCGTTAAGACTCTGCACAATACAGTATGTTTTTGAAAACAGAAACTCCAATAAGCTATTCCAAGTGATCCATTTCGACATTCACATCTGCTGGATAGTGATTCGCTCGCACCTTGTACACCTTAACCTGTACAGCATCACTGACAAATAGATATGCCTACATTAAGGACCCATGCATGTTGCAATGGGTGCCTTAAAAGCTCCCCTTTTGTTGTCATCCTTTGGTCTGTACTTCTTGAGTACTACTGTGTGAGTTACTGTTTCGGCATTCTCTGTAAGAATCTTTCTCACAGATGGAATAGAGATCCGGCTCCATTATAGAGCTGGTCGACATCTTGAAGATCACGATTCCACACTGCACTTAGTGGTAGTAGGGGTGCTTGTATTAAATGGAAGGTACTGTCATTTCTCTGCTCCCTGAGTTGAACCAAGTTTACTCGGTACTTGTCTACTAACAGGAACCAATTTTAGAAACTTTGCCGTTTTCTCTTCGCAACATGTACACCATCTGGAATGGGAGATATGATTGACAAAAGCGGATTTGGTACCTATGTTAACATTGAAGTTAGATTTTATTGTAGGGGCTCGGAAAGTTAAAAATATCTATATATATTTTTGAAAGTAGATTGGTGTTCCCTTGTTCCCAACAATCTAATCAGGATTTCCCTTGTTCCCAGAAAATACGATGACAATATCCCATGTTCCATGAAAATGAATGCTCCTGTTTCCTTGTTCCCTAAAACCACTGAGAGGGGCTAATTTGGGAATGTAGAAAAACTAAAACGTTACCTAAGTTTAGGCTCCACTTTAAGAAAAAGGTAGAAATAAAAGGGAAACTGGAAGTTTTGATAGCTTACAAAAACAAGACGCTCCCCGAATTTCACAAGAGATGGGAACCTTTTTTGTATAATATTTTAGAAGAAGACGCATAGATGACCGGCTACTAAATTCATAATCCTTCGCTTTAGTAGAACATGTGTGTTCAACCATATTTTAGATTTCGTAAATATATTCTTACTAGGTATCTGCAAGTAGTGTAAGTACCGTATTGTCAGCAGCGTAAGTACCGTATTGTTAGTAGTATGTAAGTGATATACGAAGTGATCCCAAAAATAAAATAAAAATAAAAAAGCGGCAAATCAAGATGAATGGTTGATGCAAAAAAGATATATTTTTTTTCAACTCAAAGGTAAAAATTCCTCTTCCGCTTTGTAGGATAATAATTGTTCACGATTTTGAAGCTGTAGTTATTAAAGAACGGATTTCGATTTGCGAATTAACAATGATTTTAGATCAGCAAGAGAATTAGAGAAATGCCAGCGAAAGAATATTCTTGTACCATAACAACCAGGCCATTCAATTTTATAAAAAGAGTTCCTCAAAACTCAGCTTTAATATTCTCATATTTACATCGGGGGTGGTAGACGACATAAACAGATGGGTCCTTGACAGACATAATAATAATAATAATAATAATAATAATAATAATAATAATAATAATAATAATAATAAAAATAATAATAATAATAATGATAATAATAATAATAATAATAATAATATTAATAATAATAATAACAATAATAATTATAATAATAATCATAACAATAATAATAATAAGTCGTGGACAAGGAGAATAAGAAAGTATCGGTGATAGAGATGAGCTGCATGCCCTTGGGTTGAAAACAGGGAGGAGAAAGATGCCGAGAAGACAACAAAATACGGGCCATTACGCTGGGAGCTCGAGCAGAGATATCCTGAATATCGTGTGAGACAGTTCAATATTATTGTGGATGTACTCGGAGGTTACTCAAGAGATGTCAGGAAGGCACTTAAAGAGCTAGTGGGAGATAAAAGCGACACAATAGCTCTGCAGATACAGAAATCAGTTATCACAAGCTCACACAACATTGCCAGGCGCTTTAAGCTTTTGAAATAATGGACATTAGGCGTTTTATTATACTTTTATTTTTATTTATTTTTTAAGTGTTTTCATCGCGATGAACAGAACTTTTAGTATTTAGATTGAGGATTTTATGGATGGTAAATAGTTTTAGAATATAATTACTACGATTTTTATGATTAGAAGTTCGGAGTTTAATTGTGTGGACTTTGGTCGTTACATTGATTGGCTACGGCTGGCCGCCCAATCATTGTTTAGGTAATCTGGGCATCCAGAAGTTTTTACTGCCATAATAATAATAATAATAGTAATAATAATAATAATAATAATAATAATAATAATAATAATAATAATATGAAGAAGAAGAAGAATACGTTAACAATATATTTTCAAACTTCTACAATCATAAGATCCACTGTATGCAAAATTGAAAGGATATCTGAACGAAAAACAAGGATAAAAGTGTGCTCCTACTTATCATAAAACTTTGAGCAGAAGATGGTGAGAATATCGTGTACCAAAGCCTTTCAAAGTAATGTCCTTCCTCCGGATTTGGATGATCATCCACAAATGAAATCGCTTTTTTATAAAAGTCAATTGGATGTTTCTTAATCATGTCCCGAGTTGCTGCAAAACATCCTCTCGGGCATGCAGAAATGACCCTTGGGTGTGGATAACCAAACAGTTCCTTAAAAAATTCTCCTAAACTCAAATTAGCGCGACGAATTTCTCCACTCTTCAACATCGCCAGCCACTTCCCATAGTGACCAATTCTGCCCCAGTCCTTAATTCTACTTTGAACGTTACAAACAATGTTTCTCTTGACGTTGTCAACGTAATCCATAGCATTCCTGAAGCATAATCCGCCACCAGCAAGTTCTTCACCGTCACCTTGAAGAAAAACAGTTATTTCAGGCAAGGTATCATAGTTGTTTATAATGTGATACAGATACGTATGACTCTCCCGTCCAATATTGGGTAACCATTCCCAGGCATTCAATGGCAGCGATTGAGGTTGGAGATCTGTCCCTTTGTGATAAACATGAGTGTGATTGGCTATTGGCATCAGCCAATCAAGATTTTCGTTATAATGAGCTATCACAAATTCGTAGTCCAGCAACTTCTTATTGCAAAACGTTCTAGTGTCTTTCCTGGAATTCATACAATGTGTACCAAAGAAGGTGTTCTCCCGAACGCCTTTTAAAAGCCTGTCGATGACTTCAACACCCTGCATGAATGAGTGGTCTTGGTTTCCAACCTCGTACTTCCAGCCTCCAAACCAGCCCCGAGAGAAAATACCTTTGGATTCTAACCAAGATAGCACTTTTTGGAGAATCATTTCTCTGTTGATTGATGGAACTGGGTAACCATGGTCTAATCGGTGATAGTATTTTGAAATAACCATTTCTGGTGTATTAATGAACCCGTAACTAATTAACGCATTTATGGTAACGTCGATCAAATGGTCCTTTGTCCACTTCTCTGAAGTTGAGTTATTTTTCGGCTCTGCTGCCTCACACATAATTGACCACTGCCTCCCAGGCTCTGGAACGTGATCATCTGAGTAGCTGGAGAAAACCGTTATTCGATAGAAAGGAGAATCAGAATCAGGAAAGTACATCAAGGACTTGTTTAGAAGCCTTAAGGGAGGTTGACCTGTCAATCCAATACCTATCAAGTGAGTGTGCGTATAAACAAGTTGTGAAGTTAGTTCTTTCATCTTCTGGAGTGAACCGTCTCTACCTGTTATCATATTGACAAAAATGTCAAGTGGTACTGTTGATATCAAAGAGTCAAACTTAAAAGTATGTTTTCTTTTCTTAAGCAGTGGATCTGTCTCCACGATAACAGAGTTTGTGTCAATGTCTATCCCTATAGCTTTATGGCGGAACTTAAACCACTGACGTGGAAGAAGATCAGTCACTGCTTGCCATATGGAACCTGTTCCATTATACCTTGGAAATCGAAAAACATTATTAAGTTCCCACGCAGAGTCTTTTACAGCAGTTCCATTGTCGTATTCAGCAATCTTAAGCTTGATCTTGGCAATGTCTGGAACAGTAACTCGCTCGCCCACCCAGACAGAGCTCATTTCAGTAGGATCTACCGTCCAAAATTTTCTGTAATATTTTCTCATGAACACCTCACATAGGCCTGTGCCAAAATGACGAAGAAGCCATTCATCAAAGTTTGCAGGCCTTTCCTTCACTGGATTTTTGGCAATTTCTTCACGCCCTGATAGACACTTTTGCTGGTCCAATTTGTCCATCATTTCAATGTTGTTCTGAACTGAGTATGGAATAAATCTTCGGTTTCCATCAGACCCCATCATGAATGCATATGCAGCCCTTGGTCTCTGATTCCAGTCCTTTACCGCTATGTCCAACATCCAGTTAAAATACTCGTAATGTGAAAATATCACGTGGCCTCCCATGTCCCAGAGAAAGCCTTGGTCATCTCTCTCAGATTTAGCTAGTCCTCCAGGCTTTCCGTGTTGTTCAAGAATGGTGATCGATGTGTTACGAAATGTTTTACTAAGGTTATAAAGTCTAAAAGCAGCACCTAGAGCCGTTGGACCCGCACCAATGATGATGATCTTGTGTTTGGTGTCGCTGGCTATTTTTGGAGCGGCAAGACCTGTAGGCGGAACAACAAAAGGAAAGATCAAAGAAGCTGCGTTGACGTCAAGAGAACGGAATTCTAATCCTGTTTCTCTCTGACGCAGATGATTCGGGATGTCTGTAATTTCGTGTTTTCATAATTCAGTAATTTCATTTTAAAATCAAGCCTTACATTCCAAGACAAAAATTCTGCTCAAAGAAGCGAAAATCGTGACAACCGGAAACGTCCATCCACTAAGAGTAAACTACACTAAGGATTCGTCAAAACCTCCTGAAAACCTGCAGAAAAAACCTTATCACTTGTGACCCGCTTATAATACCGGCTTACCCCCGGTCTGTCTAAGAAGGCTATACTCCTTTAGGCAAGGATATTGAAAAAGTTGCCTTAACATTCCAAACGAAATCCAAAATCAAAATTCTAACTCGAGATCCTGACTGGTAATACCAACCAGGGGTCCCTGGCTGAAATCCTAACTTGAACTCTTGATTAGGAATCTTGACGTAAGAGGCTGACTCGGGGTCTTTGATTTCTAGATCTTGTTTTCTAGGCAGAGGTATAGTCAACTAAACGCAAGGCTAAAGCGTTGTCCACTTATCTTGTTCCGCTTTAATAAAACAACGAGCCGAGTTTGATCAACTTGATACATGTATCCTTTCATATACTTTGACTCACATTCAATCATTCAAATAATTTTCTAGTTAATATTTTATTATGCAATATTTGAAGTAACGCACGTCAGTTCTACTTTCCCCACAGGTATAATTATTATCAGAAATAAAGTAATTTTTTGGTCCGCCAGTTATTCACCCCAGTGTTGGTGAAAGTAGTGGATATTTACCTCCACTTTGGTGGATAATAGATAAATAATTTATGCATTATATTTGGCACATGTGAAATGCGACGTCAAAGCAAATCAAATCAAATATCGAACCTACCGAAGTCGAATCTTCGACTCTTTCAGTCGCAAATTCGGCGTAGGTCGTATTTAATTCGAAACTGTCAATTTTAATTGACACATGCATTTAATTCTCGAATTAAATTCGCACTTGTAAAATGCAACGTTTGAACGGGGCCAAAACTTTATCAGTTTGCCAGTGATATATATGAAGTTTAACAGAGATTTCCATTAAGCAAAAATGTTTGCAAATGGTACGCGCGGATTAAACGGAAATTTTCCGCAACAAACAAATTATCGACGTTTGGAGTTACTCCACCGTTACCGCGCAAAATTTCATTTCTATTTTGTTATCTTATTGTGCATCGTGTAAGATTTTGATGTACCAATGAAATTGGAAGTTGGCAAAAAGCCTTTCAATTTTTCCATGTGGCACCAACCCAAATCACTTTTACAGCAGATTTCGATTTACGACCACGAACTGATGAATAAACCTCACTGACATAGGAGCGCACATGTACTTGGTAACAAGCACTGCTGTCTTACCATTGAAACGACTGGTCTGACTGGTTAGAATTCCATGATAATAAGCCATCAAAAGAAAACTTGTAGCTATCAAGATCCCACACACAAGCAAAATAGCTCTAGGAAAACTGTAGGACATCATCGTTGTCTCATAATTCAATCAATATGTGACTTGCATCGAAGCCATGTTGGCAGACAAAACAAAAGAAAATCTATTTACAAAGTTTGTATAAGAATGGCTGGTAACTCCCCATGACGCCATGACGTTACATGCAAACCATCAAATCAAGAACAACAGTAAACATCACACGCAAATTTTAAGTCGCAAAGTCGTTTTAATTCATTAGTTGTCAATTTTTTTGGATCCTTCTGACCATAAGTCTGGTCACACTAAAATCTAACGTTTTCATTACGAATGCAAAGTTAGTAATATATGGCGTGTGACCACGCTGCATGAAAATAAGTAACAATTCTAAATATAAACTGAGGTATTACTCGAGAATTTCATTTTTACCGATAAGACCTTGACCGTTTTCAACTGTTATTTATCACCGTCATCGTGTTCTTTTTGGAGATTATTGATCTGTATCGCCTTTTCTGGTATCTTCACATGGGGTTTGCTCGCTGATGATTTTGTTAAGTTTAAACCAGCTCCTTTAATTTCCTTATGTTTTATCGGCTCTGTTTTAAATTTCTTCTCTGGTGGCTGAGCTATCGACAGCAGTTGGCGCCATTCTCGATGGTTTCAACCCATGGTTGCAGAGTTAGGTCTGCTGCAGACACCGCTCCAGTCATGTGCCGAACCTAATTCTGATTTAAGTTCGACTCTGGAGCGACTTAGGAGCGACGACTGAGTCAAACGGCGTACTCTCTGCCACACCAAATTCGTCAAACCTTGCAGAAAAGAAGTAAACAATTTTCACTGAGACGGAAAGTCAGGAATTCTGTACAAACATGTGGCTGATCTGGTTTAGTTATCGTTAAATAACAAAACAATAAGAGAAACTAAACTTTATCGGTGATTGTCAATGACTTTTTCCGATAGTTTTAGCTTTAAATTCTACATTTCGAGTCAGGATGAAAACAGCAGGTAAAACAGATTAATGGCAAAGAAATTCTCTCTAAATAAATCACAAAGCCTAGCGAATTGAAAGCTTAAAGACGAGATTCAAGAGAATCAAACCACAGTCACGATTGTACTTACTTTACGGTTAAGGTGGGGTTACTACCTGAAAGCCGTTTTCACGCCGCTTAAAATCGGTTCAACGGAAATATCTCGTTCGCGTTTCAAGCAATACAAAAACCCTATGCTCATTACACAACTCAATGTTTTGGGGTGTTTTGTAAAATTTGGGTGATTTTAGGTATATTTGGGAGGAGATAGTTTTTCTCAAAAGAGTAGTGAAATTAAGAGAAATAAGAAATAGATTTAGTGAAGTTTTAAAATTAGAATTTGTAGTTAATAATTAATAGACAGATACCAAGTTAGTCCACTTGCAACCTGGGGTGCTCTTGCGAGGGTATCAATTGTCTGTTAGTGTTCCAAAAATCATTTTCTTTATCAGTCTATCCATTCTTAAAACCTCTTCAAATTTCACTCAAATTCGGGTGTACCCCCGCCTTAAAACTGCATGTGTGACTTGTCACGGTATGGAGCTTTGAGCCAATCACAATCGCCGGCAAACAATGGGTAATTTATGCATTAGGTTCGGCACATGAGAGGAGCGGCGTCTGAAGCAGCTGCCGCTCCAGTGTCGCATAATGCGGTACTGACCCTGTCGAACTCAACGATCTTTGCCGCACCAAATTAAAACTGCCGTCTGGATCAGGCCCGTACATAACAAGCTGAGACCCTCTTTTTAGACCAACGCTACCCGACTTTCAAAGACGAGTGCTTCACATATTTGCCGGGTGAATCTAGATCGTGTCTAAAAGTACACAAGAGTGACCACGAGTGAGAATACATCAAAATATTGTACTGACGTCATTTTATCAAACAGCCACAAGTGTTCCAGGGGCCAAAACATGTGGTCAACCGATTCGGCTGAAACTTGGCACAGAAATTGGTTGCCATGAGATATTTCAAGAGCCAATTTGGCTCACTTTTCTGACTTTAAGTTTTGGAGTTTCAGGGGGGGTCTCATTTTTTGCCCTTTGATCACAAAAAATCCATCCTTTCAGGGGTCATTTTGAAAGTGCCATAAAATCCAACTGGTAAATTGTGCTGCCAAATAAATTTGTCTATGAATATTACTATACTAGAGCTTTTATTTCATGCATGTAACTTTGTCCTCAAGGTATTGGACAGAGAGGAGCCTGGGGCTAGAGTTTGGCCAAAATTAATGTCAAAATTACAACTTAAAATTGCCATTTTTCAAAAAATCAATGTATCTACCTGCCTTCCTGCATAACACCCGTACCTAAACCATTATTTACTTTAGTGACCCAATTATCAAAATCAGTTGAGAAAAATTTGGCTTATCACGGTTTGTTGAATTTTTGTCACAAACACTCCATGCAAAATGGAATTTTGAGCATAATTCATCAGTGCCATAAACAAACCAAATTGTTGACAAGAAACCCTTATTCTGTATTTGGTCAGTGAAAATAAATTGTTAAAGGTAAATCAGTTTAATTCTTTAGAAATACTCTGATTCTTACCTTACAATTACTCTTAAAGGCCTTTGATTGGCACAACAAATACCCTGATTTAGCAAAACAAGGGTTAATTACTTTGAAAACCTAGTACCCATCAAACAGCACAAATGATGAAGGCCTTACCTCAATATAACGATCTTCCTAAACGATGCTTAAATATTTTTATTGATTAATATTCAGTCCCAAGTCATAATAGGCCTTATCACGGTTTTCGACGCCATTTTGACGAGCTCGAAATAACAGTGTTTGTATGGAAATCCGACGTCAAATAATTTTCATAAAACATCGCTTCTGAAAAATTCATGAATTGGAAACTTTTGGCACTAGGAAAAGGATTTTAAGAACAAAATTGGACGGATGTAGCTGTTCCAGAAAGCGTCCAGTCGTGTTTTGAACTTTCCATACATTTGTTTGTTAGCGAACCAGCCGTGAACTGCTCTAAAAATAGCTCGCGGGAAAAAAAATACAGGAAAATGTATGGAAAGTTCTTGCCTAGTGATGCTAATGCATTACTCACCTAATACTTTCTTCACTCAAGCGTTTCCCTAGAGAGTAGATTTCTGGCTTTCTGCCTGTGTGTGTGTGTGTGTCCTCTGTGTGTTACTCGCTGAATCTCTCACCGTAATATTCAATCAATCCTTGATAACCGGTATCTTCCCTAATGAATGGAACTGAATCTGCTCCACTGTATAAAAACTCTCTGAGGCGTACTGAGCCGACAAATTACCGACCAATATCAGTAATTCCAGTGGCGGCCAAAGTTTTTGAACGCATAATTTACGACCAGATATATTAATATCTAACTAAGAATAGCCTCCTTACGCGTCATCAATCAAAAAAAAGTGGTTTCCGCTCTCTACACTCCACGGTTAGGGCACTACTTGAGGCTACTGATAGCTGGGATTTGAATATTGATCGTGGTTTTGTCAACGCTGTTGTCTTTTTAGACCTTAAAAAGGCCTTTGATACAGTTGATCACGAAATTTTATTACGTAAATTGCAATATTACGGAATACGACGGACTAGTCTTAAATGGTTTACTTCTTACTTAGATAATCGAACTCAAATCTGTGATGTAATTATGATCTAAGCTGAAGTGTACACTTGGTTATCAGCCAACAAGCTTACTTTAAATCTAACAAAAACGGAGTTTATGCTAATTGCATCTAGGCAGAAGTTATCGAATATTTCAGAGAGACCCTCTCTAACTATAAATAACATGGCTGTGGAACAGGTAGCATCAGTCAAATCTCTTGGGGTCTACATCGACCAAACTTTAAATTGAGAGTGTCATATTGAAAATTTCTCTAAAAAGATTGCTTCCGCTATTGGTGCAATTAAGCGCATAAGACATCTAATGCCATTTAATATTTTAATCAATGTTCAATGTTTATCATAGCTTTCTTCAACCTCACTTTGATTATTGTAATGAGGTGTGGGGAAATTGTAACAAAGGCCTGTCTGATAAGCTTCAAAAGCTTCAAAATCGCGCAGCCCGCATTTTGATGTCCGCTGGATATGATAGCAACTTGGATGATTTGTTCCGGGCACTAGGGTGGCGAAAACTCTGTCATCAAAGATTGGACAAAAAATCAATTATGATGTATAAAACTTTAAATGGGATGACACCTGAATATTTAAGATCAAACTTTGTTTTTCGCGATAATTTGAATTCTTATCATTTAAGGAATACTGAAAACACGCTAACTCTTCCACAACCGCGCACTGATTATTTAAAGAAAAGTTTCTCATACAGTGGAGCTCAGTTGTGGAACAGTTTGCCAATAGAATTACGGCAAGCAACTTCCTTGAATGATTTTAAGACTAAATTGAAACGCCACAGTTATAAGTAAGATTTTTAAACACGGCCTCCAAGAAAAACAGCATTTATTGTTTAGCTTTGGTTTATTATTTTTTAACTTTTATAATCCTAGTTAGGTAGATAGATAGTTAGTTGATAATGATAATCTAAGTAGCTGATGGAAAAACCGTGTAAAATTAACAAATAGATTCCATTTTGCCGTGCGTCTGTACTCTGATAACGCACAGATGACGTCAAAACGTGGTGAGAACAAAGAACTACGCTACGAGCCGCAGGCGAGTAGCGTGACTGATGTTCTCACCACGTTTTGACGTCCTCTGTGCGTTATCAGAGTACAGACCCACGGCAAAATGGAATCTATTTGTTGTATACAATAACCAAGACATTTCAACACATTTCGTAAGCAAGCATCGCGTTGACTGAGCTGAGTCAAAAACTTTCCAGCAAACTCAGTTTTACATTATACAATGAACTGTGTAAAACTCGCGTTCTGATTGGTCTAGAGGAGTGTGTGATTAGAGTATAGACGCACGATTGACGTCATCGAGTGGTGTGACCGGCGCACGTGATCAGAGTCTAGAGTCCAGCCTGGTCAACAACGTTTTGCAAACTGTTTTTGCGAGTAGCTGAAGGGCAAATTTTCGCAGGAAAGGAAAACTGCCCAATTAAAAATTGGACAAAGACCGTTGAGAGTGATCTCAACCAGGACAAAAAAGCTAGAACTTTGTTGTGACGTGAAAAGGAAGCAATTATTTGTCGAAATATGTCGCCCATAGAAATCCGGTAATGGCGAGTAATCGATTACAAATCGCAGTGACGCGACTTACGTGCTGTAATATTTTGGGGTCAGGATTTCCTTCTGGAATAAAGGTTAGTTTTGAAAATATTGTTACTGAAATTCTGAAATTCTGAAAGTCAACGCGATGCTTGCTTACGAAATGTGTTGAAATGTCTTGGTTATTGTATAAAACAAATAGATTCCATCTTGCTGTGGTTCTGTACTCTGATAACGCACAGAGGACGTCAAAACGTCGTGAGAACATCAGTCACGCTACTCGCCTGCGGCTCGTAGCGTAGTTCTTTGTTCTCACCACGTTTTGACGTCATCTGTGCGTTATCAAAGTACAGACGCACGGCAGAATGGAATCTATTTGTTAACTACTACACACATGCAATTGTGATCTTCTAAATTAGAGTATAATCTGAAAGAATTTCAGTAACAATATTTTCAAAACTAACATTTATTCCAGAAGGAAATCCTGACCCCAAAATATTACAGCACGTAAGTCGCGTCACTGCGATTTGTAATCGATTACTCGCCATTACCGGATTTCTATGAATGAATGAATGAATGAATGTTTATTTCCCATAATTATAAGTAACATAAGAAGTACATAGTGCAATTTACATTGAAGTCGGGAGGAAGACTAAAGAAACCCTTACGGGCTTTTACAAAGTAGTCCCCCTTTGATTCAAATTACATTTTTAAGCTAAATTAATCAGGATATCAGGTTTGGTGTACAAATAACAGTAATAATAAAAGGTGCAAGTAAAATTATGTAAGTTAACGCCTATATCATAATCATTGAAAGAGAAGGAATTGCTTCATTTTCTTTTTGAAAACATGTATAGAAAGAGATCGTTTTATTTCTAGAGGAGTTTTGTTCCATGTATCAACTATCTTACTTCTTAAAGAGTATTTTCCATAGTTAGTTCGGTTAAAACACTTATGTAGATGTTTTGAACTCCTGGTATTATAATCATGGACTTGCGTGTTTTCAATGCAGAGGTCACTGAAATAGGTGGGTAACGATTTACTGATAAGACTAAAACTGAAAGATCCGATTAGTAGGTCATTAATTTGGTAAATATTTAAGAGACCCATCTTTATAAAAAGAGGAAGAGATGGTGCGGTATATGGAGAGAATGTTATGATACGTAGTGCTTTTTTTTGTAATTTGGACAATTTCATTAGCCTTGTGGGGTAATTATTTGCCCAAACGGTATTTCCGTAATGCAGGTAAGGGTAAATCAAACTATTGTATAATATTTTCAAGAGTACTTGACTGACATAGAAGCGAATCCTACATAGCATACCGGTGGCTTTTATTATCTTCTTAGTGATATAATCAATATGATTCTTCCATGTTAAGTGCTGGTCAATTATATAATTCCTAAGAATTTAGTTTTATCTACTCTCTGGATCTCCTTATAATCAAGCTTAAGAGTCAGTGATTTTTTTAACTGTTTCTTTGCTGTTCTAAATATTATGTAATTGGATTTTTTTATGTTGAGTGTAAGTTGATTTAGTGTTAACCATTCTTGAACATAAACTAATTCCGCATTTATATTACACTCGAGTTCATTTATGTCTTTACCTGAGCAAAACAGATTAGTATCATCTGCAAATAATATAGTAGATAAATTTTTGGTAGAATTGTTTAGGTCATTAATATAAATTAGGAAAAGTAATGGTCCAAGAATAGATCCTTGTGGGACCCCACACGTAATTGCCATTTCTGTTGATCTGATTTGATTATATTTAACAATTTGTTTTCTGTTGGTAAGGTAATCTTTTATCCACGCAAGACAATTTCCGCGTATACCATAGAAAGAGAGCTTCTTTAGAAGAATATCGTGATTTACTGTGTCAAACGCCTTTGATAAATCAAGAAATATACCAACAGTGAACTGGTTATTTTCTATCCCTTGTGTTATTTTATCAACAAGTTCAATTATTGCATAATCAGTAGTGCTTTTACTTCGAAATCCATATTGATGGTCAAATAAAATTTTATTTCTATCTACATAGTTCATTAATCTTTTGTACATCAGTTTTTCTAGTATTTTCGAAAAACAGGGGAGAACAGAGATTGGTCTGTAATTTGAAAATACATTTTTATCAGATGATTTATACACCGGTGTTACCAAAGCTACTTTCAATTCATCTGGGACTTTACCAGTTGAAAAAGTAAGATTAAAAATGTGAGACAGGGGTAGAGATATGTAAGGGGCGACATGTTTAACTACTTTGCTGTTTATGTCATCAATACCACAACTTGATTTGTTTGCCATTTTATCAATTTCTTTGTTTACTTCAGCACATGTAGTGTCATGTAAAAACATGGAGTCACAATAATTTCCCTTTAGAAATTTGTAAAATTCATCCGAACCGTCATCAAATTTCATAGCTAGATTAGGCCCAACATTTACAAAGAATTCATTAAATTTATTTGCAATCAAATTAGGATCACTGATTTCATCATTTTCATTGTTCAGAAAAGAACTGGGAAGAGAGTTATATGATTTTCTATTACCAAGTAATTCATTAATAGTATTCCACGTCGATTTTATATTATTTTGTCCTTGACTGAATTTTTTACAATAATAATTCTTTTTAGCAATTCTGATTAGATGATTCAATCTATGGGCGACATATTTCGACAAATAATTGCTTCCTTTTCACGTCACAACAAAGTTCTAGCTTTTTTGTCCTGGTTGAGATCACTCTCAACGGTCTTTGTCCAATTTTTAATTGGGCAGTTTTCCTTTCCTGCGAAAATTTGCCCTTCAGCTACTCGCAAAAACAGTTTGCAAAACGTTGTTGACCAGGCTGGACTCTAGACTCTGATCACGTGCGCCGGTCACACCACTCGATGACGTCAATCGTGCGTCTATACTCTAATCACACACTCCTCTAGACCAATCAGAACGCGAGTTTTACACAGTTCATTGTATAAATAAAGTTATCCTACCCTATCCTATCTCCCTTAATCCTGAATAACTTATTTTAGACACAGTATGCTGTTAACTTGCGAATAAATGTTGTCATCCATGCCATGAAGAAAAAGCACCATCGCGTGTAAAAAAAGTGTCTAAAGCATTCACCCGCAAGAGGCGTATGAGCAAATTCATGGCGGAGAGAATCTACAGGAACACTGGCGTTGTCGTTGCTATAGGCTCTGGTCAATATATACTGTATCTATGTTTTCTTATTTCCGTCCATGATACCCGGGGGTGGCACTGTTCTTTCAAGCAGATTCTTCAGTTTACTTTCCCCCTTCTTTTTAAAGAAAAAAAATTCTAACGGGTAAGGAAGATCATTCTAATGACATATTACCATTGCCATTCTATTGCCATTCTTGTAGGACCAGTAATCAAAACTTAAAAACAGGCGGATGTACCTTGCATTCGCTACCCCAATTAACGCATATACTAAAACACTATTTTTTATGAACAACCAGCTCTTTCACCGAGAAAATAAAGTTACTTTTTTGCATTGTTTTCAAGCTCGAAAACCGATCGTAATTTGCAAGCGCACTAGCGCATTCCGCATGTTCTGATCATCCTTTCCCTTGTACTTATGGTGACTCCAGTAATAAAATGATCTTGTAGTGAGTGCTGGCTCATTTAGCGGCTACAGAAGTCAACTTTTGTTAGCTTTGAATATTAAATTTTAACATCTTATAATTCAGTGAAAATATTGGCCAAGTACCATGTCTGTAATCACTGTGTAATCGGCGAAAAAACATTTAAAAATATACTTATCCAATATCGGGCTCATATAAGGTTTTGATGTACCGATGAGATTGGAAGTTGGTAAAAAGCCTTTTAATTTTCCCACTTGACATGACACCAATTTCCAAGCGAAAATTTTGGTTAAATGGATAGCGACCCAAATTACTTTTACGACAGATTTCGATTTACGACCACGAAATTAATAAACCGCACAACATAAGAGCGAACATGTACTTGATAAGTCGCACGAGGAGGAAACTTAAGCAACGACGACGGCAACGGCAGCGAGCACGCCACAAAACAATAGCCTAGCAATAGGTTTAATAAGCAAAAACACCAATCGCTCTGCACGTGCGTTATATGTTCTAGTACATTTCAAGGTTTTGTGGAGAACGTGAGCACACGACGGTGAATTTATCATTCTCTTTCCAGCGACACACCCGGCGATTTTATACGCTGATCGCGGCGAATTTGATCGCTAGCGAAAATCGCTTGCGATTGATGCAGACACACTTGGCGATTTTTTCCGCCGATCGATGTTGCAGTTTTGAACTAGTCATGTGATAAAATCGCCCAACCTGATGGGTTGGCTTTACTGGCGATTCGCAGCCGATGACAGTAGAAAATCGCGGGAACGAGCACACTTGGCGATTTTATACGCCGATCGCGTATAAAATCGCCGAGCGCGTCGCTGGCTTTACTTGAACGCCATCCATGTCAGTTTAGTTCCCGAATACTTTGGCCACATTGTGCAAGCTTAACAATTTGGAATAATAGCGAAGTATTGCAAGTAACCGGCGCGAGCTTATATTTTCAAGCAACGTTTTCGTTCCGTTTCCGGCGTCGTTGCTTAAGTTCCCTAAAAACAATAGCGTCTTTTCCGAGCGTTCACCACTGAATTATAAACAAGCGTTGCTGTCTTACCTAAATGAGCGGTTAGACTTCCAGACTCGTAATAATAAGCCACCCGAAGAAACGTTGTAGCCACCAAGAGTCCGAACACAAGAGAAGCTCCAAATTTGTAGGACATCATCGTTGACAGATAATTCAATATTTCAGTGTTCAAAGCATATCACAAGCGATCTTTCTCATCCCGACGTCAGTAGTCACCAAACCAAACCGTTGACGTTTTAAAGTTCCATTTAATGCTTACTTAAGAATCAAGAGCTGAGGTATTCCAAACGCATTGAGTTGTAGACGATATTTGAAACTTGTACAATCAACTGATAACAATGGTTCGACTGAAATAAATGAATGACAATAATTCTAAGAAACTAACGAAAATAATACAAAATCATTGCATAAAGTAAACTTACAAATATTCCTCTGATCCGGTTAGCGAAGAAAAGGACGACAAAACTTGATTAAAACGATGGGAATTACGAACAGTACAAGAACGAGCAAAGCACGAGGTGATTGAGAAACTTGATCCGCAATATGTGAATGTGTTATTGTGTAACATAATGTCACGCGCGCGTAAATAGAATTATGTGATAGTCGCGCGTGGGAAAAGGTAATCAATTGACAAATAGGAAGTTTGAATCTTACATTCCGGCCCCTAAATGCGGCATTAAAGCATTTAAACTGAAATTGATTGATTCAAACGAATAAACTTGAAAATCGTTCTTAATCAATTAAGATCTAAAAATGTCAATTAGTTAATGTCAGTTCGTTCAAATCAGGAGAATATTGTTCCCTTTGACGTCATAAACAAACTTCTAGGGAAGAGACACCGACAAGGTCCGTGGTTCTCAGCTGCTCTCGTGGAGCCTAGGCGCCTCTAGCAGAACGATCTTGTCGATGGGGCGTTCCAGGACTGACGTTTTCGTCTTCAACAGGACTCTTCTTACAAGTGTTGGGTCTAACTTCCTGAATACGTCCAAGGGGCCACGAATTCCTTGGAGAGTTTTCGTCTACTACGAGGACAACGTCTCCAACCTCGAAGTTGGCTGCCGATCTGGTCCACTTCTGCCTTTCTTGCAGTCTGGGAAGATATTCCTTTAGCCACCGACGCCAGAACACATCTGATAGATATTGAACTTGTCGCCACCTCCGACGGGAATAGACGTCTTCCTTACTGAAAATGCCGGGCGGCAGTGTAGTACCAGACCGTAACAGAAGAAGGTGATTTGGTGTAAGGGCCTCAAGGTCTCTTGGATCGTCGGACACCTTTGTTAAGGGCCTCCCATTGACTATGGATTCGACCTCGCACATAAGAGTGGCAAGCCCTTCATCGTCTAGGACCTGCTGCTTTAATAGGGCACTCATCACCTTTCGAATGGTGCGAATGCAGCGCTCCCATACACCACCGTGGTGAGAGCCTGCTGGAGGGTTGAAAATCCATTGAACATTTTTTTGCAAAAGGAATTCCGCGATGGTTTCCTGGTTCCATCCGTCGATGGCGTCTCGCAGCTCCCTTTCGCCCCGCACAAAGTTTCCTCCATTATCTGATCTTATCTGTTCTGGCTGTCCCCGTCTGGCGATGAAACGACGCATGCAGTTTACGAAGGAGTCTGTGTCCAAGCTGTGGACCACCTCGATGTGGATCGCGCGTACGGTCAGACAGGTGAAAACCACGCCATATCTCTTGGCCTGGCTCCTCCCGCGGCGAACCAAAAAGGGCCCAAAGCAGTCAACCCCGACATAGGTGAATGGGGGCTTGTCTGGAGTGATCCTGTCCTGTGGCAGGTTTGCCATCTTCTGCTCTCCTACTGGTGCTTGTCGCTTTCTGCAGCTGAAACAGTCGTGGAGAGCCCTTTTTACTGCAGCTCTTGCCTTCACGATCCAGAATCTTTCTCTGATCATGGAGAGCACATGTTCCGTGCCAGAGTGTCCAGAAATATAATGGTAGAAGCTGATAATCAGACGAACAACATGGTGTGAGGCCGGAAGAATTATTGGGTGCTTTGCGTCCAGCTGAAGGGGGGCTTTTTGGAGTCGTCCTCCTACACGTAGAAGACCGTCTGTCAACTGTGGGTCGAGCTTGAAGATTCTACTCGATTTCTTGACTTGAGCTTTATTGGGTTTGGCCGCGCCTTCCCTTTCGACTTTCAATCTTGCGATTTTTAGAGTGGCGATCTCTTCCCGGAAGCTCTCTTTCTGTACATGTATCAGGATTTCTCTTTCAGCCTTGTTCATTTCCTCTACAGTGATTGGCTCTATTCTTGCTGCCTTGTTGAGGAGAATGAGACCTGAGTTGCGACAAGCAACAGCCTTCCTTAGGTTAGCCCGATAGCGCAGCATCCAAGCGAGGAATTTCTTTAGGCGGTGCCATTGGGAAAAGCATCCGAAGAGTTGACCAAGGGTCGATCCTGCTTCGGCGTTGGCAGAGAACACTTGTGGTTCTCTCTTGACTTCTGGGTCGCTCTCTGCAACCCTTGATACTGAATACTGCTGGCTTGGCCATGCATCTTCTGATTTCCAAAGGAAGTCTGGTCCTTGTATCCAACGTTTGTTCTTCAGCAAGGCTTCAGCCGAGAGGCCACGCGAGGCATCATCGGCTGGGTTTTGTTTAGTGCCGACGTGTTTCCACTGACTAGGTGAAGTGGCTTCGTGTATGGCAGCAAGACGATTTGCCACAAAGGTGTGAAACCGCTTGTCATCATTGGCGATGTAGCCCAAAACACAGGTGCTGTCCGTCCAGAAGATAGACTGATCGACTGGCATGCCAATTTCCTTCATGACCATTCTATCCAATCGCGTTGCTACTACAGCTGCTGAGAGTTCTAGGCGAGGGATAGTCAACTGCTTTAGTGGAGATAACCGTGACTTGCCAATGATGAAGGAGCAGTGGACGTCACCTTTGCTGTTGGTTAGGTGGAGATAGGTTACAGCACCGTATGCATGCTGGGAAGCATCTGCAAAGTGGTGTAGCTGGCTGGAGGCGACTTCTCCGAAGTTGAATGGCTTGAAACAGCGGTTGATCTTAAGGTCTTCAAGCCTGGGGAGTTCGTCGAGCCAATTTCTCCAGCGATTGAGGTCCTCGTCCGATATGGGGTCATCCCATCCGAGATTCTTGCGACAAAGGTCTTGAAGCAATGCTTTCGCCGAAAGGGTAAATGGAGCTGCAAACCCTAGTGGGTCATAGACCGAGCTGACCACAGAGAGAATTCCTCGTCTGGTTGCAGGCCTGTCCTTTACACTTATCTTGAAGCCAAAGGTATCAGACTCCACATCCCATCTGACTCCCAGAGCTCGCTCAATTGGCAGTTGATCAAGGAGAAGACCTTTCACGGATCCTGCTTTTTCCGACGATGGAATAGAATCGATGACCTTTCGGGAGTTAGAGATCCATTTTGTCAAGCGGAACCCTCCCTTCGAGAGTAGTGTGCGGAGCTCGTTTACCAACCCAATGCCCTTGGTTTCGGATGGGACTGACTTGAGGCAGTCGTCTACATAGAAGTTGTCTTTGACGCTATCAACTGCCTCCTTGCTAAATTCTTGCTGATTGTCTTCTGCAGTTCGCCGAAGACCAAAGTTAGCGCAGCTTGGTGATGATGTAGCGCCAAAGAGATGCACCATCATCTGATATTCTTCTGGCTCGCTGTTCAAATCATTGTTTGGCCACCAGAGAAACCGTAGAGCGTCACAGTCATCGGGACTGACACGTACCTGATGAAACATTGACTCCACGTCGGCCATAAGGGCGATAGGCTCCTGTCGGAAGCGCGTCAGGACACCAACCAGGTTGTTTGTTAGGTCAGGTCCCTGGAAAAGTTGGTCGTTGAGTGATGTTCCGTGATGTTTTGCTGCGCAGTCGAAAACGACACGGACCTTGCCTGGCTTGTTCACATTAAGGACAGGATGGTGGGGTAGGTACCACACTGCGCCGACGGGATTGTCCAGCCGATCCCTTGTCACCCTGCGGGCGTGACCATTCTTCAGCAAGTCATCGATGAACGCAGAGTACTTCGAATGAAGCTCTTGGTTCTTAAGCAGCCTTCTTCGTAACAGCTTCAGGCGGTGTTCTGCTTACGGTCGGTTGTTCGGAAGGTTAGGCGGAGTGTGCCTCCAGGGTAATGCTACTTCGTAATGACCCGCCTTCAGCTTGACAGACTGCTCCATGATGCCAATCGCATGTAAGTCTTCTTTGGACCACCCTGCGTCCTTGTTGTACGCTGCGTCACTGAACTCTTGGTTGCAGAACCTTGCGAACTGTTAGCTGAGTTCGTCGTCGGCTTTGATGAAGTTCGCAGTGCGACATGAATTTCCCTTCCGGTCCAGAGGTCCATTGAGCGTCCATCCGAAGATTGTTTTCACTGCATACGGGCCTTTGTCCTTACTTCCTATCACTTGTTTAGGTTCTAAAGCATTCGGGACATCATTTCCGATCAGAAGGCCAATGGGGGCGTCGATTTTGGGCAGCTGAATGTCTTTGAGGTGAGGATACTTGCTTACGTCGCCTTGTTGTGGGATGCTGTCTTAACTGACTGGTAGTTGCGGGGTCGAGAAGACAGTCGGGAGCTCGACGAAGTTTTGTTCGTCTAAGTCGAGTACTTCCAGCCTGAAAACTCTGCACTCCGTCACGCTATTCTGCTTCCCCAAGGTTGACAATGAAAGGGTGGTTTGTTCACCATCGACAGTTAACATCTCCATGAGTTGATGACTGCAGAATGTTGTGTTTGATCCGCTATCCAAGAACGCGTAGGTTAATACCGGGGGGTCTGCACTTCTGGCCCTGACCTTGACAGGTACGATGGGGAGACCAATCGTTGAGACACCGGCCCCAGTTAGAGCACATTGACTATCGCCACCGACATAACCATTCAGTGCGTTGCCGTTGTTGATTCCAGTCGCTCTTCCGTCGCGTTCGTTAATTGGACCTTCGTTAGAAGGGAGGTCCCCATCGTTGCGATCTGGTGACTTTGGATGCAGAAAGGTCGAGTGCTTCGTACGGCAAGTAGGGATTTTGCAATAACTGTTCTTCGGACAGGATCTCACCGTATGGCCAGGTTGGAAGCAGTTCTCACAGAGTCCTTTCTTGCTTACGAATGCTAGCCTCTGTTCCACGGACTGCTTCTTGAATTGACGACAGCGGGTCAACCAGTGGTCGCCCTTGCATAAATGGCACTTAGACGTAGCCTTTGTTGAATCACGTTGTTCTTCACTGTTCTCACTGACGGGATCACCTCCCATAGTCGCAAAGTTGTCACCGCGTCGGGGTCTGCGGTTGTTGGGAATCTTTCCTTGGTTTCTTTGTTCGGTGTTGATGGTTCCGAATACCGGGTGATTTAAGGCTCTGGCCTTTGACTCAACAAAACCCGCAATGTCCTCAAACGTAATTTCTCTGTGCTTGTTGTTTGTAATGTCATCAGCAATATCGCGCCATCTTTGCCTCAGTTGAAAGGGGAGCCTTTCTATAACTCGCTGCAGGCTGTCCGGATTCTCGATTTTATTAAGGTAGCCGATCTCTTTTAGAGTATTCTTGCAACTTGTGAGAAGGACAGAAAACTTCTGGAGCGCTTGCCCGTCTTCATGTTTAATCGGTGGTCCGTTTGTAACCTTAGTAACATAGGCTGAGGCGATTTTGTAGCTCTGGCCATATCTTGTCTTTAGAAGCCTGCGTGCTTCTTGATAGCCCTCATCCGGTTGCATCGACAAACAGCTTTGCATGAGCTCTTGAACATCACCAGACGTGTACTGCACGAGGTAGTACAGTTTTGTGCTGCTGCTTTTGGTCTTAGCTTCGATAAGATTTTCGAAAGAACGTATAAAATTGCAGTAGTTAACAGGGTCTCCATTGAACGTCTGTACCTCAGCATGAGGCAGCGTCAGTGTTAAAGACAGTTGTTGATGCTGTCCCAGTAGCTGTTGCAGCTGCTGGTCGCGATATTGCTGCATGTGCATAAGCTGCTCGTTGTGTCGTTGTTGCTGTCGCTGGATGTCGATCATATCTCGCACGAATTTCTCCCCCATGTCTGAAGTAGTCGGAGATGAACTTCGCTCTTGTTTAACACCATCATGATCTGAGCGACAACCACTGAGCTCTGGTTTTGGCAGAATAACGGGTGACCATGGAGTTCCTTGGGATGAAAGGATGTTTAGCTTGCTACCAGGTCCATTGATTACCGCTGGAGTTGGTTCGGGTTCTTCAGATCTCCTTGGCTCTTGTGGAACCTTGATGAAGCCTTGAGTAGCTTGTACGTTTTCGGAGAATTGGTCTAAGGCGCCAAATGCTGATGGGCGTAGCTGAGGAGGAGACGAGAATGATGAAAGGTCCTGTGTCTGAACGGGGGATGGCTGTCGAACGTAATGATCTCCTTGTTCAGCCACGGCATACACTTGCTCTTCAGCCTCCATCTTAGCAATTTCTGTTTGGAGCTGGAGTTGTTGTTTGCGTTGTTCGAGGCGTAATCTGGCCTCCTCTTGCTGCTGTTTTAGCCTCAACTCTTCTTTCTGCAAATTTTGTTGCTAGCGCAGAGAGGCCGCTTCGGCAGCTAACGATGCTCTTTTCGCTGCGACAATTGTTCTAGGACTATTGGCTGATAATCCGGTTTTCGATGAGCGCAGACTTGCATGCGACGATTTGGCACGCGATGTGCGTGTACGGGATCTGGAGCCAGTATTGCTGACCGAGTCATACGGGTTTATTTCACTATCCGCCCCTTTGAGAGGTTTGCTTTCCGCCTTTGAGAACCACTCGTCGAGGGTCCGATGAAAGTTGACGATCCGTTGATTCTCGCATTCGAAATACTCTTGCGGGTCTTGAATTTCGAAATCGTCTTCGAGGGTGGCGTGATAAGCGTTGTGGACGTCTCGGAAATTTGTGACGGTTTCTTCGAATTTCTGTGCCTTTTTCCGAACTTCAACGACGTTTTCGCGGTTTGTAAAGCATTCCGTCAGTTCCTTGATTTGTCTGGTAATGCTTGCCTTTGTTGCACTTCTTGTTCTTGAATTGAAGCGATTTCTCGTGTTGAATTCCATCGTTGTCTAGGGTAACATTGGGTCGCCTTTCACGAGTTGAACGGGTTGACTCCTCGCTCGAAGCTTCAGCCATTTCTTATTTTCGAACTAATGTAAGCACCAAACCAAACCGTTGACGTTTTAAAGTTCCATTTAATGCTTACTTAAGAATCAAGAGCTGAGGTATTCCAAACGCATTGAGTTGTAGACGATATTTGAAACTTGTACAATCAACTGATAACAATGGTTCGACTGAAATAAATGAATGACAATAATTCTAAGAAACTAACGAAAATAATACAAAATCATTGCATAAAGTAAACTTACAAATATTCCTCTGATCCGGTTAGCGAAGAAAAGGACGACAAAACTTGATTAAAACGATGGGAATTACGAACAGTACAAGAACGAGCAAAGCACGAGGTGATTGAGAAACTTGATCCGCAATATGTGAATGGGATGTGTCGAAAACGAAGACCCAAAAACGAAGACCGAAGACCGAAGACCCTGTGGTCTAAAACGAAGACCCACTGGTCTAAAACGAAGACCCTGTGGTCTAAAACGAAGACCCTGTGGTCTAAAACGAAGACCCACTGGTCTAAAACGAAGACCCACTGGTCTAAAACGAAGACCCTGTGGTCTAAAACGAAGACCCTGTGGTCTAAAACGAAGACCCACTGGTCTAAAACGAAGACCCACTGGTCTAAAACGAAGACCCTGTGGTCTAAAACGAAGACCCACTGGTCTAAAACGAAGACCCTGTGGTCAATTTTTGCATAAATTAAAATGTCATCTGAGAGCGCGACAAACTTGACAGTTACTTAATATCTCAGTCGCACGTGTCAAATTGTGTAACGCAATTACATTCCAACAGTATAGAAATATACTTTTAAGTGACGCTTTTAGTATATTTTGTCGTCACTTATATTCTACTTTTCAAATATGAGCAAATTACAACGAGGTGAGCGTCCCTATCATATAAAGGCGCAAAGGTCAACTGTGCGTGACTCGCAAATTTATTCACCACGTGCTACAAGAATTTGATTTTCCCGGGAAAATTACCGGGAAAATTACATTATCGCTCTCTAATGCATGTCTGCGTTGAGAATGGCGTTTTTTCGGAATTTCAAGCTTCCCCAGTTCTTAAAAAAGCAACAATCCTCTGCGGAAAGTATTGCAAACATAAGAGTGTTCGATTGCAACGCTTTACAAGTTAAAAAGCGACTTGGTCAAGGTGCTTTTGGCGACGTGTACACGACAGACTATGGAACAGAAGAAAATGTCAAGACAGTGGTTGTCAAGAAAATGTTGCATGTCCTTGACCAGGGTGAGAAGAAACTTTTCTTCAAAGAAGTAGCTCTTCTCAATGAACTTCTACACCCCAACATTGTGAAACTGCTTGGAGTGTGCCATCAGCCGCTCGCGATAATGCTTGAATATGTTTATTTTGACTTCAAGCTGTTTGGCGTCGACGATTTGCGTGTCAGCTCGCTTTCTGATTTCTTGCTGCAAATTAACGATTTCAACTGCGAAGGATTCCACGATGTAATTAATCATGCGGCAGTGGAAATGGTACAGGGACTAGCGTATCTCCACGCAAAAGGAATTGCCCATAGAGACTTAAAACCAGCCAACATACTAGTGTGCAATCGTCACTACAATACATTATCCGACGCACAGGAAACCGCCTTGCAGTTTCAGTCGCGGCCTATAGCGTGCAAGCTCACGGACTTTGGAGAGAGCCGCTCGCTGCTAATGCAAACGCAAAGCGTTCTTGCCTCGAACACGAGGAACGTAGATCGGGGAACGGTAATGTACATGGCCCCTGAAATTCTTGTCGAGGACCTTCGGATTTCACACGCAAGTATTTCCGATTTAATACTAGCAGATGTATGGGCCCTAGGAATGGTGTTCTTTTCATTGATTAACCCTAGCCTGAAATGTCCCTATTTACTCGAGCTTCGTTCAGAAGGAAACATCGGCTGTCAAGATGAACTTAAAAGATTCATCAGTTCTCTACTGCGCAGAGGAAAACATCCCTTACCAGATGAAAAGTATGAAGTGGAACGTGCTACCGTCTGGTGTGCCGTAGAGGAGGTGTATAAGGGATGCGTCAACTTCAACCGGCAGAGTCGATTGTCCTTAGACAAAGCAGCAACCGTCTTAAGTAGAGAGGAGAAAGTCTTCGACGCCATTCAATTAAAGATCAGCCAAGCTACTTCTTTAGAACAGTTTGATCAGAAACTTGCTACTCAACTCCACGAAGCTGGTCACGAAGAGGCAATGCAGGCGGGATCCGCCCCGATCAATGATGGAACAAACGCATGCGCTTTCCTGTCTGTGAAGATAGTGGACACCATCCTGACAGAAATCGGAACAGAAGGTGATGTTTTCGCAAAGGTAGCTGGTACTACGGAAGACATCATATGGCTTTTACCTGAGAAAATAAATGCGTATCGCGACCTTGGTAAAATGTACGATCCCGTAGAATCTTATGACATCCTTCTGGACAAAAAGATCATCAAGTCCTTTTATGACTTTTCGGAAGAATTGCCGTTTGCAGATGGAGTTTTTTCTGTCGAAGGAAGGCAGAAGTTGCATTCGAAACTCTGTGAACTTGGACGTGGGAGCTTTGCTGCAATATTTACCAGTGAGCCATTCGTCCTGACAATTGGTTGTCTCAATGGCAAACCATACTTGATTGACACTCATCCTGTTACCCTGAAACCCGGAAGTGGTAACAGCTTGATATTGGTTGGGAAAGAAAACTCATCGGAAGTTTGGATGTCTCTCTGCTGTTGGCTATGGAAGCGACTGTACCACGGAGGTGTTAAGGCGGACACGGGTCAGTCACTAGCAGTTGTTACACCTAGGGCAAGGTAAGTGACCCTCTTTATTTGACAACAATATTGATTAATGTACAATCTTACCTGTGTTGTTTATATCGATATCGACTTAGAATTGTGTTGTATTGTTTTCAAAAGTCTCTTTGCGTAACGTACAAACCTCCTTTGAAGATAGGCTGCCCGTTGTCATAATCATTATCATTATCAATATCATTAGCATTATAATTATATTATTGCTATGGTCATCATCATTAATCTTATAATCATTTCGTCATTATTATTTATTACCGTTATCATTTTTGCTATCATTATTATTCACTTTGTTAGTATTATTATCACAAGCACTAATTTGTCAGATAACAAAGGTATATCGCATTTTGAATAGCCGGTGCTACACTTTTTTCAAAGTTGAACAAATATGCTTGCTTTTGTGGTGTTAAAAAAGTGCTTTTTTCCTGTACATTCAAAGTTGTTTTCGTTTTGCATTTGCTCAGTTAGGCTCTCTGACCATTATGCATCATATACTACAACTTGTAATTTGCTTCTTTCACATATCAAGAACTCGTTTGATGCTAATACTTTGATTAATAGCTTAAGTGAGGACGATTATTTAAGAAGCGTCAATCTTCTCAATTACTGCTGTGTAGGTTCGCGGAATCAGAGAGGCAAAAAGATCCTGTCATACCTCAAGACAACGCAAGTGCGCACATAAACAGAGATAACATCTCATCTGCCGCTGATCACCACGAGCTATTCTCTGGTTCCAACAAACGCGCTTTGCTCGAAGATGGCAAGCCCGAGGTAACTTCACGTGACGTTAGCAACGAAACCAGAAGTAAACGTCCTCGAAGAGATTTCGCATATGATGAAAGAGAGAAATGGCCAGAGTTTAACCCTTCTTGCCCAATGGTTAATGGCACATCTGTGACTGGAAAACTTGACGGCTCCGATGTTATCCATTCTGACGTAAATGTAACCCCCAGAGCTAAGTCATCTTCACCACTTGATGTTACCATGGCAACAACTAGTCAACGCCCCATTGGACAGGCCATGCAAACAGATCAAAGTTCAAGTTCCGAAGTTAGTTTTCCTTCGCTAGTTGTTGTTACTGGAAATGAATCAAGGAGGGGATTAGAAAGAGATGCCACTCATCTTGATCAGGGAGACAGTGACATACTTCCCGCCGTTGAGTCATCATCGTCAGACACAAATGAAAGCACACCTTCCAGTCAAAATTGCCCCAAGGTAGATGCAGTCCACACAAAGGATTATGACAACCCAGAAGATGACGCTGGTTCCTTGAGAGCTTCTGGTCATTTGCTGGATAAGGTAAGACTGAATGACATTTACCTTTTTAAAAAAAAACTAATAATGTCATTAAATTTTTATGGTAAAGAGAAGGGAAACTTTTCAGGGGAATAACAAATTTCATCACAATTTTTGGTTGACTGGATCGATCAGAGAGGATAGCTTCCCGTTTGCTTTGTCTGTTTTACGAAAGTAGTATAACCACGCTACACGCAAGTAAATTTACGCGATCTTCCTTTCTCAGAGAACAGTCGACAACCAAGTTCCTACAAAGAAGCGGCCCCGTGACACCAGCCCTAAATCCCAATCCAGTGCAGTAAAGGGATCGCTTTGGCAAACCAGTAGTAGAATTCCTACCAACAGTGATGTAAGTATAATATATCTCTGTGCCATGCAGGTCATAAGTTTTGTAACGTAGCTTTAACCAAGATTCGCATTTTTTGGTGAAGCGAAAACTGCGCCTTTACTTTTAAGGGAGTTTGAAATATTGGTCAAGAGGGGTTGAGTCTGAAATGAGTGCAAATTGGCTTAATTACAGTTAACTGCCCAGCACTGGTAAAGCTTGCTTGCGAGACTTGATAAAGTGCGGATCGTTAGCTTTTATACAAACCACCCTGACAAGATGGTGAAAAATGGTCAGGTCTGATAAAAGTTAAATAGTTTCAAACATGTCATTCTCACCTACAAATCCTTCTTTGTTATCTTTCCATACAGTTTACGAAACAAAAAACAAAACAAAACAAAACAAAAAAAACGCTTGAACGTTTCAAATTAGATCTTGTCCCCTGAACTTTCAATTAAATAATTGAGATATATTGTCCTCCCTTCTCTCGGTGGATGACTTTGCACTCTGCCTCTTCCCCTCCTTTTAATTACAACTCCATCCTGATTATTATCGCACATCGACTTAGAGTATAAGCTATGAAATACCCGCAATATTTTTGCAGGACACGACGGCTACAACTGGACACTCCAGTGACGATGAACTTTGCCAAAATCCTTTTGAAGCCCAAGGTATGACATATATACACTCCAGAATTCTCAAGGTAAATAAGACTGAAAGTTGGTGAGAAGATGGACACTGATAGGGCGAATTTTAAGTGCCCTTCTTAATAGGGTACAACTGTTAAAAAGACAGCGTATCAACAGGCCCACTTTTAACACGGATATTTCGAGATTGTCAGAATCGGCTTTGAATCGTTTTTTTCAGTTTTTTTAACCCGCACAGTATGTGAACATCCCACAAAAGCATGTCATTGCAAGGACATTACATATATTGCATGTGCAGGCACTCACCCGCAATGTAAAAAAATATATATAAATATTGGTTTCAGATCAGATAAGATTTGCATGGCCTAGTTATGCAAACCAAGGTAACAGTCTGGAAACAAAATATACTACAAGTTGTTACAAAGTTAAACGCTTTATTTCGTTTAAGGTTGACACGCCATTTTTTCGTTTACTCTAGAAGGGCCATCCCCACAAGTGAACTACCTCAACAACCAGCGAGACAAGCCAATATTTGAGTTGGGGAGAAAAGAACGCTACCAGCCGAAACAAGCAGTTGATGTATTGTTACGACAAGCCCCTCATGTGAAAATGTGCGATAGACAGCCCTTGGGAGTACGCCAAAACATGTCCTTCCTTATCGACATTAGCAAGCTGAGTAACTGGGAGGATATCAAAGCTGACCGAAATGGAGTTTACAACGGTGTGTTACGATGCGGTGTTTGGACAGTGGCTTGTGAAGTAAACCAGAACGACACCAGTTTGGAAATTATCACCAGGAAGAAAGAAACTTTACATGACGACAATCAATACCACTTGACGATTAATTGTAAAAGAAACAAGGCATCACCAACTCTTGTTCGTTCAATATTTCTTTTGACATCGAAGAGTGGGAAGATTGTAAATGATGCTTGTCTGTTACAATACCATATTTCCTCAGGAGAAGACACCGTGGACATCGAAGTTCAACCTCACGGAAACCGAAAAGAAGGCCAGTTACGCGCTTTTCATCCAACAGCAAAGAGCACCCTAGAGAAAATCCATGAGGGACTGACGGATAGCAGTAGTGTTGCAAAGGTGTATCGCAGTGTTATGTCAGCTAGTGGAGGTCCTACACACGCTACCAATCCCAGTCTGATACCCAGAGGAAAGAGGCAAGTGACCAATGTGAAGTTTACCAGAAACAGTACTGAAGATCCAGTTAACGACCTGTTAGTTTATGCCAGACATAATGAAATTTCTCCGGTACTCCATCATTCTGATGTCCCATATGACACATGGGTCTTGGGAACGGAGGTTATGTGTTCCGATATCTCTCGCTTCACAACTTCTGAAAAGATGAGCTTTCCCCTGTCCATTGATCCAACGTTCAACATGGGGCCCTTCGAAGTTACTCCCATCGTGTACAAACACCTCTTTCTTAAATCCAAGAGGACCGGTGAAAGTCCCATTTTTTTAGGGCCTACGATGTTGCATCATCGTAAAACATTAGAAAATTACCGGATTCACTCGTCAGTGTGCGCAGCAAAGATCAAACATCTGAATCAGGCAAGGGGTTTCATGACTGACGGAGAAGAAGCACTGATCCAAGCTTGGAGTGCAGATATGCCTAAAGCAAAACACCTACGCTGCTTCAAACACTTTGAGGGTAACTGCAAAGAGAAATTAAGGACACTGGGTATCTGCACCACAAAACAACAGAGTACCTTTATCAACAAGGTGTTTGGAGTGAAGGGAAAGAAGGAGGGAATTCTGGATGCAGAGGACAAAAAAGACCTGAAAAGACGACTGGAAGCCTCAAAAGAAGAGCTTGACAGGGAGGAAAGAAACGTGCTTGGCAAGGATGACCCATATGAAAGCAAGTTCTGGAAATATCTAGAATCAAACTACGAGATGATGAAGAACAACATGGTTGCAAAGGTTCGACGCCGTGCTGGGCTAAAAGACGGTCCCGACGGCAAACCAGTCCGCTCATACACCAACCCATCAGAATCCATGAACCACGTGATGTCCAGTTTGAAGAAGGATATTGTTTCAAGTGAGAATGTGAAAGACCGAGGCCTGACCAAACTTGAGTTTACCACTTCAGTGTTTGAAGAAATTCACCGAAAGCAGCAGGATGAATTACGTTTGGCCATTGCTGGAATAAGTGAAGAGTACGAACTTTCCGAGTTTGTTTCACAACTTGCGGTCTCAACTGACACCTGGTTTCATTGGTCACCTGAAGAAAGGGAGAAATATGTCGCGGACATGAACAAAATATCAGTGGAGGAAGCACTTGAGGGGAAACGCATTGGTGAGCCCAACATACCAACCCAACTACCAGAGAAAGAATTCTCCGAGTTCTCCGTGGATGTTGCCAAATTTCTGGAGCAAAATATGGGATACAAATCGGTTACAGCAAAGCATGTTGCGGACAACGCACTGCTTTTAGTAAACCACCCTCTTGCCATCCAGGAGCAGCCAACCCTTCATTCTACTAGCAACAAAGTCGAAGTCGCTGCAGTACACGCTAAGAACGGTAGAGTACAATGTACAGTGAACACAAATTTCGTATCTTGCACTTGCCCAAGTTACAAATTTGATAGTATTTGTAAGCATTCTATTGCTGTCGCTCAGTTGAAAGGGTTTCTTGAAAAGCACTTGAACCACGTTACGAAGAAATCAGGGCCAAGGTGTACAAAAACAGCTCTGGCGGAAGCCAATGTCGACAAGCAAAGAGCCGGGAAAAAGGGAGGCAGAAACAAAACTAAATATCGCCCCTCCAGACAACAAACCACGCCAACAGAAGTTCAAAAGCAAAGCAGTCAAGGCCAGTACACCGATATACACCACAATGACAACCCTTTCGTGGTGCGCCTTCTTCCAGAAGAAGCCAAGAAATGTAAGACATGCAACGTAGACTTCTGCCACCGGCAACGGCATGTCCCTTTTGATCTGGTACTGGAGCACAAAGAAAGGTGGTACTTTCCGAAAGACGGCGACTGGAACAACAAAGTGCCCACAAACAAAGAGGGAAAACGATATTACCATCCAGACCTACAGAAATGTTTGAAGCCCAGGTTCCCCTACATAACATCCCAGTACATCAAGGTTCCAGAGGAAACCATCGATAAACTACAACAATCACACAAGGAACTGCTCAAGCGGGAATTCGACCTAGATATCTAAGCAGAAAGGGCGTTTGTGATAGGTTCTAGGAGGGGGGGGGGGTGAATAGGAGTATGTAAACCCGCCGAAACGGGCTTATTTTTGACCACATCCGTCGATCCGCCACTTTATGTTTGTTGAAATTCGGATACACATAACTTGAAACCTCTGTGTAGTAAACGCACAGTACACAGTCACCGCAATGGACTGTAGATGTTTGATTTGTTGAAGCTGATCTTTCAAGAATACCTTTTTACTCAGAGGTAAAATTTGCAGCATAACACAAAACATTTATTTTATGGCGATCAATTAAAGGAGCGCAAAAATCGACAAAGACGGCAAATTAAGAGTGCCTGACTGTAACTTTCGAGAATCGCTGGCCAAGCTTGAAAAATCGAAACTCCTGATAATTTGCCTGAAGTTTACTTTTGGGGAACTATCTTCGAAAATATTATTTGAATGTTCTGGAAATTTATAGTTTTCGAGAATTTTGGAGAAAACGAAATTACGGGTTTTGCCTCATTAATTATGCAAAAATCTTACTCAAAATTAGCCAAGTTCAATACGCTTGTGTTGCAACAGTACTCAACGCTACAAAACGAGGTCGGTTTTGAATAAGAGCATAACTCACCTACTTTCTATCAATGGGATCTATGTAAACTTTTGTAGAACTTTGGAGGGTTTATGGCTTTTTGAAAAATTGACATTTTGAGGACTTCTCGATGAGGTGAAAATTGAGTAAGATTGAAGGTTTAAAATGCATCTTGGTATGTCAAGTATCGATTCGAGAGGAACATTGTGATAAAGTTTGGGTCTTCGTCTTTGATAATATGAAATAAAAAATCTGGGCAATCAATGCACGCGCTGACGAAAACCAAAGTTAGCGAGGCTTCGTTAACAAATTTGCATAATTCGCAACTGTTGAGAAAAAGCTGTTGTGGCGACTCGGTGAAAACATTGACCCAGGCTATCTTCAAATGGTGATTTTACCTCATATTGCATTTGCCTGTTTCGTTTTCTTGTTTAATAATGTGGTAGAAAAGGTCTGGACAAAAAAAATGCACGCCATCGGGAAAGAAAACATTCGCCAAATTCTGGTGGGAAATTTGCATAATGCAAATCTCCCAATAAATCTTTCTGCAAAGGAATCTGATTGGGAAAGTTTCGTGAAGAGACTATTTGACCGAAACACTCCATATCAAAGGAGTCAAAACAACCTTCAATTATCCGATTTCAACAAATAATTGTCGAATTAAATTATATTGTCAAACTGATACTCGGTATTGCGTTACCTGCGTCACGTCAATAGCTGTCGATATGTCTTTAAAAAAGATGCCCACAAACACACATGCACAGATACACGCTTCAAAACCTGTGTGCCAATTTCCGTTTAACAAAATAATAACTCAGTTTATACCTACAGTCCACATTGGCTGTAGGGCATGCATTTATCTTTGGACATCGAATGCCAACAAGAGAAACACGGGTATCTTAATGACACTGCATACACGCAATGTCTACTGCATACATCACAGGTAGCCGAAGCTCTATGAGCGTTCAAAAGAAATTCGTTTGACCTTTTTATTGTCATGTTGTAATTTGAGTGTCACGATGAGTGTTACGCAATGGTGTAAATTATAAGGGTTTGTATGGGAGTATACGAACGTGTTTTGGAATCGAAAATAAAGGGAATAAATTGAACAAAAATGGCTTACCTTGTCTCTCGATCTCTTGCCAGTGTTTTGTGTGCCATATTTTGGCCATTTTAGTACGATTCCAGTGGATTTTTAAAGGTTTGCTGGACATTTTCCTCGCTATATATCCTGCTATATGTATCTATCCCCAAAATCTTGGTCACGTCAGTCCCCTGTAGTTTACTTTCGAAGACTTGCGCACGTTATCAACGCGGTCAGAATACGACGTAATGCGCGGACAAAGGACTACGGACCACGGACTGGGTATAAAAGAGGTACTAAGGTAAGTGTGTAATAGGAGGACTACGTAGTACGCACTAGTCTTAAAGGAGAGCTGGAAGTCTGAAAATCATATCTTTCTTGTATTCATTTTCAATAAGTTTAAGATGTATAAAATCAAGTTTCGGTAGTTGTTTTTGTCCCTTTAACTTTATTGCTGTTTTTGAGAAACAAAAAATAGACTGGGAATAAAATAGTGAGGATCGACAGTGCAAACATAAAATCTTGCTTTATCTCAGCGAAACAGCTGAATTTTTAATACGCCCTGAAGAGAGCCCGGCATTTTAGATTTTTAGCATTCATTTCAGGGCTCGATTTGGTGAAAACTTGCTCTTGCAGTGCAGATTAAATATATAAATGTGCAAAAGGATGTTTGATGATCATTGATCGTGATCAACCAGTGAGACCATGTGCACAATCATGTAGATGCCGTGCATGCATGCAGTAGACCTTGCGTGTATACAGTGTCACTAAGATACCCGTGTTTCTGTTGTTGACATTGGACAAAGGTGAATTCATGCCCTACAGCCAATGTGGACTGTAGGGCATGCCGTCAGTCCGTAGTCCATAGTCCTCCTATACCGTTAGCACTACCTCTTTTATACCCAGTTCGTGGTCCACAGTTCTTCGTCTGCGACTCACGTTTTATACTGACTGCGTTGTTAACGTTGCAATTTTTTTTTTCTAAAAATACTATTGATACCGAAGTGACCAAGATTTTGGGAGTATAGATATATATAGTAGGATACCGTATAGAGAAACGAAAACTTTCAGCGAACCTAAAACCCACTGGAATCGTACTGAAATGGGCAAAATATGGCACACAAACACTGGCAACATATCAAGGAGAAAAGGTAAGCCATTTTTGTTCAATTCATGCCCTTTACTTTTCGACTCCAAAACACGTTCGTAAATTCCAATACAAACCCTTATAATTTACGCCATTGTGTAACACTCATCGTGACATGACAAGGTAGACACTGCGTGTACACAGTGTCACTGAGATACCCGTGTTTCTCTTGTTGACATTCAACAAAGATAAATGCATACCCTACAGCTAATGTGGACTGTAGGTATAAACTGAGTTATTTTTTTGGTTAAACAGAAATTGACACACAGGTTTTGAAGTGTGTATTCGTGCATGTGTGATATTTCATACCAGTAATTACGTCAAAGTATGGCCTGCCGGCTGACATTGTTTTTCAGTCGCTTGCGAAGGTACAGCATCAAACAACACGAACAGAGAGTTTCTTTTTTTTAACTGACCCGCTTCTGAGTGATCATTATTTGGAAGCCACTGAAAAAGGTTGGACTGGCTATTTGAAAAGCATTCCACTTAATTAACGAACTTGATTTAATTAAAAATGTTCGCTTTGACCGCCTTCATGTCTAACTTTCTAACCTCATTTGACAAGCGTGTATTTTTTAAACGTGATTCCAGTGTCCTGTGAACGTTTTATTTTCATCAAAACCGCTTATTTGCCAGCAAATAAAGGTCTTTATTCTAGTTGTTGTAAATGGCAATTTCGCAGCACAAGTTGGTTTCTGGGCATTATATTATTTAAAATATGTCGACAGGTATTGACGTGACGCAGGTAACGCAATAGCGAGTGTCAGTTTGGCACTATTGATTTTTAAAGGCTTTAAAGGCTAAGATTCGACAATTATTTGTTGAAATCGGATAATTGAAGGTTGATTTGACTCCTTTGATATGGAGTGTTTCGGTCAAATAGTTTCTTCACGAAACTTTCTCAATCAGATTCCTTTGCAGAAAGATTTATTGGGAGATTTGCATTATCTAAATTTCCCACCAGAATTTGGCGAATGTTTTCTTTCCCGATGGCGTGCATTTTTTTTGTCCAGACCTTTTCTACCACATTATTAAACAAGAAAACGAAACAGGCAAATGCAATATGAGGTAAAATCACCATTTGAAGATAGCCTGGGTCAATGTTTTCACCGAGTCGCCACAACAGCTTTTTCTCAACAGTTGCGAATTATGCAAATTTGTTAACGAAGCCTCGCTAACTTTGGTTTTCGTCAGCGCGTGCATTGATTGCCCAGCTTTTTTATTTCATATTATCAAAGACGAAGACCCAAACTTTATCACAATGTTCCTCTCGAGTCGATACCTGACATACCAAGATGCATTTTAAACCTTCAATCTTACTCAATTTTCACCTCATCGCGAAGTCCTCAAAATGTCAATTTTTCAAAAAGCCATAAACCCTCCAAAGTTCTACAAAAGTTTACATAGATCCCATTGATAGAAAGAAGGTGAGTTATGCTCTTATTCAAAACCGACCTCGTTTTGTAGCGTTGCGTACTGTTTCAACACAAGCGTATTGAACTTGGCTAATTTTGAGTAAGATTTTTGCATAATTAATGAGGCAAAACCCGTAATTTCGTTTTCTCCAAAATTCTCGAAAACTATAAATTTCCAGAACATTCAAATAATATTTTCGAAGATAGTTCCCCAAAAGTAAACTTCAGGCAAATTATCAGGAGTTTCGATTTTTCAAGCTTGGCCAGCGATTCTCGAAAGTTACAGTCAGGCACTCTTAAGCGTTAATTAACATACCAACTAAGGTGGACCAAAGATCCGTAGGAACCACTTAATTCCCGGCAGTTCGGCGAACCGTCTTATTTGTGAAATCCACTAATCTGCTCTTTTTGTTGAAAACGTATGCAATCTGTTCGCTTTTAAAAACAGGCCAAATCCGTCGATGCCCGAACGTATTCACCCCTACCCTCCTATACAGTAGTTCAAGCGGCCTATTAAGAAGTTAAAAGTTGTGACTTATGGCTTCAGAAAAGAAGCAATCTTTTCATTGGACTTGTAATGATCTGGGTTGTTAACGAATAGGTTTCGGAAAAAAGGGTAGTGGACGGACAGAGTAGTTGACTAGACCAAGGGTTTATTAAACTATATATCCTATTGGAGACGTCGCTGATACAATACATTGTAGTAGAGTATTAAATTACATGTCAATCAAAATAGGATGTCGGTATTATTATTACATCTCCCTTTCTTTGAAAAATAAGATCATAAATGATAATGCGGTTTACTGTTCAAAAGTTCACGACATAGTCCTTGAATCTATTTGGAAAGGATCTATTTCTAGTAGATCGTCTGGGAGGGGGAGTAGGAGCCGGTTCGATAGGTGCTGTGGCGTGAGCGGGGACGTCGGGCTGTTCTTCCGTGACGGGAGTTTGGAAGGTCTGGCTTGTTTCAGTTGTGTGATTCTCGTCGTTATCCTCAGGTACTGATATGACAGGAGGTGTTTCTGTAGTCTGCAACAGATCTTTGCGATTACGGCGATACTGTTGCCCGCTCGCTGTGGTGACTAGGTAAGATCGTGGCGTTTCAGCTTTCGCATCTACCAAGGCAGGTACCCAGGTTTTGCCTTGTCGCAGACGGACAGCTTCCTGCGGTTTGAGGGCTGTCAGGGGCTTGGCTCCTTGATTGTAGTAACGTGCTTGCTGCTGTTGGCAGGTTACCAGTTGTTGTTTCACTCCAGTAACCAACTGTGGTTTTAAAAGGTCTTGTGCTACTGGGATTTTGGTTCTAGTTGTGCGGCTCATGAGAAGCTGTGCTGGGGAGTAGGACATTCCTGTCACGGGTGTGTTTCGATATTCCAGCAGGCCAATGTATGGGTCGCCTGTTTTCTTTAGAATGCGTTTGACGGTCTGGACAGCTTTCTCACTGAGGCCATTTGACTGTGGGTAGGTGGGACTCGACGTGGTCACCGTGAATCCCCAGTCATTTGCAAATTCTTTGAATTCTCTGCTGTTGTACGGCATGTTGTCTGATATAAGTTCCTCAGGGATTCCATGTCTAGCGAAGATTGACTTCATGTGTGTGACAATTGTTCCTGCGGTTTTGTCACGCATTAGGGCTGTTTCAATGAACTTGGAATAGTAGTCCACCACTATTAAGTAAGGTTTTCCTTTGTGTTCAAACACATCGGATCCGAGCTTTTGCCATGGGCGATCTGGTATGGAGTGTGGAATCATTGGTTCCTTCTGATTCTTGTGTCTGTGGGTCAGGCAGGTTGGGCATTGTGCAACGGTATCATGGATGTCGCGTGACATTCGGGGCCAGTAGACAATGGATCTCGCACGTGCTTTGCACTTTTCGATTCCAAGATGGCTCTCGTGAATCAGGTCGAGAACGCTGTTCCGCATTGCCTTTGGGATGATCAACTGTCTCCCATTGAATAGAAGACCCTCGGCTTCGCTCAGATCGTTTTTAATGTTCCAGTACGGTGCAAGGATCGGTTTCAAGGCTTTCCTGTGGATTGGGAAACCTTCTGCTAACTGGGTTTTCAGCGCCTGTAGTGTTTCATCTCTGGCGGTTTCTTCTTTTAACTGCGTTAGTCTTTCTGCACTGGCTGGGATTTCTTGGATGAAACTGTGAACCATGACTTCGATGTCCTCATTGAGGTCTTGTTGATCCTCAACAGTTTCAGTCAAATACGCTCTTGACAGTGTGTCTGCAATGAACATTAACTTTCCAGGCACAAATTGTACTGTCAAGTTGTACTTCTGCAGCCTGATCAACAATCGTTGTATTCTCGGGGGAGTCTGAGATAATGGCTTTGTCATTATCGCCTCAAGTGGTTTGTGATCACTTTGTACCACAATGTCATTTCCGTAGACGAACTGATGAAAACGTTCGCACGCAAAGACGATCGCCAACAGTTCTTTCTCTATTTGCGCATAATTCTGTTCAGCGTTGGTTAGCGATCTAGATGCGTAAATGACGGGATGTCCTTCTTGAAGTAGGCAACTTCCAATACCACTTTGAGAAGCGTCGGTTTGGATTGTGATTGGCTTGTCCTGGTTGAAGTATTGAAGAACAGGGCTGTTTGTGAGCGCTTGTTTCAGTTTTTCTATCGCGTGTCTGTGCTCGTCGTACCAGAACCATTGTGTGTTCTTTTTCAGCAACGCACGTAGAGGGGCGCTGATTTCCGACATGTTGGGAATGTATTGCGATAGATAGTTCACCATGCCAAGTAAACGTTGCAAATCTTGTTTGCTTTGCGGTTCTGGCATGTCGATAATTGCTTTTATCTTTTCGGGATCTGGTTTAAATCCATCAGCGGTCACGATATCGCCCAGGTACTTGACTTGGTCCACGCGAAGTTGAACCTTACTGCGATTAAATTTGATGTTTCGCATCCTTGCGCGTTCTAGCACTTGTTTGAGAGCACTGTCATGTTCTGCAGTGTCTTTTCCGGCAATGATGATGTCATCGTGTACTGCTAGAACTCCGGGTATATCACTGAAATTGTCATCTACCATTCGTTGTGCAACGTCGCTGGTTACACAAATTCCAAACGGCATTCGGTTAAACTTGTACCGTCCGAATGGTGTGTTGAATGTGCACAGGATGGACGATTCTTCGTCAAGTTTCTTGTGCCAATAACAATTGCTCATGTCGATCACTGTGAAAAGTCGCTTTCCGTTTAGTTTGCTGGATATAGTTTCAGCTGTCGGCGGCTTGTAATGTTCCCTCTTGATTGATTTGTTCAAATCTTTCGGATCTAAACAAAGTCTCAGTGTGCCGTCTTTTTTCTCAACAATGACCAGGCTGTTGACCCAGTCAGTTGCTTTGTCAACTTTGCTAATGACTTCCATTTCTGTTAGCTTTTCCAGAGTTTCCTTGAGTTTAGGCATGAGACTTAGTGGAATCTTTCTTGGCGGATGGATTGTGGGTTTTGCGTCATCGCGCAGCTCAATGTGAAATTCGCCATCCACTAAACCAAGTCCGGTGAAGACGTCTTGATAGTCATCAAGTATTTCCGTTTCATTTGTCTCCATTTCATTCACACTGTTGGGGATACTTATCAGTTCCAGATCTCGGCACGTTTGAAGACCAATTAAGGGTTGAGCTTTCTCAACTGCGACAATGAAGAACTTAGCATCAATGATTTTGTCATTGTGCTTGATTTTCATTGTGCATGTTCCTTTAATAGGTACGCGGATACCACCGTAAGCCGTTAACTTGACTCTGGTTGTCTGTAGGCTAGGCTTTTTGGTCAGCTTTTCAAAAGCGTGCTCCGGAATAACGTTGCATTGTGCTCCGGTGTCTACTTTGAAGCAGATATCTTCATCATTCACTTTCAAGTTCGTGAACAGTTCGTTCTTGTCGCTTTGCGACAGATCGAGTTCTCCTAAGAATAGCTCTTCATCTGTGTCGCTGTCGGCGCGTTGTTCTACCTCGTGAACTTTTTGGGAGGCAGGTTTTGTACTTTTGGAGAAGCACATGTTAGCAAAATGATTTTTCCCTTGACATTTGTGGAATGTGTGGCCGAATGCCTTGCATTCTTTTGGTTTGTGATGGAATCCACAACGCCCACAGGGGTTTTTGCTCTGTTTCGGCTCTGATGTTCTTTGAGGCTGATTTCTCGATGGCTGTTTTGGTTTCTGGTACTTTCTGTTGATGTTTACAGCTGCCGCTTCAAAAGCTGGGTTAGATAGGGATTCTATCTGAGTTTTGCTCGTTTCCGCGGCTCGTACAGTGTTAATGGCAACCTCGAGTGTGAGTTCAGTGTTGCGTAAGAGCCGTTCCCTTACACTCTTGCTGTCTATTCCACACACAATCCTGTCTTTAATGAGACTATCATTGAGAGTTCCAAATTCGCAAGTTTTGGCTTTCATGCGAAGGTCAGTTACGAAAGCGTCGATTGGTCGGCCGTTCTGCGTGCATGAGAAGAATAAGTAGCGCTCATATGTGACATTCTTCTTCGGCGAGCAGTAGGCTTCAAATTTTGCGGGAAGAGGTTCTATCTTGTTTTCTTCAGCTTCGGTGATAGTGAAAGTATCGTATACTTCTAGCGCCTCGTCTCCAATAGTGTGTAGGAAGACTGCACATAGAGTTTCTTCATCCTTGGAGTCTGCTCCGCTTGCTTTTGCGTAGAGAATCCACCTTTGTTTCCACTTTCGCCAATTTTCTGCGATGTTTCCTTCCATTCGTAAAGGTCCGATGGGCTTCACGTGTTCCATGATTGGCCTCTTTAATTTCTGACACCATGTAATGATCTGGGTTGTTAACGAATAGGTTTCGGAAAAAAGGGTAGTGGACGGACAGAGTAGTTGACTAGACCAAGGGTTTATTAAACTATATATCCTATTGGAGACGTCGCTGATACAATACATTGTAGTAGAGTATTAAATTACATGTCAATCAAAATAGGATGTCGGTATTATTATTACAGGACTTGTAGAGGTTCACGTCTTCGTTATAATGATTATAGTTATTTGTTACAGTTTCAGTTGCGATCTTGCGATTTTGTGATGATTGACGAACATTATTGCATTTCTCCTGTTCATCTAGTGCCATCAAGAAATTTGTCGTTTATTAGGGAACGCTTGAGTGGTAGTAGTAAAGGGTCTTTTAGAGCTTCTATTGGGCAGTTGAAAGTAACTTAATTAGGGCTTCAAAAACAAACAATTTTTTTTTTCGTTTTCGCAGAGTTCATGTTCTCCGATTATGATTTTTATCACTGTTACTGTTTCGACTGTTTGTTTCAGTCGAGAACTTTAATTTGCGATTTTGTGATCTTGTAATGACTTGTGAGTTTTCACGCTTTGTGTGCCAAGTTGCACCTTTTAATATAACCATAAAATACGAGAAATTGAAAACTTTGGCCGGGTGCGAATCGCCCCATATGCAAATCATGCGTATTCAAAAGACATTTATAAACATGATAAATGGACACAAATTTCTAGCGTCAACAGAAAGGTTGCAGTTTCAACAGATATATTCACATAGAACCGGGTCTTGAATATGAGCGATTCTGTACCTCGGATGACATTTAAGAATCTTTTAATTGATTGATTAGTTTGTTTTTATAACTTGATTCAAATTGCTTACCACAGTAGTTTAAGTTTTGTAGTTTTGTTATTATGTTAGTTTTGCGATCTATATATGGAACTACCAATAACTGATTGTTGCAGGAGCCCATGCATGGGCTCCTGATTGTTGTTGTTGTTATTGTAGTGAAAGGTCATGCAGGCGTCCCTAGTGCACCAGTGTGATCCTACTAATTAAAGTAGCAGAACCATCTGAGCTGTGCCATCAGAACAAAAATTATTACTCAAACTCTGACACATTGAAATGAACACTAACTCTAATGCAAGGACTGTTCAGGTAACAAAAATTTAAAGATAAGTCATCTTTTGACCAACGTGAGAGCTTTCTCGTACAGCCATAACGGCACAAGCCTTTGAAATGTAAACGTGATCTTATACAAAATGAGAAGCCTATTTTGTAAAAAGTCAAAGCAATAAGATTTTTTGGCTTGTGGGATGAGTCTAAAATATCGTTTTTCAAATCTGTTGTGTGACACTTTCGACATATGATCAAAACCGCAACAGTTCTATAATGTTGTTCGTTTTAACACTTATATCAATTACAAATTTTCCTGGGGACATTCAATGTGCTATATTTGATTGTAGAACTTTGCAAGTCACACACAGTTCACCTTTGAGCCCGGCCTTTGAAACGAATCAAGCGCACCTGTGACAGTTACAGTCCTATTGCGTTACACAATTTGACACTTGTTGTACCGACTGTCAAGTTTGTCGCGCTCTCAGATGACATTTAATTTATGCAAAAATAGACCAGTGGGTCTTCGTTTTAGACCAGTGGGTCTTCGTTTTAGACCACAGGGTCTTCGTTTTAGACAAGTGGGTCTTCGTTTTAGACCAGTGGGTCTTCGTTTTAGACCACAGGGTCTTCGTTTTAGACCAGTGGGTCTTCGTTTTAGACTAGAGGGTCTTCGTTTTAGACCACAGGGTCTTCGTTTTAGACCAGTGGGTCTTCGTTTTAGACCTGTGGGTCTTCGTTTTAGACCACAGGGTCTTCGGTCTTCGGTCTTCGTTTTTGGGTCTTCGTTTTCGACACATCCTATGTGAATGTGTTATTGTGTAACATAATGTCACGCGCGCGTAAATAGAATTATGTGATAGTCGCGCGTGGGAAAAGGTAATCAATTGACAAATAGGAAGTTTGAATCTTACAAATCGAACCAAATCAAAACAAAAGTCCATCGAACTCACTAGATCTTAAGGTTGTTAAGGCAATATCTCGTACTCAGAACCGTCCAGCGCTGTGGCCAGTGGTTGGTCGCCAGGAGAGACTCTGGGGTACCGCAGGATTTCTTCTGATGTTTTGTAGGAATAAATTGTAGTTCAGTATTATCCTATTTGTGAGTGTTTCCTAGCTATGTCATCTTGTTTTGTATGCAAATATTTGATTTCCAAATAGTCAGGTAGTCTGAAATGTCTCTCCCGCGCCCCCTGTGGGTTAGGGGGAGGAGACGGCTGACATTTCAGACTAAATAGTCAGGACGTAGTGAAGGGTGTCAGTAAGAGGAGGAATCGGGATCGGGATCGTGGGTCGGGGTGTCTTTTTTTATAGTAATTATTTTTTTTCAATGCTTTTTTTTTCATGATATTTATTTTCCTGATGAAAAACGATTTAGAGAAACATTTCAACAAGAAAATTAACGATAGTAAAACAGCATGACGTTTCGACGACTTCATATCGCCATTGTCAAATGAGTAAAAATGGATATAACGGAAAGGCATATTTATAGGTATGAAGTCGTCGAAACGTCATGCTGTTTTACTATCGTTAATTTTTTTTCCTTCTCTTTTTTTTTTAACCCAACGCCCATTTCTCGCGATTTCTCATTGCCATATCTAAATGCAGTGGAGCTCATTTTTCAGGGACATCACCACAAACGATCCGCGTCACATTTCAGTTAAACACATAGAAGCTGTACAAATTTCTTTTCTAGTTCAGCGCCGATTTGGGTAATGCAAAAAGCGACAAGACAAAACGTTGATGCCTAAAACAAAGGGGTTTTTACTGAAACACTTCACTGCTGGTACTGCAAATTGCTAACGAACTCGTAGTCAGAGAGATTGCCATACTGGTGTTTACATGACAAGTAATATCTGATAATATTCAAACCGGGGCAACAAATTAAACGTTGTTAAAAGCAACAGAACACAACATAGTTAATTGAAGGACTGGTTGTGAAACTTTGCCATGAAAACAATGGTCCTGCAGTTTAAGTTGGAAGGGCCGCGACAGTGCACAATCCTTTGTTTTAATGTTCACACCATGGCCACAGTTGAATATCTTAACAGGAACGTTTCTATTGGTCAGCTGCTCCAGCACATTTCAAAATCTATTGTAGTTTGTGCACGGTCAAGGGCAAAAACGCTAACAAAAACATATAACAAAGAAGTTTGTCAAGCTTCATAACCATCGCCTTTTATTAACTATGGTTACAACTGGAACTATTTATTTCTTGGAAACAAAACTTTACCCAAAAATAATGCTTTACATTAAAGATTAGCTTTAAACCTTTTGTTACAAACATCAACTTTACGTCTGGTCGCTTTCTGCGATACCGAAATCGGCACTGAACTAGAAAAGAGATTTGTGCAGCTTCTATATTCGACTTTCTTGACTGAAATGTGGCGCGGATCGTTTGCGGTGATGTCTCTCACAAATGAGCTCCACTGCATTTCATTTCCTTAATATGCGAAGATATACCAAGGACGCACTGCTGATGTAAATCGCGAGAAATCGGCGTTTGGGTAAAAAAAAAGACATACAAAGAAAAAAAGAACAAAATATTAAACAAAAAGAGAGAGAGAGAGATACCTCGATCCCGACCCCGAGTCCTCGTTTTACTCAAGGATACCCCGCCGTGACGTGGTGTTTGTCTAAGACGGCATCCATTAGAGCGCATGCGATGTCGAATGATGTTGTTCTACAAAGTAAGGATTTTGTGGCTTGTCTTTGGGCTATTGGCGACCATAATGGCTGTTATGGTGGTTTATTTTGATTACCTGTACAGAACCCTACAAGGCAATTCTGGTAAGTTTTCGGGGTATTATTTTAATGTATTCCAGTGGTTAAATTTGTTTCGCAAAATGAAATCGAATTTTCCACGCAAGAATTCCCTTACAAGAGAATATGTACAATCCGTTGAAAAGGTGGATGAAATGACGCATTAATCATATGGGACAACCTTCGACGAAAAAAATTTGTTTATTCCGTTTGGATCATACTTCTTATAGCTTGACGGTATAAAATTGGCACTTTAGGGTAGTTCGTCTTTCAGACTGGACAGTGAATCCGCTGTTGCTCCTGTTTTCATACAAGCGATTTACAAGACGTGTGTAGCCAGCATAACCAGTCGAGGCAATCGTTCAATTTTTATAGAAAAATTAATGCCGAGGCAGATACGTATTCGAACTTAACGAACGAATTCCCGGCCAGACATGTTGAAATTTTATGTGAAATTTTGAGGTCGAATATTCAAAACAAAGGAAAACCCATGACAACGACGGTTACTCTAAAGAACGCATGATATTAACAGTCGCTTTAGATCTTTTTAAAATGACAAATAATATAATGACAGATTACGAACTTTGAACAAAATGATGAAAGGGTATGCATATTAACTCCAGCAAAGGAAAATCAAGTGTTTTATTGGGTACAGTACAACTTTTGCTTACGACTGTCGCATGCGATTTCTAGAGCGCGCGCTGCTCGCGTCGTGCAAAACTCGCACACAACTCTCGTCATTCAACACTGCCTATACTTACAATTGTCGTAGGATATTATCCTACGACATTTTTTGTGACATACACGACTTAAAGCGAGTTGTAGGTTTGATTTACGCGATACAATCCGTGTCGTAGGCCTGTCGCAAGCTTGTCGCATGCGACAAAGTCATACCGTGTAAAACGCCGTTAAGTTGTGATGGATAGAACAAGTCAGGCTGGACTCCACATCTTCTGGGAGATTTTTTCAGTATAGATTGATGGATAGATGGGTGACCTTTACTTACAAACGATAAAATATTAAAGCGCTTGTGGAGTCGTGTAAAATCAAATGCTAAAGATAAATACAATTAAATGATCATTTACAATTCACAATTTATTTAAATGATCTAATAAAAAGAAAATCAGTTGTAAACGAAATCTCTATGTTTAAAATGAGCGGTAGAGCCTAATATTTCCTTATTGCACGGTTCTGCGCATTTCGAGAAACTAGGATTTCCTATGGGTGGTCCCTATTAATAAAGGGATATTTTTGCGCGGTTTAAAACTATGCAGAGAAAGCAGAACTTAGCAAGTGCTCTTGGTATCCATAAAGAAAATTTGGGGTAACCATGCCTGTTTTTTCCTTGTCGATCCCTTGGCACTTCGTTAAATCGAGGTCCAACTGTATCACGGGACCACTTATAAAACAAGACCATTCTGAAAGCCTCATTTATGAAACTTCGACACATTGTCATTGTCGTTAATTTATGCAATCACGTTGTTTTTATGCGATATGGGCTTTCATAAGCATCAATTTCGTACAATTAGGAGCTCTGCTATACAGCTATTTCAATTAACGTTGTCGGATCAAAGGATGAAGCTATAAGACAAGACCTCAAGATTCTGTGGATTTGTTAATGAATAAGTTATTCAAAATCAGCTATGCCTCGTCTGTCCAGTGAAGATATAGGACGGCGAGCCATTTGGACGAAAGAACAGTGATAGGATATCAAATGGATGCGGTAGTATCCTCTTTAAAGATGTCTTTAAGCTTTAAGCTTTGATCCGACAACATTAATTGAAAAAGCTGTATGTATACAGAATATTACTCCCAGCATACACAGTAATTAGGGGCACCCAACGGATCGTTTCGGTAAATTATCTGTTCGGAAGGCCCTTAATCCCCTACAATTTTCTCAAAATGATTTTCGCCTTGAACTTTCGTGATATGGGATATTTAAGGCCTGGTGTTTTCGGATTGATAAAAATGTCGTTTCGGGTACCGAAAAAGGCCAGCTAAGATTTTCGGAAAGGAAATAAGACCTAAGTTTTTTGGGAAATGGACAAAAATGCCCTGGTTATTTCGAAAAGACTCAAGTTCCTCTAGAATGACCCAACAGATAAAAATATTATAGCGCAGCTTTAAATGAATCTACAGAGCTTTAAAGGCACTCCATATAGCCTAAAAGAGCGTTTCAAAGGATCTGAGAAAAAACTCCCATTGGGTGCCCCTGAGTAATT